>NW_024424897.1:4055284-4132420 GCF_017311325.1 Ursus maritimus | reverse complement strand
CCCCCCCCCCCCCCGTTTTGTCGCCGTGCTAATAGGTTCTTAACCTGGAGGGAGCAAGCCCGTCCCACTGCTGCTTTGCAGAAAACACAGGCCCGAAAGCGGAGTCTTGTGCACTCTTCGAGTATTGTTTCCAGTAAACCCTTTACTGCGGTCTGTGTTTCATAATTCCGTGTATTTGTGGAAGTTGACAGATGAAATGTTTAGAGTCTGTCCGGCGGTGGAATTCTGAATTCAAAGAGCTTTCTCCGCACGCAGTAAATGCAGTGGAAGGGGAGGCATCTTTGCCTCTCAAAAGCTGAAAAGAGTTGTTAACATTTATCCTGCTCCTTGAAAGACAAGTGTCAGGGAACTTGTGTTATCAGTAAGCATTAGGAAACATATTTTCAACTAGGGGAAAGCATTTGGAATTGCTTTGTATAATGTATGGTTTACTGTTTGTCTTGCCAGTTCCAGGGACTGTGGTCATGAAGAATGAACTCTGTGCTCTTGTCGGTGTTAGTACTAATTAAGCATTCTGCACACTCTGAGTAAATCTTGTCCACACTTCCCTATCTGATGAATTTGATACCTCATTAAAATTTTGCTTACTCTAGCTTCTGGAATCTCTTCGTTAAATACTTTTCCTTGAAAATTTTATCTTTATATGGTAACATTTTGGAACTTAAAAAAAAAAAAGAAAGCTTTTCTCTTTAAATCATGCTATTGTGTAATCCTTTTTAAATTAATCACTTAAGACAGTTATGTTACTTAGATTTTTATAGAGATATCTATTTTTAGAATGTGTAGGCCATTTAAACAGCAGAAGAAAAGAGAACTTAACATAATACACAAACTTCATTACTTTTTTCTTTTTAAGGTTCTTTTTAGGGGGAATTATTTTGATAGTGGAGCAGAAGGAGCTTTTAGTTCAGTCCTTACTGCTTATTAGTTCTACCATCTTTTCCAAGTCTGACCTCTCTGAGCCTCTGTTTCCCCATCTGTAAAATGGACATAATTTGTTAAGGTTTGGTTAATTCAGTGTGGGTGGAGATACGTCAGAATTTCAAAGTGTTATGTGATGCCTTATGGATATGACAACCCCTATTTATAAACTCTGTCAGACTTGTTGCATATTACAGGTATGGATTTTAGCCTTTCAGAGCTCCTGGGCTGTACAGGAGAGTCTAGAATACCTATAAGAGAATTCCATCTTGGTTTATTTCAGAGTTTTCATTCATTTCAAAATGCTTGCTCCTACAAGTCAGTCATTTCACAAAAATTTTTCCCCATAGTTCTCTTTTTTAGACTAGGACTAAAACATAGATTGGTGAATTGATAACACAGTCAAGAGACTTTGGTTTATGCAAAGTGTGTTATTCAAATATTGTCGAAGTCATAAAGTTCTCTCAGGAAGAATGGTGTGCCTTAAACATGAGAATAGTGGTCTTTTAAATTGTCATTTTTGGAATAAATTCTCACATCAGAATATGTTGTGATGATGGTAGGTGGCGGTGGCAAAGGTGGTGCAGGAGATGACAGTGCTAGTGATGAAGGTGCTGGAGGTGACGGTGCTGGTGGTGCAGGAGGTGACAGTGCTGGTGATGAAGGTGCTGGAGGTGACGGTACTGGTGGTGCTGGTGGTGCAGGAGATGACAGTGCTAGTGATGAAGGTGCTGGAGGTGACGGTGCTGGTGGTGCAGGAGGTGACAGTGCTGGTGATGAAGGTGCTGGAGGTGACGGTGCTGGCGGTGCTGGAGGTGACAGTGCTAGTAATGAAGGTGCTGGAGGTGACAGTGCTGGTGATGAAGGTGCTGGAGGTGACAGTGCTGGTGATGAAGGTGCTGGAGGTGACAGTGCTGGTGATGAAGGTGCTGGAGGTGACAGTGCTGGTGATGAAGGTGCTGGAGGTGACAGTGCTGGTGATGAAGGTGCTGGAGGTGATAGTGCTGGTGATGAAGGTGCTGGAGGTGACGGTGGTGACGGTGGTGCTGGAAGTGACAGCAGTGAGGAGGAGAAGGGGGAGAGACATTTAGGGATTCCCCGGAGCAGAGCTGCTCAAACCGTGCTCCTCAGAGAGCCACAGAAGACTTGAAAGGAGTCTGAGTGGGGAGCAGACAGTGGGGAGTGGATGCAGCCTAATTTTCCAAAGTGGCTCTAGGGTTAACACCTCCGTGTGCTGGCAATATCAGCCCCATTGTTTGCGTTTTGTTGCTTGCGGTGTTTTTACCACTGCGCTGAGAAGACTGGTGAGTGGTATTTTATTTACTTATTTTTTTAACAATTTCTTTTTAAGGATTTTATTTATTTATTTGAGACAGATAGAGAGAGAGAGCATGAGCAGGGGGAGAGGCAGAGGGAGAGGGAGAAGCAGACTCCCTGCTGAGCCAGGAGCCCTATGTAGGGCTCGATCCCAGGACTCCCAGGACCCTGGGATCATGACCTGAGCCGCAAGGCAGACGCTTAATCATCTGAGCCACCCAAGAGCCCCGTGAGTGGTATTTTTAAATCCACTTGAGTCTGTAGTTGAAAACCATAACCATTCCATTAAAATCATAACATTTTGCCTTAGCTTTTGAGTCCTTTCAAGCTCTTAAATACATTTTTATGTTCAAACAATTATTTTTTAAAGATTTTATTTATTTATTTATTTGAGAGAGAGAGTACAAGCAGGGGGAGGGGTCGAGGGAGGGAGAAGCAGGCTCCCCGCTGAGCAGGGAGTCCGACGTGTGACTCCACCCTAGGACCCCGGGATCACGACCCAAGCCAAAGGCAGATGCTTAACTGACTGAGCCACCGAGATGCCCCTCAAACTATCTTTTTTTAAACTATTAGAGTAATAGGACACAATTGTTTCTCATTGTCAAACGTCTTGAGCAGGAAAAATAAATGACAAAACAAGAAGGGGACTGAGGAAAAACTAAGGCACAGAACGGAGCCTGTGTGTGTCATGCCTGTCTCAATTGTGGCCCGGGGTTCTCTTTGCAAAGAGCTTTCCTGGGGCACTGAGAACGTATCAGAACTGGAAACACCAAGGAGTAGGGCCAAAAAGAAGAAGTGTAGCACCACAGCATAGAAGAAGTTTTATTATTCATCCTTAGCTTTTTGGCTTCTATGTATTTAAATAGTGCCTCAAAAGTACTTTTCTTAAGTAAATACTTACATGATTTTGGAGGTCTGAGAGTTTAATCACAGTGAAAAGCATCCTAGTAATTCTCTTTCAATTTTTTCCTTATCTACTGCTTTCGTTACAACTGAAAACATTTAAGTAGAAAACTAGTTTTAGCGGCTTACATAGTAAGTAATGGACCGTTGATAAATGAGTAGCAAATTGCCTTGTTAGCCTCATTTTCAGCCCCTCCAAAGAGTTCCACGTTTAAGGATCGCCGGTCTTTGTGGTCTTGAGGACAAAAGCCCTCATTCCAAAGTGGACTTAGACATTTCCATGCAGCGGTGAGGACCGAGCCTCTTGAGACCCCCATGGTAGCAATGTCACCTCCCCTTTGTTGCCCCCGTGCCAGAGCACAGGGCCACGTGTCGTTCAGCAGAACGCTCTTCAGAGTCGCTTTTCTGAGACATTTGTCTGCTTTCATCTCTCCCGTCCTTTTGCTCTTCTCCCCTAGTCTTCTCGCTCCTTTTTTGCCCCTTCCCACTGCTCATCCCTAGTTCCAGAATGTTCCACTCACCTCTGAGTTCCAAGCACTTGTCTCTTGGCACGCATCACTTGCAGACATGTTCTTGCATTTGAGGAAATGGGTACTGCTCAGTGACAGTGCCTAAATTTCTCAGCGCCTGTTGGATACAGCTCCCACTTGACCGGGCTGTTGAGGAAGGTGGCAGGCCTGAAGAGGAGACAGGAGTGGCAGTGATGGCCTTTTAAGGAACTAGATAAAGCACCTGCAGTGTTGGGCTAGTCCACACAGAGACCAGAGGGGACGGGGCACACCCTATGCTAATGAGCTGAAACACCCACATGGAGCTCCTGGCTTATTTCTCCCAGGACCTTGGGACAGATCTGCTTGAATGTCTTGCAATCACCGCAGACTCACATGGCCGAGTGTGCACCCATCCTCTCCCTTCCCCATCCCTCCCTTCCCGGAAGTACTCTTAACTCCAGTACTCCCAGTCTTAGTGGTTGGCACTGCCATCCTCTCAGGGCCCAAACCCCAGATCTGGACATGAACCCTCTGCTGCTCCCCACGTGTCCAGTCATTCACCAGGTCCTATGAATTCTGCCACCTAAATACCACTCCATCTCCTCCCTCCCACAGCAAGGCCTTCAGATTAGATTATCATTACCATCTTAACCTCAACTACTGCCACCAGAGTAGGGAATAGAGAAAAATTAGCACTTATTTTTATTTTTTAATGTAAAAAGTAAGGAAGGAATTCCAGTGTTCTGATTTTAATATTAATTCTACAGCCTGATGCATATATCTTCTACTGGTCTTCCAGTCCTGGGTCCCGGGTGTCATACATATGCGTGGTGCGGTCCCTGGGGTGAGGGCGGGGGTATGGTCTCACCTGCAGGAAGGACTGTCTGAGGGCCGAAGTCGTTCCTTCTTGCCCTCTGTGTTGTGTGCCAGGGGCAGCTCATGTGGGCTCAGTTATGTTTTCGTAGACCTGACTGCCCTAAACTGGGCAATCTTAGCAGTGCTATTATGTGGGGAAATGGGGACTAAAGGCAAACATCTTCGGTACCATACAGATTTCTGGCTATCTCCTGGCAAAGTAATTGGCATTCTGTCAAAGATATCTCAGTTATCAGGGCGCCTGGGTGGCTCAGTCAGTGAAGCATCTGCCTTCGGCTCAGGTCATGATCCCGGGGTCCTGGGATCGAGTCCTGCATCAGGCTCCCTGCTCAGTGGGGAGCCTGCTTCTCCCTCTGCCTGCTGCTTCCCCTGCTTGTGTGCTCTCTCTCTCACTCTGTCTCTGAGAGAGAAATCAATAAAATCTTAAAAAAAAAAAAAAAGATAATTCCGGTATCTTTGACAAGGGGCTGGGTGTTTCAGACTTGCTAATATGTAGAAAATGAGAACTTTTGTTTATTTTTAACATAAGAAATACAAGAGGGATGCTTCACTAATCTTTGCTGTTATAATGTGGGCTTTCTGTCGGTCATCCTGCATGGGTCTCCTCCCACAGTTATGTTCACTCGTTTGTTTCGTTGGAGCAGCATTTGAAAGTAAATTGCAGGTATCATAACCCTTAAATATCCTCTGTAGACAAAGATGTACAGTTGTAGTGTGGTTATTTAGGAAATTTAACTTTGGTATAATCCTGTTATCTATAATATCTAAATTTAATACATTTAAATTTCACCAGTTGTCCCAAATAATGCCCTTGATAGCGGTGAAATTGTCTATATATTTATTTTATTTTATTTTTTTAGTAATCTGTACGCCCAGTGTGGGGCCCAAAGTCACAACCCAAAGGTTAAGAGTCATACGCTCTTCCCACCAAGCCAGCCAGGTGCCCCTGTCTGTGTTTGTTGATGCCCACTTCCGCAAACAGAAGGAAGAATGGTAAGGTGCACTACTTCGGACTTGTTTCTGATGGTAGACTAATAGCTCAGCGTGACGTATAGTCCCTGGCTTTTTAATTTTTTTTTCATTCATAATTTTCAGAGAAATATCTAGAACGTGCCCTTAGAAAGAGAGCTTTTAAATGGTAGATTAAACACGAGAATATCTTGTTTACTTTTTATTTACTTTTTATGTACTTTCTGTTTCCACATAGTGCCCCTGAGTTAATTTTTAGAGATCTAGTTTATTTTGATGTTGTTGAAGAACCGAAGAAGTAAGAAACAGAAGAACAGTTGAGATAGGAAAGGAGGAGGAAGGCATAGTGGTGTGCCCAGTAATGGCAGGGCAGACGGTAAATGTCATCAGCAGATGAAACCAGTGTGGGGACAGGAGACGTGCCAGGCCGCGAGGTCGCCGGAGCCTGCAGCTTGTCCAGGAACCCGGAAGAGACCGCACAGGTGGAGCTGGCGAGGCACACGACCGCTCAGCCATTTGCTTTGTTTTAAGTAAAATGTCGTTGCTCCGATTGACTTCTCTGGTTCTAGGACTTACCTTAGAAGAAAATTGTGTTTCCCTTGTAGATCTGTAGTGTCGGTTATAACTTTGACTAAATGTAGACTTTATCTAAACTTTTTCACTGCTGATTATGTGTCAGCTGCTCTGCTGAACACTGGAGAAAAAAAAATGGACAGTCCTTGCCTTGTCAGAGTTTACAGCCTAGAGGGAGAGACACACTGTCACACGGATGGATAACGCACACCAAGATGCGGGCTCCAGGAGAGAAGGAACTTGTCTGTCTTGTCCGGCGCTGTGTCCCCAGCACGATGCCCGCGCGTAGGAGGCACTCCGTAATAGTTACCATCTAAATCAGGGCTTGGCAAGCCATGGCCGGCAAGCCAGATCTAGCCTGCCACCTGCTTTTGTGAATAAAGTTTTGTTGGGACACAGCCATAGTCATTCATTTGTGTATTCTCTGCGGTGGCTTTTGCCCGACAGTGACAGGATTGAGTAGTTGTTTCAGAGACCATCTGGCCCACAAAGCCTAAAATATTTACTATCTGGCCCTTTACAGAAAATGTTTGCCAACCCCTGGTCTAAACAAATTAAAAGGAGAGGGAGACTTTTAGGATGAATGTGTCCAAGGGCCCTAGCAGGGGGAAGACAGCTTCTCAGATGAAGTGTCCGCCAAGTTGAGATAAGAGAGAAGAGTAGACATCGAGTCCAGATCAGGGTCAGCCTCCTCTGAGGCCCTGTTGGGGTAGCGGAGTGCAGATGGTGCCTTGAGGAACTGGCTGGAGCACTGAACAAGGGAAAGAATGATGAGAAGTGAGGTCCCAAGAGAGACTGAAGCCTACTGGGCTGCTTAAAGACCTGGTGTTTACGTGAAGAAGCCTTGGAAGTGTTCAAGTAAGCATTGCGGTCTGCTGGGTGTCCGTTTGGAAAGAGTACTTGGTTAGAGCACCCTGGAGAGCAGGGGTGGGGCTGAGGAGAGCTGCTTTAATAATCCAGTCAGGAGACGAGGGAGCTTGAATAGGGGGTGTTCACAGGGAGGTTTTGTTTCTCTCTTTTTTTTTTAAACTTTAATTTATTCATTTTAAGTAATCTCTGCACCCAGCATGGGGCTCAAACTCACAGCCCTGAGATCAGGAGTCACATACCCTTCCGACTGAGCCGGCCAGTCGCCCCTCTGTTTCTCATTTTTAAATGGAAGATTCTAGAGATACTCAGTATGTGAACTCACAGGCATGACTTGATCCTTCCCTCCTTCCCATACTGCCGCATTGGCGTTGATCCTGCTCTGCTCTTCTGGAGCTTTTTTTTTTTTTTTTTTTTTTTTTTTTTGAGATTTTATTTATTTATTCGACAGAGATAGAGACAGCCAGCGAGAGAGGGAACACCAGCAGGGGGAGTGGGAGAGGAAGAAGCAGGCTCCCAGTGGAGCAGGGAGCCCAATGTGGGACTCAATCCCAGGACTCCGGGATCACGCCCTGAGCCGAAGGCAGACGCTTAACCACTGAACCACCCAGGCGCCCCTCTCTTCTGGAGCTCTTTATCTCAAACCCTGGGAAGGATGAACAGCAACGGGGCGTTCTCATTGCGGTGATGATTTCTTGAGAGGGTGGACATACTGTTAGAAACAGTCCCCGCTGCGCTGGCAGCTCTGATGTCATAGATGCGCCTTAGTGTTGTTACTGTTTCTTATTCTAATGACTGGTGTTTTTCCGAAATTTGAGATTTTTAAATTAATGTAAATGAAAAAAATTATCTTCCTCGCATGATTATCTCCTTAATTCCAGTATTAGCCTTTGGTCCTTGGCCCTTCGCTGCTCTTGTAAAGATCTAAAGGGAAAGAACGATCTGTGAAAGTACAGAGTTCAAGGATTTATCAGCATTAGCCTCTTACTACCTCATAGAGAAGTTTATAAATGCTTTTTCTTACAAAATTTTGTGTAGCTTCGAATGTAAAGATCTGGATTTATTTATTTTTCTCTTAAACAACAACATTGCCCTGAATTTTATCATTTCATAGTGTCTAAAATTAAGTGTTTTGGGGGCACCTGAGTGGCTCAGTCGGTTAAGTGTCTGGCTCTTGGTTTTGGCTCACGCTATGATCTCAGGGTCCTGGGACTGAGCCCCGTGTGTCAGGCTCTACGCTCAATGGAGAATGTGCTTGTGATTCTCTCTCTCTCTCTCTCCATCTGCCCCTCCCTACCCCAATAAATAAATAAATAAATCTTAAAAAAATGCATGTTTTGAAAAAATTTAATGTTTCAGCTCATTTTTGTATTCATATTTCTTTCTTTTTCTTTTTTTTTTAAGCTTTTATTTGTTAATTTGACAGAGATAGAGACAGCCAGCGAGAGAGGGAACACAAGCAGGGGGAGTGGGAGAGGAAGAAGCAGGCTCCCAGCGGAGGAGCCTGATACGGGGCTCAATCCCAGAACACCGGGATCACGCCCTGAGCCGAAGGCAGATACTTAACGACTGAGCCACCCAGGAGGCCCTGTATTCATATTTCTTATTTACAGTTTCAGATTTTGATTACAAATATTTATAGAAAGTTCCAAAACAGAATCATCTGAGTAGCAGGATGGCATACGTTGAAATCGTTCTACAATGTTTATTGAAAACTCATTGGGTTTTATAGTTTTTTATTTCCAGACAATATAGTTCTTTGTCTTTGACTCTGTTAATTTCAAACAGAAGAAATTAAACAGTTTGATTATTAAAATATCTTTGCTTTACATGTGAAAAGAAGCTCAACATTACTAGTTATTAGGGAGATGCAAATCCAAATCCCAGTGAGATACCACTTCACAGCCATCAGGATGGCTGCTGTTCAAACAGAAGTTAGGTGTGGTCAAATGTGTGGAGCAAACGGAGTCCTTGTGTCCTGCTGGTAGGAGTATTTACCCTGGTGCGGCCACGCTGGAAGACAGTGTGGCAGTTCCTCAGAAAATTAAACCTAGACTTACTGTGTGATCCAGCTGTCCCACTTCTGGGGATGCACTCAAAAGAACTGAAAGCGAGGCCTGGAACAGATACTTGTATACTCCCGTTTATAGCAGCTTTATTCACAACAGCCAAAAGGTGGAAGCCACCCACAATGTCCATGGATGGATGAGTGGGTAAACACGGGGTGGTGTGTGCATACAGTGGAATATTATTCAGCCTTAAAAAGGAGGAAGGGGTGCTGACACCTGCTACAATGTGGATGGGCCTTGCGAACATGTTGCTGAGAGAAATAAGCCAGACAGAAAAGGACAAATACTGTATGATTCTGTTTATGGGAAGGACATGGAATAGTCAGGGTCACAGTGGTTACCAGAGCCTGGGGGAGGGGCGAGAGGACTTCCTGTGTGATAGGTTACACTTCAGGTTGGGATGATGGATAGCACTGATGCTTGTGCAGCATGAATGTACTTAAAGCCACTGAACTGTGTACTCAAGAAGGGCTAGGATGGGAAATGAGTGTTTTATTTTTATTTATTTATTTTTTTTACTGGGTATTTTATTTATTTATTTATTTTTTTAAAAGATTTTTTATTATATTATGTTAGTCACCATACAGTACATCCCCGGGAAATGAGTGTTTTAACACAATAAAATAAATCTTTGCTTTGATACTGGGGTTGAGACTGAATATGCCAGATATGTGCCTTAGTACTTTCGCGTATGATTCTCCTGTTACCGTGGAGTGTACATCCGGTTTGGGGCTGAGGACCTTAGGGATTATATAGTCCGTCCTCGTCTTTGTGGAGTGGAGAAGGGACATGGTGTTTTCAGAGAGCGAGCGCCTTTAGCTGGCCCTCAGCTTTGGTCCTATACATACATTCTTTGGTTTGTCCAGGAATCCGGGACTGGTCGCCTGCCGTGTAGCAGGCGCGGTGGCTGTAAAACTGTGCTCCAGGACTCACCTTCAGAATCAGACTTTATTCAGTGGCCAGGCTGGCATTTTAATCACACCGAGTCTCCTTGCACGCATCGGGTTCACACAGATTTCTCACAATACGGGTTTGACCGCGTCTCTTCGTTCCGTCCCTATGTCTAGTAGCACCGGATGCTTAGCTCAAGTACCTTTTGGGATTCCCTTTATGTCACTTCATTTGATATCACAATTAAGCATTTAATTTTTTTCAATTTTTTTGAAATAGAAGAAAGTACACAAAAAATAATGTATCCACAATACAGATGTAATGTGATCTTTTGCCGTATTTGCTTCAGATCTCTGTTTTAAAAAGGATATGGATGTTGCTTGGTCGCATTTTCATCTCCCCAGAAAGGAATCACAGTCCTCATGTTTCCGTGTGAAAAGACATCTCGCAGTGTTCAAGTGCATTTCTTGATTACTGATGAGATCGGTTATTATTTCACGTGTTAGCAGCTGTCGAGGGCCTCTTCTCTGGATTGCCTCTTCCTGTCGTTTTCCTGCCTTTGTTGGGTTGTTGGTCTTTTTCTTACTGAGTTTTAGGGATTCTTTATTCTGTTCTCTCTCCTTCCTGTGGCTTGTTTTTTTAGCTTCCTTTATATGATATCTGCTGTTACACAGTTTTTTTTTAACATTAACAGAGTCAAATATATCAACTCTTTAGAAAGAGGAGTATCCCAGGTCATAGAGATGGCCTCTTGTATTTCCTTATTGAGCTTTAAAAAGTTTTGCTTTTTGTAACTTGGTCTTTAATCCACCTAGAGCTGATTTCTCTGCATGATAGGAGGCAGGGATCTTATTTTTTCCATATGACTAGCCATGTGTCCCAACAGCATTTATTAGCTGGTCCTTCCTTTCTCCACTGGCTTGTGATGCTATTCTTCTTATCCAAGGATGCAAACACGTTTTTCAAACCTGATGCATAACTGAGTGTGAGTCTGGCAGATTGGGGGCTGAGCAGTAGACAAAAGGCATTCCACGCAAACCCTCAAGACCATTAAGAGAGAGCTGATTCTTCTGCACTATGACCTATTATGGAATAGAAAAAATAATATTATGTGTTCAAAACGTACTCCAGGTATTGGAAGGAATGCATTGGTAAGCCAGGTTGGTTACCTCCTGCCATCTGGGTGTGGCTTGCAGTGAGTCCTGTCCTGGTCCTGGTGTATCCTGTCCCTGAGGGAAGCGAGACTGTTGGGAGAGTGAACTATGGGAGATTTGCTGATAATAAGCAATAATCTGTTTTTGTTTTTTTTTAACTTGGTCTTATTTTTTGCATTAAATGATGAGTGGCTCATTTTTCTCTTTAAATTAGTTGTTACGAAAGCCAGTTTTTGTAGCACATGCAAAACCAGTGGGGGAAATTGCCATAAACCAGAGTTGCAGAACCAGCCCCTCGTATTTGGCAATAAAAAATTTAGTTTCATAGTAATTTAGGTCCTAAAGTTTTCTGTTGCCTGGCTTTGTTTTTCCTTTGTAGTTTTCCTGGGAATTACCTACTTCAGATTCACCGAGAGCATAATTAATGTCTTTTAATGCTGTACTTTTCATCCCTGTGTCTTACTTCATTCAGACCTCTTAATCCCCTTCACTGATTTCATCGTCCCCTAACCCCCCTCCCCTCTGGCAGCCACCAGTTTATCCTCTGTATTTATGAGTCTGTTACTGTCTTTGTTGTTGTTGGTTGTTCATTTGCTTTATAGGTTTCATATGTAAGTGGAATCATGTTATCTGTCTTTGAAATCTGTCTCTGATTCATTTAGCTACTTATTTCATTTAGTGTAAGACCTTCTAGGTCCATCCGTGTTTCTAAGAATGGCAGGATCCCTCCCTCCCTCCGTCCCTTCCTTTCTTCCTTCCATCCTTCCTTCTTTCCTTCTTTCCTTCCTTCCTTCTTCCCTCCCTCCCTCCCTCCCTCCTTCCCTCCCTCCTTCCTTTGTTTTTTAAGATTTTATTTATTTATTTCAGAGAGTGAGAGGGAAAGAGAGCACGAGCAGGGGGAGGGGCAGAGGGAGAAGCAGACTCCCCACTTAAGCAGGGAGTCCGATGTTAGGCTCAATCCCAGCATCCTGGGATCGTGACCTGAGCCGAAGGCAGATGCTAAACCGACTGAGCCACCCAGGTGCCCCAAGATCTCAATCCTTTCTTATGGCTGAGTACTAGATATTCCATTATGTATGTACGTGTGTGTATATATACCACATCTTTATCCATTCATCTGTTGATGGACACTTGGAGGCTTACATATTTTAGCTATCATGAATAATGCTGTAGTAAACATAGGGGTTCGTCTGCCTTTTTGAATTAGTGTTTTTGTTTTCTTAGGGTAAATACCCAGAAGTGGAATTATTGGATTATGTGGTACTTCTGTTTTTAGTTTTTTGAGGAACCTCCATACTGTTTTCCAGAGTGGCCACACCAGTTTGCATTCTGACCCAACCGTGTATGCAGATTCCCTTTTCTCCACATTCTCATCAACATTTGTTGTTTCTTGTCTTTTTGATTGGTATAAGGTGTTGTCTTACTGTGGTTTTGACTTGCATTTCCCTGATGATAAGTAATGTTGAGCATCCTCTCATGTATCTGTTGGCCATCTGTGTATCTTCTTTGGAAAATGTCTGTTCAAGTTCTCTGCCCGTGTTTTTTTCAAAGATTTTACCTCATTATTTTATTTGAGAGAGAGTTAGAGAGAGGGCGTGCACACACGTGGTGGGAGGGGCAGAGGGAGAGGAAGAGAAAATCTCAAGCAGCCTCCACGCTGAACACGCGCCTGACCCAGGGCTTGGATCTCACAACTCTGAGATCATGACCTGAGCTGAAACCAAGAGTTGACACTTAATCAATTGAGCCACCCAAGCACCCCTCCTCTGCCCATTTTTAATCTGATTATTTGGGTTTCTTGGTGTTGAGTTTACCAGCTCTGCATATATTTTGAATATTAACCCCTTGTCAGATGCATCATTTGCAAGTATTTTCTCTCATTAAGTAGCTTGCCTTTTCGTCTTATTGGTGGTTTCCTTTGCTGCGCACCAAGAGCAAAATTCTGAAGTCATTACATCCCTTTTAAATCAGACAATAAAATCTTTTATTTTTTTAAGGCTGAAGTTGTCTCTAGGATGTTCTTTATAGCGAATAGTGATCATTCTTTACACACTTCCCCTGTTTTTCTTCGTGCTCCATTAAACTCAAAGAGGTTTTCTGAGGAAACCCACTCTTACTTCCTGGGAGTAAATTTTTCTCATTAAAAATTTGAAGAAAACATGGGGCACCTGGGTGGCTCAGTTGGTTAAGCAACTGCTTTCGGCTCAGGTCGTACTCCCAGGGTCCTGGGATCGAGCCCCGCGTCCAGCTCCCTGCTCAGTGGGGAGCCTGCTTCCTCCCTCTCCCTCTGCCTGCAGCTCCCCCTGCTTGTGCCCTCTCTCTCTCTGTCAAATAAATAAATAAATAAAATTTTTTAAAAAGTTTTGAAAAACATAGTGAAGAAAAGATTCGAAAAGAGAAGAAATACTTTATTGCAGATAACTGTACATTATACTGTTTGAAGAAGTCAAGGATGTCTAAGCTGTGTGAGTTTCTTGTATGCATTGATTAAATTAATTTCTTTATATTACTTTTACTTAGTTTTGAGTGATCCGTACTTCAGATAGAGTCTGCTGGAAAATTCGTTGGAGTATAAGTTGGATTGCAATGTTAGAAATAGTCAAATAACTAGAAATCCTAGGAAATAAAATGCAGATGGCAAATACTGGATTCTTTAAAAGGATCCTAAGGGGGAAATGAAATGAATGCTAGAATGGAAGATAGGGCATCACGTTATTCTGGGGTCTCCAGTGCAAAGACTGTTTCAAGGAGATGGAGAGCAAGGGGAGAAAGTCCTCAGAGAGTTCTTATTTGTGTTTAATAATGGCAAACCGTAATTGCTGGTGGTAACAGATAAGTAATATAAATGTAATGAACTGTTTCTAACCCTCTATACTCTTCATAACATAAGATGAGAGCATTTTCTAATGCCTCTTTCCTCCCTCTGTCCCTCACCCCCAAAATATTGGCTCTGTTATATGGTTCTGCACTGTATTTACAGTTGTTTTCTACTAAATGAGCCGTGTGGCCTCTGTATTGTACTGTCCCTCCAGTTGGAGGTCTTGAGGAGAACTACAGACTGTATTCGAGAACCCACGTGAACGTGTCATCACCACAGTCCGAGTATGTTCACGTGTGGCATGGTAACATAAATGTCCCACCTGCTACGATCCAGTTACGCAGCTTCCTTCCCTGCAGATGCTTCCAGAGACGCTCCTGTGCTCCTGTGCACTGTGAGTCTCCTCAGGAGGAGTACTGGTATGGGGTAGTGGTAAGGATTAATATCATTTTAGAAACATGAGCTCTTTTTTAAACGGGAACTTACCACGAAGACAGGTAACTTTTTTCTTAAGTCATTTTTTAGCATTTGTCATTCAACATTGAAACTGGAAATAAGGAGCTTCCCCCAAAGCCTAGTTCACAGTGGATTCATTGACACATGGGAGGAAGATCTAATTCTGAATGTGTTTGGTGTTTTTCAGATCTCAGTCACGGTGGATTGGCAGATCACTATGAAAGTTCCCACTGGGGACAGCAGCCCACGTACAGAGGTGAAGCCAGCAGCAGCTGGGATAAAGTGATAATAGACAGGACTGACAAGGAGGCGTGGCCTTCCATCACAGGAGCAGAGACTGAATCTGCCTCAGAATGTACTACAGACACTGACTCTGCCTCCAACTGTGGCTCAGAGAACAGTAGCATGGCTACAGGGAGTGCCCAGGGCACCTTCACTGGACATACCAAGAAGACGAATGGCAATAATGGCACCAACGGTGCACTCGTCCAAAGCCCTTCTAATCAGAGTGCCCTTGGAGCAGGGGGCGCCAACGGTAATGGAAATGGAGCCAGAGTGTGGGGCGTAGCCACAGGCTCCAGCTCCGGCCCAGCTCACTGCTCTCTCAGTGGTGGGGATGGAAAAATGGACAACATGATCGGAGATGGGAGAAGTCAGAATTGCTGGGGTGCTTCCAACTCCAATGCCGGCATTAATCTTAACCTTAACCCTAATGCCAACCCAGCTGCCTGGCCTGTACTTGGACATGAAGGAACTGTGGCGACAGGCAACCCTTCCAGTATTTGCAGTCCGGTCAGTGCCATAGGTCAAAATACGGGCAACCAGAACGGGAACCCAACAGGCACTTTAGGTGCTTGGGGAAACTTGCTGCCGCAAGAGAGCACAGAACCACAAACGTCCACTTCTCAGAATGTGTCTTTCAGCGTACAACCTCAGAACCTTAACACTGATGGACCAAATAACACTAACCCCATGAACTCTTCACCAAACCCTGTCAATGCAATGCAGACAAACGGACTGCCAAACTGGGGCATGGCTGTTGGTATGGGGGCCATCATCCCGCCCCACCTGCAAGGCCTTCCTGGTGCTAACGGATCATCCGTTTCTCAAGTCAGTGGGAGTGGTGGCGAAGGAATCAG
The DNA here is from genome assembly GCF_017311325.1 of Ursus maritimus. Taxonomy (NCBI): domain Eukaryota; kingdom Metazoa; phylum Chordata; class Mammalia; order Carnivora; family Ursidae; genus Ursus; species Ursus maritimus. The sequence continues at coordinate 4,116,976 of NW_024424897.1, read as the reverse complement.
CAGTTCTGTGTGGGGACTGTCCCCAGGTAACCCTGCCACAGGAAGTAGCAATTCTGGGTTCAATCAGGGGAATGGAGACACTGTGAACTCAGCATTGAGTGCTAAACAAAATGGATCCAGCAGTGCTGTGCAGAAGGAAGGAAGTGGAGGAAACGCCTGGGACTCCGGTCCCCCTGCTGGTCCTGGACTCCTCGCCTGGGGACGGGGCAGTGGCAACAACAGCAGCGTTAGTCATATCCATTCAGGGGCTTGGGGCCACCCCAGCCGGAGCACCTCTAACGGTGTGAATGGGGAGTGGGGCAAGCCCCCAAACCAGCATTCCAACAGTGACATCAATGGGAAAGGATCAACAGGGTGGGACAGTGCGAGTGTTAGCAGCCAGAATCCTGCCATACAGCCTGGCAGTGAACACATGAACTCTTGGGCCAAAGCTGCATCTTCCGGAACGACAGCAAGCGAAGGAAGTAGCGATGGCTCTGGCAGTCACAATGAAGGAAGCTCTGGGAGGGAAGGGGCAGAAGGCCGAAGGCGAGATAAAGGGATGATAGACCAAGGGCACATCCAATTGCCAAGGAACGATCTTGACCCAAGAGTTCTGTCTAATACTGGTTGGGGACAGACTCCAGTAAAGCAAAACACTGCCTGGGAATTTGAAGAGTCCCCTAGGTCTGAGAGAAAAAATGACAATGGGACAGAGGCCTGGGGCTGTGCCGCTACTCAGCCTTCAAACTCAGGGGGGAAGAGTGATGGGTCCATCGCGAACAGTACAAATACCTCTTCAGTGCCCGGGTGGGCCAGCGCACCGCCGGCTGCTGGGCCAGCAAACACAGGCTGGGGAGACAGCAGCAACAAAGCGCCAAACGGCCCAGGGGTTTGGGGGGACTCGATAAGCTCTACTGCTGTTAATAATGCTGCTGCTGCCGCCAAGAGTGGCCATGCTTGGAGTGGGACCGTAAATCAGGAGGACAAGTCGCCCACCTGGGGGGAGCCTCAGAAACCCAAATCTCAAAACTGGGGAGACGGACAAAAATCTAATCCAGCCTGGAGTGCAGGAGGGGGAGATTGGGCAGATTCGTCTTCTGTCCTCGGACACTTGGGGGATGGGAAAAAAAATGGCTCCGGATGGGATGCTGACAGTAATCGGTCAGGGTCTGGTTGGAATGATACTACCAGGTCTGGGACCAGTGGCTGGGGTAATGGCACAAATGCAAAGGTAAATCCAGGGACAAACTGGGGAGAGTCTTTGAAACCTGGCCCCCAACAGAACTGGGCGGGCAAACCCCAAGACAACAATGTGAGTAACTGGGGAGGAGCCGCTTCCGTTAAACAGACAGGAACTGGGTGGATCGGGGGACCAGTCCCTGTCAAACAAAAGGACAGCAGTGAGGCCACGGGCTGGGAGGAACCTTCTCCACCATCCATTCGACGCAAAATGGAAATTGATGATGGTACCTCAGCTTGGGGTGACCCAAGCAACTACAACAATAAAACTGTAAACATGTGGGATAGAAACAACCCAGGCGTGCAGAGCAGTACCACGGCCGCCGCCACCACCACCACCACCACCACGAGCAGCAGCACGGACGTGGTCGAGACGCCACCGCCGCACCAGGCCAGCGCCCAGCTGAGTCGGTCGCCGCTGCTTGGTCCAGGTATGGAGGGCACTTGAGGTAACTTTAGAAGTTAAAAAAAACTATTTATTCTCATTACAAATGTATACACACTCCGATGCTGTTTTCATATCGCGAAGAACATTCATTTAAGTGCCCCTCACTTGTGGTGTTTTACTTAAATATTCTCCCAAGAGAATAAAGAAAGTAGGGTTCTTTGCTAGCTTTCTACCCAGGAAAGAAAGATTTTCGGCACTTTCAGTGTTAAGGAGAGTAGAAAAGAAATAGATCCTCTTCAGGAAAGATTGGGGACCGTTGCATTAGCTGGCGTTTACTTCACAAAAGTCTTCATTTCCTTATGGGATGAGCCAGTGGTCCTCAAGCCCAGCCTCGGTTAGAAGTGCTTGGGAGCTTGGGGGTAGGGGACCAGTCGCTGAGATCTCTGGGGTCATCGGCCTGTGGGGTAGCCCATGCACGGGTAGCTTCAGAGCTCCACGGGCGTTCCTGATGTGTGGTTGGCACTGAAACGAAATTGTTGGTGTAGTGTGAGTGGCATTATACAAGTCGTGTTATGATTCCGGCTGGAAGAAAATTTCTAAAATTAGACTAAAACTTGGGTTTTGAGTTCCTGCTTTGTGCAAGGCACTCTGCTGGACACCGTGGCAGAAAAAAGTCTTCCCAGACCAGACCAGAATCTTCCCACAGGGGTCATGAATTGTGATGAAATACACGCGCTGCGTGCCCTACCTGGGCTGTGTAACAGGAGCTGCCAGCAGCCCCACTTCTAACGAGGAAATCGGCTCTTGGTGTGTGGTCTCGCTGTGCTCCAGGCGCGGAGGCGGCCTGAGCGGTGAGAACTGGGCCCACCAAATCGCAGAGCCCCCGGGTGCAGAAGGACCAGAAGGAGAATCCAGTCCAAGTCAGGGCATCACACTTAGGGCCTTCCTCCCCCTCTGCATTGTCCCCACACAGATAGAGGTCTCTGCATCAAGGCCCACACCCAGTGCCAGGGAGGCCACCTCCCGCCCAGCGCCGTTCTTTTCTGGCTACTCTGGCTATTGTGTCTGCTTATGCTGAGCCTCTGTCATCATCAGCCTCCCACCTGTTTCTGGAAGTGCTTGTGTCATGTTGTCCTCTGGGACTCAAGCAGCACTGAGCTTCTTGTCCCATATTGCAGAATTTTGGACAACGGCACGTCGTCATCATGTCCCGTCTACCCATTCTCCAGGAAATGCTCCCGGCTCCTTACCGCTGTTCCTCATCATCCTGGTTTTAAATCCTTTTTGTTGTCATCTGGAAAAGCTGTAGCTTGTGAGGGCCTCTGTTCCCAGAACTAATGTCACTGGTTTGCAAGTATGGTTTTAACAAGTGCAGAATTAGTTGAGACTGTAACTTCCCTCACTCCTAAAAATCCTACTCCTGGTGATGAACCCTAAGTTTCACTTAGCCCTTTTGAGCCACATCACACTATTTGTCCTAAATTCAGTTTAGAGTCTAAAGTGTTTCTTTTCCATTAAGACAACTGTGCAGCCCTTTGTCGTTCAGGACTGTTCGTGTGCACTAGTCGCTGGTCCAAGTGTAGAACTCAGGCCCTGGTCAAGGTTTGGATTCCAGTCCCCCAGCCTGTTGAGATCTTTCTGTACCCTGATTCTGTAATCAGCATGTTAGTTACTCCTTCCAGCTTTCTAACATCCCTAAATTTTCATAAACATGCCGTAAAGACAAGACTAAGGATAGAGTCCTTTTTCCATGGTCACTCATTCAGTCACCTTATATATGGAACCCAATTTGCATCCAAAATCTGACCTACAAGGGAGTCTGGCAAGTGATGTGTGTTAGCCTTGGGCCTCTGTAATACGTACAGGAAGGCTTGTAGAAGGCAGTGGAATGGATGCTGAGTGCTTGTTGCCTTTGTCATGGGCCAAGATGTGGGTTAAAAAAAGGATCTTCTGACCATCAGACATCATTCGAACAGGTATGAATAAAGAACCGTTGGTGCACCCCCACTACCTGGTACCAGAGCTCTGTCGGAAACCCACTGGAGCCTACTGACTTCCATTCCCCCCGGCTCCTACCGCCCAACCTCCTCAATCCCAGGATTTCTGATCACCCAGCAGAGCCCCATAGTTGGTAAGGTTTAGTAAGTAATTACAGGGCTCTTTTTTTTTTTTTTAAGGTTTTATTTATTTGACAGGGACATAGTGAGAGAGGGAACACAAGCAGGGGGAGTGGGAGAGGGAGAAGCAGGCTTCCTGCTGAGCCCCGATGTGGGGCTCAATCCCAGAACGTTGGGATCATGACCTGGCCGAAGGCAGACGCTTAACAACTGAGCCACCCAGGCGCCCCACTACAGGGCTCTTGTACCCATCTACATTAATGCTTCTAGAGCTGGTACCTTCATCCGTTTATTTGGCATACACTCATTCGAAATAAATCATTGAATACTGTTGTGTGCCAGGCATAGCACACAGAGGCTCAGGATATAACAGCGTGAAGGACAGGAGCTCTGCCCTCTTTAAACCTCCATGTGGACAGAAAGACAAGTACCTGAACAAAAAGAAGTTCAGAGAGGGATCAGTGGTTGGCGTAAGTGTTAGGGTAACTGGAAGGCCTTGCGGAGAGAAGCCAGAGATCAAGCAAGGCCTTTTAGGCCTTTGAAAGAGCTGGATTGTATCCAGAGGACTGAGAAGCCTGTGAGAAGTTCTTTTGGTTTTGGTTTGTTGTTGTTTTTTCCTAAGATTGACTGATTATTTGAGAGAGAGCATGCGCGAGCAGTGAGGGGAAGGGCAAGGGGAGAGGGAAAGAGAGTCTTATGCAGGCTCCGCACAGAGCCTGACACAGGGCTCGATCTCACAACCCTGAGATCACGACCTGAGCTGAAACCACGAGTCAGACGCTCAACCGACTGAGCCACCCAGGTGCCCCCCAGTGAGAAGTTTTAAACAGAGATGAGCGGGGCGCCTGGGTGGCACAGCGGTTAAGCATCTGCCTTCGGCTCAGGGCGTGATCCCGGCATTACGGGATCGAGCCCCACATCAGGCTCCTCCGCTATGAGCCTGGTTCTTCCTCTCCCACTCCCCCTGCTTGTGTTCCCTCTCTCGCTGGCTGTCTCTATCTCTGTTGAATAAATAAATAAATAAAATCTTTAAAAAATAAAATAAAAAAAAAATAAACAGAGATGAGCAATCAGACTGACTTGTAGAATCATCCCAGCCATAAAGTTAAAAATGGGTCAGTAGGAAGCAAAGCTGGAGAGGAGGATCCAGGCTCAGCCAATGTCTTGATGGTGATGGTGGCCCTGGACTGGGTCAGCGTCGGGCCGTGGAGACAGAGGTGGCATCAAGGCTTGGAAACTGGGTGTGGAAGCAAAGAAAGGTGAGCAGAGAGGTTTCAGGGCTGGGGAGAGTGGGCCCGGGAGCAGGTCACTCACTGACTCCCACAGGAGCACAGCAGGGGGCACCTGTCCCATGGAGGTGGAGCAGAGGTGGATGGAGAAGCCAGCCCCAGCCAGAGCTGGGAGAGCGATGGCAAGTAGAGGGCAAGGTCAGGAGTAGAGACTTTGTTTAAGACAGTAGAATTTGGAGCCTGTTTAAAGACTGCTAGTGGGGCACCTGGGTGGCTCAGTCAGTTGAGCGTATGACTCTTGGATTCAGCTCAGGCCATGAATCTCAGGGTCATGAGATCAAGCCCTGCATCAGGTTCCCTGCCCAATGTGAAGTCTGCTTGGGATTTTTTCTGCCGTCCCCCCCACTTCCCTCTGTGCGCACTTGCTCCTTCTCTCTAAATAAATAAATAAATAAATAAAATCTTTAAAAAAAAAAAAAAAGACTGCTAGAAAGGAGCCAATAGAGAGGAAGAATGGATGCAAAGGGAGGGGATCCCTGCATCTAGCCGGGAGGAGTGCTTCCCCCAATTTGTAGAGGAGGCCAGGGTGTCTATGGCCAGAGGATGACAGGCACCTGCTGGGGTTCTTTTTCTCCAAATGTCAAGGACACCAGTCTCGAGTACAGACGGGGAGGGTAGGAGCAGAGGTGCAAGCAGAGGTGAGGTTTGCATTAGCCCACGTGCGAAATAGAGCAGAGGGCTCACCAGGGGCCCTCGAAAGGCTGCTGGACAGTGTTCAGGATCCAGATGTCACCGTTGCACAGGAGATGAACATTCAGTTATCCAGTGTGTGTTTATTAGGACCCACAATGTGCCAAGCAGCCTTCTGGTTTGGGGGACAACAGGGAACAGAGGAGGCAGAACCCCTGTCCTGGTGGGGGGCACTCCAGCAAGGGGGGCCAAGTCTTTGTGGGTTAGCAAGCATGTATCAGCATGTCTGGTGGTGAGGGTGCTGCGGAGAAGGAAGCCAGTCGGGGACGTCGGGGGCGGAGATGGTCATCTTGTGTGGGGCAGCCTGAGCATGTGAGTAGCTGTCTGGTTTTCACTGTGAGCACTGAGCGGCTAGAGCAAAAGGAGGGCTATCCTCCCTTCCGAGTTTAGTACAAATACCACTGCCATCCAGAGCCTCCCCTGGTCTACCTGCTGGACGTGACCCCCCCAGCCTCCTTAGATTCCTTGGCAATGAATTCACTTGTACCTCTCTGAGACACCATGTTGGGAATCCCTTATGGAGCTCAAGACTATTACAGCCTCTGCATACACTTCTCTGTCCCTAAACCAAAGGTCAGAAACCTGATGGTCTGTGGACTGCACCACATCCCACAGATGTGACTTATTGGCCCACACTTGTCATGTGAATCAACATTTTTAATGAAAATCTTTTATATAAAATTCTAGATTCCTGGCTTCTTTTGGAAACTGGGAAGGTCTGACACATGGGCTTTGGATGGCAGCAGTCAGCTGGAGTGGCTGACTTTAAGTGAGGCCTGTGCTGTCTGGTTTGCCACACTCCCCCTGAGACTTGTGACTCACTCCTGAGACTCAGAGCAGCAGCCACGGGGCATCAGGCTTGCGTTCTTGTGCTTGTCCCATGGGCCTGTGTGCGTTATCTGGCTGGCTCCCTGGGGTATTGGAACTTGTGACTCCCATTTTTCTACTAATACATGACTAACATTTCTAAACCCTTGAAAATTTTATAAGGTGCTTATGGGAATGACGGGAAGCGAGAAGGAAGGTAATTGATGCCAAAAGTGGAGGGATATGGACACTGAGACGTGGCACCGTCTGGTGGGAGGAATGGCAACGTAGAGCTTAGCAGTCTGATTAGCATTACAGTAAAGCTGTGCACAAAGCACTCTGAGGAGAATCAATGGTTAAAAATAGCTGTCACGTCCCTCCTACCCAAGACTGTCTTCCGGAAATCCTCACGCCCAGTGCTATTCCTCACAGGTCACAGTTCAAGCCCCTCGTGCTGCTCGTAGTCTTCTGGAAGAGTTCCAGCTGAAACGTGCACTGGGGTCCGGGGATGAATGTGGCCCGACGGTGCTTGGTGACCACACGCAGTGTATCTTCACACATCCTCTCGTGTAATCCTTACGCCCCTGGGCCTCTGCTTACACAGGTCAAGTGGCTCACAGAGGGTGCGCACGTGGTGAGGTCTCAGATGTGTGGTGCGCACCTTGCCCACTGCCGTCTCTGCCATCTTACAGCTGTGACACCCACAGAGACTGGAGCCCCAGCACGCTAGTCATTTCTTCCCTCTTTGATAGGTTACTCTTCGAATCCACTCGTACCGATTTTTAGTGGACAAAGAATATGAGCTTTGTCCTGGATAAAGGCATTCTTGTTTAGTTAGAAGGGCCAAAATCATTCCCTTTTATATGAAAAATATTTATAGATGATTTTTTAACAAATTACACATCTTATCACTGAGCAGAAAAGAAGGGAAATGTGGTCCATCCTACCACGGCAACCGTTTATGTTCCTTGCCCCCCCTCCAGCCCTCGGGCCTTACTCATGCTTGCAGTCTTTGTGGTTGGAGCAGTAGTGTGGAAGCAGCTGGGAACTTGGTTTTACCACCTAACAGACACAAAAAAGTCAGACAGATGTTTTCCATGGAGTCAGCCCACGTGCAAAGACTGCGGAGTTGAGTGTATGGGGCTGTAATGGTGGGGTTGCTGCCCCATGGCTCCACTTCCCTTTCCCTTTCCCCCCAGGACACTGAGCACCCACACCACGATATGCATCCTGCCTCACGTCACCTGTGATGTTCACGCCCCAGGCCTGAAGCAGGCACTCTGTGCAGTGAGAACAGAGCTCCTCGCTCTCGGGGGTTACAGGTGGTAGAAGCCTGGCACTTCCCCAGCCTGGCAGACTGAGCCGTTCTTTGAGTTAATAGAAGGAGCAATCATGCCATCATGCCAGCTCCCTCCTAGCGATGACGGCATGCTGGTTCCTTTCGGTCCTCTCCATTCAGCAGTGCAAATGTCAGCTCATGGCCCTCCTCATGGGGGTGGTGACATCTGGGCAGCCCGGATCAGTGAGGGCAGCAGTCACAGCACCCACTAGGCTGTGGGTTAGCTCATCGTGGCTTGAAGACTTGCCCAGACTGGTTTTCATAAATCTACTGGGTTTCTGCACTCCCAGCAAAGCCATGCACCCGACTAACTGATGAAGTTTCTGCTCTTTATGAAGTTGTCCTTTGACAGGTATTCTGTGATTTTGCCATTGGCCTTGCTGGCTTTATGCAAATTTGCACTTTTGTCAGAGTTCAGGTGTTAAGTCGTTGATCATCGCCACTTAGGAGTATTGATCTGTGGGGGCTCCTGGGTGGCTCAGTCGGTTAAGCATCTGACTCTTGTTCTCAGCAAGCGTCTTGATCTCAGGGTCGTGAGTTCAGGCCCCGCATTGGGCTCCATGCTAGGCATGGAACCTACTTTAAATGAACAAAAAACAGAACTCCTCTCTAAGAGTATCGATCTCTGTCTTACAAAATATGTTTCCTCAATTACATTTTTTGTGTGTGTTGCTGGTTTTATAGAAGTAAATGCCATAGGACAGTCATTTTTGTCCCATTCTTGTTATACTGGTATCAATTCATTTTCTGATAAGCCTGAGGAAAACTGATAGTAATTTAGGAAATACAGTATAGCTTCATAAACTGGGTTATTTGGACCAGCTTCAAGCCCATTCGGGAGATGGAACACCGTAGTCTAGAGAAATGTCCCTGTGCCTGTCTTTTGGTCAGAGATGGTAAGCTGCCTGAGAGGGACCCACGAGGCCATTCTTAACACGGGGTGTCGGGTTGTGTACGATGGCATGACACAGTACCTGCTCCCTAACGTTGCCCCGGTGACTCCGTGTGAATGTGAGCCGGCCGCACAGGACCCGCGGACTTGTACCCTCATGTGGCAAGGAGCTAGCGAGTCTTGGGAGAACAGTGATCGGGGGTGTGGCCAGAAGTGAGGAAGTGCAGGCATAGCATTTACTTCTGTTTCTAAGGGAATGGAAGTGGCTCCTGAAAGTACTAACCAGCTGATTAGTGCACTTAGAAATAAATACCCTGACACTTGAAAGTCAGTTTGCAGATACCGGATAACACTAAATAGTAAATATTTAATAGTACAACTTTTGATGAAAAACAGATCCTCCGTGTAGGCTCTGAATCTAAATGAGATTGAGGGAGAACCTCACGGTGACGCTTTCCCTGAGACATTGAGATAGATACTTTGGAAGCGACTGGGGGTCGGAGAGTAGAGATCACTACACATACAGTTAATTTCGAGTCACATAGGAAGGCCATTAGAGACTAGATCCAAGCTAGACCAGCAGCATAGTGTGGCCATAAACACAAAATCCTGCCGGGGTGCTGTCTTCCAGCGATACCCGGAAGGGAGAGCACCACTACCATAGGCCAGTCAGTAAACTGGGACTGTACTGCCAAATGTTGACCTCATTCTGTAATACTGTTTTATCCGTTTCACTGCCTAGTCCCCCGGCTTCTCAGGTGTGTCTCGCCTTCAATGGGCATTGCAGCAGCACCAAGGTGAGCCCTGTGGTTGTCCTGTGCAGGTTAGAGAAGGCTCCAGCCACAGGTCAACTTCACTTTGCCTTCGGCTGCTTAATCCACTAATACTGTGTGTGCTTTACCACTTAGTTTTCTGGCACAGATATTGTAACCAAAGGCAGAGATTGTGTAGTTAATCACAGAAGAGGCATAGCACCCATCTGGTGAACTAAAACTTGGAAGACATTGGATTTAGAAACCCTGTACCTAGGTTGATACAACACGTATGTTGTTTCTCCAAGTCTCCTTAAGAGCAGAAGCTGTAGAACATTGTCCTTCCTGTAAGACTTAATGTCTAGCAGTTCCCTGCTCCTTTATGATTTTTTGGTATAAAAATACCGAGAAATGGAGTCACCTGCAAACAGAGTGAATCAGCGAGATGCTGCCAAGAGCTCAACTGTTCTCACACTGAGACTTCAGAAATAGATCTCCTGGACCTCTCCAGCCAGAGTAATTCTATTTTAAGCACCACACAGTAGTTACTAAGAGGAGTCATCTGAGCAGCCTGCTTTTTGTGGATATGGATTTGGGGGGGAGGAGGTTGTGTTTGGTTAGGGTATTTTTACTTTCCTGTGTTTGGGGGGACTTGGTGTGAGTGGGGCTGGAGAGGAAAGAGCCAGGGCATCGTAAGTGTCCTGCTGGAGAGGTGAGAGGAGACGGTGATCATGCGTGTCCTGGGGATACACGTGGAGGTTTTTGCTGTAGGTACCTTCAGTTTAATGAGACCATTAAAAATACAGTTTGGCTCCCCCATATATCAATAAGAAAGGGCACCTTTAAAATCTCCATTAGTGCACTCAAATAAAAACTAAAAAAATGTGTTGTTTCTAATACCAGCCCTCTGTGATGACCCCGTGAGACAGGCAGAAGCAGCTCTTCTGAGCAGTTGCTGTGTAGCTCGAGGCCACAGGGCCTGCTTTTGAAAAAGGACCTTATCTGTAACCTTCCTGTAGAGTTGCCTGAGTTTGGAAGAGAATCTTCAAATACATGCTCATGAAACAAGGCGTTCTGAAGAGTAGGATACTTGACCATCTGACTGAGAAAAACTCCTCTGTATAAAGCATCACCAGATAAATAGCTCTCTTGATTTCGGATATGAAGAAGTAATTATTGCGGCAGCTCCCAGCTCTGCTCTGTGCCTCCAAAGCCAGTAGCCAGCCAAGCATGATAGTAAGTGTACATTAGGCATAAAGGCCATTGGTGTGAACAAAATCCCATCCCATTAATATCTGAGTCAGTACGTAAAATGCCAGGCACACAGCCGGCACTCAGATGCCTCATCTGTGCAGTGTCGGGCTTTGCTCTTTTCTGCGCTCAGTTATGATTGGCCATTGTGTGACCGAAGCTTTCTTCCCAGCAAGGACTGCCAGTCACACTTACAAAACTGTACAGGTAGTGTCCATGGAACAAGCTAGAATTGATTTCTTATTTCATGAAAGAAAGAGCTCCATCCATGGGCTTCACTGGAGTGTTTAAGATGGGGATCATTGGTCAGGTGGGGCCTCCTGACGTCGGTTCTGTTTCCTGGCCTCAGAACTGCTCTGTGTGCATTTTTAGACTGATCTTCTGGGTGTTCGCCACAGAGGTGCTTCGTTTTCTCTGTTCTGATAGATAAAGTGTATTTAAAATTGAATGAAAGCTACATATCCTAGTGGCATTTCATTGTTACTGTTATTTTAGTCCTATACTGTATTTGTTCAGTTGGAGAAGGGAGACAAGAATTCCTGGACCCCGGGCCGCAGAAACATTTTCTCAAAAGCATTTGAAGGACCATTTTTAAAATGTTAATATCACTGTTTTAAATGTAATGCCTCATTAAGCCCATCTTTAAAAGACCTCTATGAAATTAACAAAAAGCTTATCAAAATTCACGCCAGCACTAAACATCAAACAATGGAGATTATTTTAGTGGTATGCATTTAAAATTATTTTCTACCCACGGGAAGTATTTGCTTTGAATCAGAATTAGCTGGTGGGCCTCAGGGTTGTAGCATCTCCTCTTCTAGGGCCTTTCGAGTGTCCCACGGTGCATGTGTTCTTGTGTGTGTGTGTGTGTGTGTGTGTGTGTGTGTGTGTGTGTGTGTGTTCGGCATTCTCGGTAAATTATATTCTTTCCAGAGATCATCTTAAAATGGAAATGTTGTCAGGGAGATAGTCTTTGAGACACAAGTCCTCTGTCTTCCTGGTGTTGGCATCACTGAAATAAATTCCTTTCTTGTTTCACCACCAAAAAAAGAGAGAGAAATATTGTTCTCTTGATTTGGGGGTAAACAATTATTCTTCCATTTGTAAGATTTTGAAACATGCTGCTTGCAGATCATTTGCCTTATGCACAGACATACTCTGTAGACATTTCCATTGCTTTAATGGGAATTGAGAACTTTTTATAAAAATCGATTAACTATAATTACCATAGTCTTAATATTTATTCTTAGTTTTGACTTACTTAAATCATTTGTAGTATTGCCTTTCAAAAAGATGGAAGTATAAGGATGACAAATTTTAAGTGAGTGTTATTTAATTACCTAAAATAAATCAGTATTTTTACAGCTGATTGACCATTAACAACACCTAAATTAGTTTATCTTCCTAAAACATCCATAATTTTTGTCAGCTATGTTAATTTTCCTGATTTAATTTTGTCCCTTAAATTTATAAAACTACTTTTCCCAATATACATTATTGTTTTCTGTGTAATTATAAGGAATATTATAGTTAGCGATTGCTGACAATAACTGATTAGGGCTAACTTTCCTGTTATTGGCAGTAATTAACATAATATATTGCTTAGCATGGAGCTTGTAATTTAAAATGATTCATAGGTTGCATGGTCTTTTGTCATTAATCAATATTACTGCATTTTATTAGAATAAAGTGCATCAAGGGAGCTGATTCCATACAATTTTTAGTCCAAAAAGTAATACATTTCATAATTGATGGTAATATCCATGTTGCGACCAAATTATTTAAAATTTATGGTTAACTGTTTGTATTGTATGCTCTCTATTCTTTAGTTAGTATTTAAAATGTTCACATTTCCATCTCTGAGAAACTGTATCCATATGAAAACTACACCTGATGTGAGCTATCAATAGAGTTATCAGTAGTGTCGAGTAAGCTTATAGGCAGAAGCAAGGTGAAGTATGGATTGATTGGGAAAATAAAATTTACGTATGTAACATAAAACGTTTCTCTTGCTGAGATTTAAAGATACTGGCGAGATGCTTCTTAATTTGCCTGGCCCCATGACCTCTCCTGTATTTGTCGAGAGCAATGCCATGACATTCCGGACTCCATTGCGCACCCTCGTCAGGTGGCAGCCCCCGGGGTCAGGGTGCTCTGGCCACAGCACTGGGCAGACAAGGGAAGGAAGTGTTCCCGGGACCCTTGCAGTCTGCCTGCCCAATCTTCCAGTCTCTTCCCGTCCTTTAAGACAAATGCCTCCCTCCGCTCCTTCTCAGCTCACCAAGCGCTCCCTGAGAACCTTCTGGATTTCCTGTCACTGCTTTCCTGTATGTGTTTCATCTGCTGTCTTCTCATGTCTTTGCCCAGATCTGTGTCTTTGATCGTTGGTCAAAGATAAGCTAGAATGATTTTCAGTATATATTTGCAACTTATAAATTTTTCTTATAAAATTTCTTCTAGGTTACATGTAATACTAGAAGTGTAAAAGCCGGGGCGCCTGGGTAGCGCAGTCGTTAAGCGTCTGCCTTCAGCTCAGGGCGTGATCTCGGCATTGCGGGATCGAGTCCCACATCGGGCTCCTCGGCTGGAAGCCTGCTTCTTCCTCTCCCTCTCCCCTGCTGTGTTCCCTCTCTCGCTGGCTGTCTGTCTGTCACATAAATAAATAAAATCTTAAAAAAAAAAAAAAAAAGAAGTGTAAAAGCCACTTCTTAAATATGAGTAAAACTATTCTTTTAAACCCTGTTACATTGCAGATACTGCGAGTTCAATAGTCTTCAATATTTAAGGGGCTCTCAATTTTAAGCAGGTGGCTGTCAGGAATGAAAACACTGGGAATTGAAAAAACTAAACAAATCTAATTAGGTGTGATACTGTCTCCTTTCTACTTTACCCCAAAGCCATCCTAAAGACAGATCATCTCGAAATTATTTTGAACTTGAAACGACCATTTCTACTTCTCCTCTGTTTCACTCTTACTATGTTCTCTCTCGGTCGGTGCCCTCTTCAGTCTCAGCGGGCTGGGGAGAGATGCCTAACGTCCACTCAAAGGCCGAAAGCTCCTGGGGAGAGCCGTCCTCCCCCTCCGCCCTGGTTGACAACGGCACTGCAGCGTGGGGCAAGCCGCCCAGCAGTGGCAGCGGATGGGGGGACCAGCCCACAGAGCCGCCGGTGACATTCGGGAGAGCCAACGCCCCCGCCGCCGCCCCAGCCCTGTGCAAACCAGGTAAGCCCGACTTGGCACTTGAGAAGTGGGTCAGGGTATTTTCTTGAGAGGGATACTTTCCATTGAATTTTAAGAATTCAAGGCTTAGGACACTTTCGTCATTTTATTTGTATTTTAACGTATTTGCCACGTCTGGTACATGGACACAGAGGAGGTCTTAACAGAAGCCCAGTCTCTCTTTCAAAAAAAAAAAAAAAAAAATTAGTTACCAGAATGCGAGCCACAGCATGCGTGCCAGATACCGGGTGTAGCACCCGCGCCACGGCGGCACCCTCGGGCCTGCCGTCTCGCACGGCCTCCGCTCGCTGCTCCCTGAGAAAGCACACCGTTGTTCCTGAGACCTACAGCACTTCACAGCGGTGAAGTACCTCCTGCCTCGCTTGTGTCTTGTCAGCACAATTCCACTTGAGGTGCTCCAGGCTGACGCTGCTTCTTTTCTTTTATCTTTTTTCTTTTCTTATTCTTTTTTTTTTTTAAGAAAAGGAAACAAAAATCGGGTTACATTGTCCTCCCATTGTCTGGAAGTGTAGTAAGTGCACCTGTGAAACGTCCATTCTCACGGATGTCCACATCGCATTCGCCGAGTGGAACTCTGTGACATACGGGAATTTGGCAATGTTATTACTTAGGACATTAGCATGAACCTAAGATTGTGATTTAAGTCTAGTAATAAGATTAGTTGTTCACATGGCTGCAAACGCTTCATATTTTCTTTGGACAACATTAAATGTCTTAGATCTTAGAATGCAGCTTGATTCGGTTTATATTTTTGCTATTGCATTTTGCGTTAATTTTTGTGTTTGTTACTTTGCAAACACTGGCTAGTGTGTTCTGTATATCTGCCATTCTGCTGGATTATTTATTCCATTCATGTACTTTCTTGTTGCAAATCTAAAGGGTAAGCAGGTACTTAGATTCACATGCCATCTGGAGGGGGTATATTTGTTGTTATGATTTGAACTTAGAGGCACTATTAAATATAGGTCTGCCTTGAAAAAGCATCACATATTCATAGTTTTATAGACTCCAGCTAACTATACTATCACTTCATCTTTGGCCTTCACCTTCTCCCAGGAAGTGAAAATTTGGGGTAACTTTTATACCCAAAATCACTTTATATCTTCAAAAAGTAGAAAAATAATATCCTGAAATCAAAACTCAGTAGTCAGCTTGTGGCTCCATCTGCCCATGGCCTCAGCTGTCTCCATCCTATTATTCTGGGAGTATCTCCTGGGAGCTTGTCAGAAACAGACTGTCACGCTCAACTACAGACCTGTGCGCTTCTCGTGGTCCCCAGGTGACTCGTGGTTGGTCACATTGGAGGAGCGCTAGTCCGCATGCTGCTGCAGGTTTGGATCAAATGGCAATCAAACACCACGTGGAGGACAGTAATATTTCAGGACTCTGCATTTAACCGACCATTTCATACCATGGAAACATTGCCACCTTCTCCCGTAGCCCCCAGGACTTACTGTTAGGAAGTCCGTGCTTCAAAATCACCTCTAGCGGTTAAGGGAGTTTGTAACAGCACAGACTACATATAGCTGGAGTTTGAAGAAAAAAATAAATACACATTTGCATATATATTGTATAACTAGCTCAAGAAATTCAGTTCTTAGGTCTTGGAGAAACAAAGTAGTAAGAAGGTAGATTACAATACACCCCTTTTGTCCCACCTCCCCCTAAATGATGTTATAACATAGCATCTACTTTAGGAAAGGTGAGTTTGGTAAGTTCATGTTTGCTCTCTTTCTAGCTTCAAAATCTATGCAAGAAGGCTGGGGCAGTGGTGGGGACGACATGAACCTCGGTACCAGTCAGTGGGAAGACGAAGAAGGGGGCATGTGGAACAATGCTGCTTCCCAAGAAAGCACCTCCTCCTGCAGTTCCTGGGGGAACGCCCCCAAAAAAGGACTCCCAAAGGTGTGTGCAACACTAAAGAAAAGAAACTCTAAAAATCAGTGGTACTTAAAAACACATTCAGGGTGGAGGTGGTATCTCCAGTTAATGGTGGTGGGTAGACCAGGAGTCCTCTAAGTGCTCTGGGTACTTCTGGAAGACCCCGATATTTTGTCAGGGGTCTCGCCTGAGCATAGGCTGGAGTTTTCCAGAGACTACATGGCTTTACTATCACAACAAAGCAAAGGCAGAGACAGACGTGAGAATCCAGCTGCTTCTAAGAAGCCAGACAGTAAAGAGATTCGCAAGCATGTACAACAGTACCACTCTTCTCACTAAAAGTTCTTGTTTTAAAAAACATAATTTTCCATTAAAAAAATGTTATTGGTGTTAACATAGAATAGGCTTGTTATCGTGATTTTTATTTATTTTTTAAAGATATTATTTATTCATTCAAGACAGTGAAATACAGAGAGAGAGAGAGCATGAGCAGGGGAAGAGGCAGAGGGAGAGGGAGAGGGAGAAGCAGACTCCCCACTTAGGCAGGAGCCTGATGTGGGGCTCAGTCCCAGGACCCTGGGATCATGACCTGAGCCGAAGGCAGACGCTTAACCATCTGAGCCACCCAGGCGCCCTTGTTGTTGTGATTTTTAAACAAATTAATAAATATTTTTAAATCTGTTAGTTTTAATTTCTAATACAATAAACACTGATAAATACAACCCATATAACCAGAATTTCTTTAGAGTCCTCAGTCTTTAAGAGAGGGTAATGGGGTTGGTCCTCAGACAGTTAAGTCTGAAACTTCTGAGGTAGACCATTAAGTCGTCTTGCAGCAAACGGGCGGCTGTCTGGAAAAAATTAAGTGAGATCCACAGCTCATACATGCACGAAGATAAAATCCAAGTAGATCACAAATTTAAGTATGATAAATAAAAATATAAAAATGGGAAAGAATTTGAGAAACAGTCTTGAGTGGGAATGACCTCTCCTAGCTAGGACCAAAATCTAAAAGCCATCAGATGAAAGACACAAACTTCAGTAGATACACATGGAAACTGTGCACGACAGAAAATACCAAAAAGTCAAAAGACAACAAGCTGGAAAAAAAATATTTGTGTCCTAGAATGGAGAAGGCTGATCTCCCGAATATATAAAGAAAGGTCCTAGAAACTGATTTTTTAAAAAAATCAGTAACCCACTAGAAAAAGGTGCAAAGAATACAAATAGATGGTCCCTGGAGAAAGAATGCAGACAGCTCTTACACATGTGAAGGGGTGTTCAGCCTGTTATGGAAAGAGAGTTCAATTTAATACAACACTTCGAGGGGCACCTGGGTTTAATTCTTGATTTCGGTTTGGGCACCATCTCAGGGTCGTGGGATCCAGCCCCATGTCGGGCTCTGGGCTCAGCGCGGGGTCTGCTTGTCCCTCTCCTTCTGCTGTTCTCCCCTCCCTCCACGCTCTCTGTCAAATAAATAAATAAAATCTTTTAAAAAAACAAACAAAACAACACTGAAGATCCAGTTTTCAGGGGCGCCTGTGTGGCACAGTCGTTGGGTGTCTGCCTTTGGCTCAGGGCGTGATCCCGGCGTTCTGGGATCGAGCCCCACATCAGGCTTCTCTGCTGGGAGCCTGCTTCTTCCTCTCCCACTCCCCCTGCTTGTGTTCCCTCTCTCGCTGGCTGTCTCTCTCTCTGTCAAATCAATAAATAAAATCTTTAAAAAAAAAAAAAAAAGATCCAGTTTTCATCTCTCAGACCAGCGGAAACGCACGTCTCATAAACAGGCCGTGTTGACGAAGCTGTGAGAAAACCAGCGCCCTGGCCGCGGCCGGTCAGACCGTAAACCAGTGCAAGCCGCGCAGAGGGCAGCTTGGTGTCCTCTGTCCTAACTGCAGATGCGTCGGCACGTGGGCGTGGCGCTGCCGCTTGTCTGGGGTGCAGCGGGTGGCGTCTGTACCCGGCTGGCTGTGACAGCATGTTTGTAGTCAAAAGGATGATTGAAGTATACATCCGTGGGGGGACTAGTTAGATTCCACCACGTCCGCACTGGGGAGAGCCAAACAGATTCTTAAACAGAAATTTTATATATATTCATGTGAAAAGATCACCAAAGTATATTGTTAAATGAAAAGGCAAGGTACAGAAAAATGTGTGGAGTACACACCCTCATTTGGGGACAAGGAAGAGAAGAGGGTACGTGTGTGCACGTGTGCGAAGGGGGATTTCCTCTTGGGGAGAGCAAGAACTAAGCGGACGGAGGCGGGGGGGAAGAAGATGCTTTGGTGTATACCCTTTTTCTACTTTCAAATCCTGTGAAGGTATTATCTGTTCAAAGAAAATTAATTTTACAAAGCATTCAATTAGCAGTATGCAGAACGAAGAAACTAAAACCACGGCTCTCTTCGTTAGGAGTAGAAGTGATTATAGACATCAAAAAGGAGTCTTTACAATCGGGCTGGCAGATAATCCAATTAATGATGGGACCAGAAATCCCAAATTGGTAAATTAAAACATTGTGTCCTCTTGGCAGTCTGGCCCCGGCAGCACACAGTGATCCTGTGGCCTCCACGTAAGCTGCTTGCTCGAGGAAAGAGCGCTGCCATTTTGGTATCGCCCCATACACTCCATTCTGTAGTTAGCAGCAGGCTCAACTCTGAAAAGCACTGTGAAGAATAATTTTGGAGGAGGATGTTTTTCCTACTATATTAATGCATGGTTGGAATCTTTGTGGTTGTGAGAACAGGAGGGAAATTACTGGGAAAATGGCTCACATCCCCACTCGGCTCTTCTGTGCTGCCCTGCGCTCCCCTCCTCTGCCTTGTGCTTGCTCTCTCCTTTTCTCTTCCTGTTGTCCCTCGCTGACGTTTGCCCATTTACTTTCTTCTCTACCCTAAAGGCTGCAAGCAGTGAAAAGTCAGCGAAATTAACAGGCTTGTTATTCCTTTCATCTTGCTGCCTTTTCATTCTGTTGGAGCAAACCCCCCTGCATTTTGTCGTCATCTACAGTAAAGCCAATAAAAGGGTAGAAAACATGTAAAATGTTTTGTAAACTTCACATAGTATTAGCATAGGGCCATGTTCAGAGGAGCACTTATGTGATTACTTGATAATGGAAGTGGCTCGTATTTCTGATGAACTAAATTCTCTGGGGAAGACAAATAATTCTCTTGCTTTTTTTTTTTTTTTAAGATTTTATTTATTTCAGAGAGAGAGCACACGAGAAAGAGCATGCAAGCATGAGTAGGGAGAGGGGCAGAGGGAGAAGCAGACTCCCTGCTGAGTAGGGAGCCTACGTGGAACTCAATCCGAGGACCCTAGGATCATGACCTGAGCCGAAGGCAGGTGCTTAACCAACTAAGCCACCTACGCGCCCCAATTCTCTTGCTTTTTTAAAGTCCATAAATTAGGGATGCCTGGGTGGCTCAGTCGGTTAAGCTCCCGCCTTCGGCTCGGGTCATGATCCCAGAGTCCTGGGATCAAGTCCCATGTCGGACTCCCTGCTCGGTGGGGAGCCTACTTCTTCCTCTCCCCCCTGCTCATGCTCTCTCTCTCTCGCTATCTCTGTCTCTCAAATAAATAAATAAAATCTTAAAAAAAAATAAAGTCCATAAATTATACACACGCCAACTTGCAAATGCACTCTAAAGCATTCCATAGTACTAGCCATGAAACAGAGGGACTTTCTGGTGCACAGCATTGTTCAACGTGGATACGGGGAGATTTAACTTTTAAATCACTGGGAATTTTAGGCATCTCCCATTTCTAGGAAAAAAATGCATTAAAATGTGACCCATACTTCATTTTAGGGCATGAAAACGTCTGGCAAGCAGGACGAGGCCTGGATCATGAGCCGGCTGATGAAACAACTCACAGACATGGGCTTCCCGGTGACTGGTGTCTTATTTTATTGCTCCCCTCTGTGTGTGCTGCCATGCATGGCCCTGACGGTGTCCTGCCCGCGTTTGTCATGCATAACAAGGAAGGAAGACTTTTGAGGGAGGAGAGTGTTCATACAACCTAACTTGTAAATTCCCCTTTCACAGGAGCTCTTCTGTTTAGGGATCATTGCTTTCAACTACAGCAAGGATCCACACCATTTCTATCAAGTAAGGTGTGAGAGCCTTTTCCTGGAATAAAATATGTTGTGTGATTGTTCTTTTCATTGGATTATAGAGTTTTATACTTTCTTTTAATTTATAATTAAAAGTGAATTTTCGTTAGATCATGCAGTAGATTGACAGATGACAAGAGAAAACTTGGTATAAAGTACTAAAGCTCTGTGTCCAGAAAAAGAATCCTCACCAAGCCTATTGAGTTCCTGAGTCTCAGGTCCTGGGTGGGGAGAGTTCACGAAAATGTGTCATGATGTGTTCAGTTCCTGAGATCGAATGCAGGGGTTCAGAGAGTGTGGATATCACCTGCATCTGTTATGTCTTCCCTTCAAAGGTCTTCTTTCCAGACCATTACTCAGGCGAATGTTTATCTTTGGATTACTGTGGATTTCCCTAAAGAATGAGTCCAGAATGGCCCAGTCTAGAAACTGTATACTTCATAGCAGGCCCAGACCCAGAGGTGGCCCAGCCTCTTCCCGTATGAGAGGACGGGTGGGACCCTGGAGGCCTGCCCAGGAGTCCCCGTTTCCACTGTGGTGCCTGCACACGCTGACACATCTGTTCCCATCGTAGGGATGATTAACAAAATGGATCCACTTGTTTTGTGTCACCAAGAATCTACTTCTTGGTGAAAAGTGGTTGGCAGCAATCCCAGAGTCCGTGAAGTAGAGAGTGGAGCTCTGTGCTCTAACTGCTGCAGGAACTTTCCGAAACTGTCCTGGTGGAGAGTTCACCTTTGCTGAGTGGTTGCTCCTTGTACTGAATCAATGACAAGATTCCATGGGCACTGTACATTTTGTTTTTAAAGTGTTACTTACAAATTCTTTGAAAGTCAATTCAATCTATGTTCTTACTGTAAGTGCCTTTTACTTAGAAGACCTTTGTCTCTAGCCTCAACAACGAAGAGAAGTATTTCCACTTCCAAAACCTAGTAATATAGGTTACTATGAAGTCAATATTAGGTCAACAGTAATCATTTCTCTGAGCTAATAGGGATAAAACTCTTTACTAGCTTTTTTGTTATTATAAAAGCATAATCCTAATTAAAACTCTATTTTCCTACACAGAGAGAGCCAGCTGAAGAGGCCTTGAAGAGTAACAATATGAATCTTGACCAGGCCATGAGTAAGTCCTATGATACACACTTAAAGCACACTTTTTTAAAAGGTACCAGTGTGTGGCTTTTGGATTTCCAGAAGCATTTCATTATAGTCTTGGGTTAATGGTTGAGTATGTACGGGCTAGACAGGACCAGGCTTCAGCAAAGGAGTAACCACATGACTGCACTAACCACACAGCAAGTCTCTGGAGACGGGTGGTCTCGGGATGAATGGCCAAGCCCCACGTGGAGGCATGTGTGCTTCTTTCATTTTCTTCTAGTACTTCAACAAATAGATGAGTTTTTCCATCCAGTCTGAGGGGAGGTCATAGTGACATTCTTAGAGAAAGACACTAGGACCACAGGCCAGACTTCATTTGACACTGATTGAGCCCATTCTTCACACTCGGCCGCAGAATGGGCTTGCTCGGGGGCTCCCAGAGATGTCTCCGTGCTGGCGGAGCACTTACACTGGGTGAGAGATGAGATTTACCTCAAGAATAAGCAGTCCTCGTTCTGGAGGTGCTTTAAAAGTAGTAATAACCAAAGGTCATAAGTAGTCAGAATTGGAAAACTATCACTGTTTTAGAATGGTATATTGAACTCTTTTTTTTTTTATGATTTTATTTATTTATTTGACAGAGATAGAGAGAGACAGCCAGCTTGAGAGGGAACACAAGCAGGGGGAGTGGGAGAGGAAGAAGCAGGCTTCCAGCGGAGGAGCCTGATGTGGGACTCGATCCCAGAACGCCGGGATCACGCCCTGAGCCGAAGGCAGACGCTTAACGACTGCGCCACCCCGGCGCCCCTGCTCTAGAATGGTATATTGAACTCTTAACTACAGCATAAAGGTTAAAGGAAATGAGGATTAAACATAACTATGGCTCCTACAACCTGGAAACAAAATCTCAGCACAAAAAGAGATAATTTGTGACATTAAAAAATATAAGGGGAAAAGCAAAAGGATGGAACTTTTATAAGCCAACGAAGAGAAATTGCTGTCAGTAGGAAAAGGACTATTCTATCTATGAGACGTTTAATGTATACCTCATGGTAACCATGAAGCAAAAATCCAGAACAGAGATACAGAATACAAAAAGGGGAGACAGAAAGTGGAAAACCACGAGTGTACAAAGGTTACACAGGGACAGAAGGAAAAACAGTGGAGAGACAGAATAACCAGAAGGCAAAAGATAAAAGGACAGCAGTAAGTCCTTACATGTCAGTAATCTCTCTCTCTCTCTCTTTTTTTTTTAAGACTTATTTATTTATTTTAGAGAAAGAGCAAGCACGAGCAGAAGGGGCAAAGAGAGAGGGAAAGAGGGAATCTTAAGCAGACTCCATGCCCAGCGTGGATCCTGATGTGGGGCTCGATACCACAACCCCAAGATTACAACCTGAGCCAAAATCAAGAGTCATACACTTAACCCACTGCATCACCCAGGCACCCTGTCAGTAATCTCTCTTAATGTCAATGCACTGAACTCACCGATCAGACGCACAGAGTGGCTAGATGGATTAAAGTCGCGAGTCCCAATTCTGTGCTGCCTACCAGAGACTCATTTCAGTTCTAAGACACACACAGGCTCATGTTGAAAGGATGGAAAATGATATTCCAAGCAAACAAGCAAAAAGAAGGCAAGCATAGCCATACTTGATGTCAGACAAAATAGACGTGAAGCCAAAATGGGTAACGAGAGTCAAAGAAGGTGATTATACGACGAAAGGGGTCAATGCATCAAGAAGATGTAATAGTTGTAAAAATATATCCATTAAGTAATTAATAACAGGTCATAAGGGAGAAATAGATATTATAGTAATTGGAGAGGATGGATAGATCATCCAGACTGGAAATCAATAAGGAAAAATGGAATCGAACCACACTTTAAAGCAAATAGACTTAAAAGACATACACAGATCATTCCATCCAACAGCAGTATGAAAAACCATGTTTTTCAAGCACACATGGAACATTCTTCAGGATAGATCCCCCCTTTTTTTAAGGTTTTATTTTTAAGTAATCTCAACACTGAACGTGGGGCTCAAAGTCAGTGCCCCTCCAGGATAGATCTTGATAGGCCATCAAACTAACCTTAGTTTTGGGGTGCCTGGGTGGCTCAGTCTGTTAAGTGTCTGCCTTTGGCTCAGGTCATGAGCCCAGGGACCTGGGATCAAGCCCCACATTGGGCTCCCTGCTTAGCAGGGAGCCTGCTTCTCCCTGTCTCTCTGCCGCTCCCCCTGCTTGTGCTCTCTCTCTCTTAAATAAATAAATAAAGTTTTTTAAAAAAGAGAGAGAGATTAAGTCAATAAATCAAAACACAGAAAACTCTAGGACCAGATGACTCACTGGCAGAAATTCTACCATATACTAAAGAAGAATTAACATCAGTCCTTCTCAGAGTCTTCCAGAATATAATGAAGGGGACACTTCCAGACTCATTCTACGAGGCCAGCATTACTTTGATACCAAAACCAAATGAGGATACCATAGGAAAACTACTGACCAATATCCCTGATGAATGTAGATGCAGAAATTCTCAACAAAATACTAGCAAACTGAATTCAACAACACATGAGTACGATTATATTCCATGACAAAGTGGGATTTATACCTGGGATGCAAGGCTGCTTCAACATACACAGATCAATAAATGTAACACATCACGTCAATAAAATGAAAGATAAAAACCATGCCATCATCTTAGTAGATACAGAAGAAATATTTGACAAAATATAGCATCCTTTCACAATTAAGAAAACGACAACAAAAAACAGAAAACGACCCTTAGCAGAATTGGTATAGAAGACGTACTTCAACATAATAAAGGCCATACACAGCAAACCCATAGCTAACATTATACTCCGTGGAAAGGAATTGAAAGTGTTTCCCCCTAGGACCACGAACAAGGCAAGGATGCCCATTCTCTCCACCCCTGTTCAGTATAGTACCAGAAGTCGTAGCCAGGGCAGTTAGGCAGGACAAAGAAAAAGAAGAAAGGCATCCATGTTGGAAAGGAAAGAGTCAAATTCCTGTTATTTGCTGATAATATGATCCTATATATAGAAAATGCCAAAGAATCAAAGTTGGAATTAACGATTTCAGCAAAGTGGCAGGATACAAAATCAACATCCGGAAATCAGTTGCATTCCTTTACAGTAATGATGAAGCATCCGAAAGACATAAAACCATCTCATTCACAGTAGCCTTAAAAACCATAAAACGGGGCGCCTGGGTGGCACAGCGGTTAAGCGTCTGCCTTCGGCTCAGGGCGTGATCCCGGCGTTATGGGATCGAGCCCCGCATCAGGCTCCTCTGCTATGAGCCTGCTTCTTCCTCTCCCACTCCCCCTGCTCGTGTTCCCTCTCACTGGCTGTCTCTCTCTCTCTGTCAAATAAATAAATAAAATCTTAAAAAAAAAAAAAACAATAAAACACTTAGGAATAAATTTAACTGAGGAAGAAGTGGTCTGCACAGTGAAAACTGCAGGACTTTGCTGAAAGAAATTGAAGAAGATACAAACGAATGGAAAGGTGTCTGATTTTTAAAACGGGTAGAATAACTAAATAGACATTTCTGCAAAGAGGAGATCAGATGGCCAGGAGAAACATGAAAAGGTGCTAAGCATCCCTCATCATCAGGGAAATGCAAATCAAAACCACAGTGAGATCTCATCTCACTCCTGTCAGAGGGCCTTCGTCAAGAAGGCAAGGACCCAGGTGCCGGCCAGGACGTGGTGAAAAGGGAACCCCTGTACACTGTCGGTGGGAGTGGAGATTGTCCGACTGGTATGAAAAACCATATGGAAGTTCCTCAAAAAATGAGAAGGAGACTCACTGTCCAGCAATTCCAGTTCTGGTCTATACGCAAAGGATGAAAATGGGGTGTTGACAGGATATCTGTACTTCCGTGTTTATCACAGCATTATTCACAATAGCCAAGGTATGGAAACACCCCAGACGCCCATCAACGGATGAATGGCTGAGAAAGATGCGGTTCATGTACACAGTGGGCTCACTGGGCTGTGAGAAAGGGGGCTGTCCTGCCATCTGCACCAGCATGGACAGACCTTAAGCACGTGACGCTGAGTGAGCGAAGTCAGACAAAAACAAGCACTCCAGGATCTCCCGCATATGCGGCATCTATCAAAGTTCAGCCTGTAGAGCACAGACAGCAAATGGCGGCTCCCAGGGAGTGGGGCCTGGTGGTGTTTCAGGGTACAGATTTGTAACAAGCCGTAGGGAAGCCACAGAGATCCAGTGCGCAGGGTGCTGACTGCAGACAGTCCTGTTGTAACGCGATTGGGTAGCCCGCTAAGTGCTGCTGCAGGAGCCGTCATTACAATTTACAGGTGTATCGGGGTTACACGTACACCTTCAGCTTATGCAGTGGTATACATCCGATTCGTTCACCTAAAAATAAATAAATAATGATGACGTTAAATATTCACACGTAAAATGCAGCTGATTCTTGTCATCCGTCCCCAGGAAATACAGGGTCGGCTCCCGCAAGCCTCTGGCCACAGCATTTTTGCTAACCAGTCAGTACATAACCTTGCTTTATGTGTGTTTCTATCTAAAGATACTTTATTTAATATATATGTCTCACAAGTAACCTTATGCCGTATTTCTTTTTTTATAGTAAAACATTAGCTAGGAAAGATTTGGCATTTTCCTGACCCCGGGTCATGTGACCATGGATCTCTTTGGCCATCTACAGTCACGCTAACGCTGTCCACTACACTTTCTTAAAATCAGTCTCCATCTTGGGGCACCTGGGAGGCTCATTCTGTGAAGCATCCACCTCTTGCTCTCAGCTCAGGTCTTGGGGGTTGTGAGTCAAGCCCCACATTGGGCTCTGTGCTGGGCGTGGAGCCTACTTAAAAAAAAAAATCAGTTGTCATTTTGTCATCCAAAGAGTTAGACGTTCTTCCCTCCTTTTCGGTAGCTTCGTCGCACACCGTAGATATGACTTCAGCTCTTTCTGGGCGCCCTTATGTACAGACGGCGACTTTTCTCTTCCTTTTGTTGGAGGCACCATATTGTTGATTCGCTCACATTGAACTTGAACAGCAGCACCGTAACTCATGCCTGGACAGCACTTACCTAACGTGTTTTCTCCGTCAGGCACAACACTGCCTTCTTGCACTCAGGAACCCAGGAGAGGACATTAGCACTACACGTGCGGGTCCATTTTAAACACCAAAGTCACCCAAAAAGCACAAAAACATGGCACTAAACAGACCACAAAGGGACACTTGTTACTGTAGGGGAGCTCAGTAAGAAGCACATCTCGTTTGGCCTGAGTTCGGAATGTGTGTGGGGGGCAACCGAGACTTCACCACCCTGCACGTGTCCACGGATGACCACAAAAGTGCCACGATTACTGACTTGGGGCTGCAGATAAGTTTAGCCAGCCGGTGAATTCACAAGCACAGAATCCACGAATGATGAGGACCAACTTTGTGATTAATGTGCAGGTGCTGAAATGTGTGGTACAAGCTGCCGGGACAGAAATGACCGTCCCTGTGAGCTGGAAGAAGTTAGTGTAACTTGTTAGAAGTGTAAAACAGCACAAAGTCACAGGTAGCCGTGCCAAAGCGGTCTCTAGCCCCAGAGCCCGTGAGGACAAAAACCTTGTCTGTTTTGCATGATACTGTGTCTCTAATACTTGAAACAGCCCTTGCAGCTCACGGGATGCAGGAAGTGGAAATCAATGGCTGTGAGGGGTCAGCGGCGCCATATTAAACAGGAAGGTCAGGGCAGGAACACAACCTGGGAAGGCTGTGTGAAGAACGGGGTGCATCCCAGTGGGGAGGAAGGGCAGGCCCCCCTGAGGGGTCCAGTGACAGGTGTGATTGGTGTGGGCGGAGCAGGGACGAGGGCAGGGACCATTCGCAGACTATGGGGCTCGCAGGAGCGAAACCACGTCCTCCCTGTTTTCCATGGGGTTGAGAGGCTCCAACTGGTGCCCATCTCTGTTCAGCACTCCTGACTGACACTCCTTGGGCATTTAGGTGTAAGTGTTACTTCTGTTTACTCCAGGCGCCCTGCTGGAAAAGAAGGTGGACGTGGACAAGCGTGGACTGGGAGTGACCGACTACAATGGAGTGGTCACCAAAGCCCTTGGCTGCCGCCCACCAGTCTCCAAAGACTCTTCCGGGGACCGCCCCACCTTTCTCGACAAGGTATGAATTTAGGGGATGTTTTGTTTGTTTGTTTGTTTTTAACAAGAGGTGGTTTTCATTTTAACTGTATCCTTAATGCAAGCTGGATTAAGTAAATACTTGCCGGACTGTAATATTTAAGTGACTTTCACCCACTTTTAAAAAATATATATGAATGTTTAACTCAGAAGAAATAGTGTTAGTGTTGTATTTCACACAGTGTGACTAAGGATAAAAAATACTGAAATTGAAAACTGATTTTCATTTTAGTGGGTGAACTTGGCTGGGTTATCTGCTTCAATTTGTCTAGTAACAAGGGTCATCAAATTTCTGTTTTACAAATGTCTTACTTTATAAGACATTGGAAATGATGTGTTACATGTTTAACCTGAGAAAAAGAAACTGTAAGTGGTTGGGCGCAGGCACCCATGTCTAGCCGGCCCAGCTCGGCCGCTTCAGAGAGGGTGCAGGTGTCTGTCGGAAGCCCCTGGGGTGGTTGACGTGTCCAGACACCGGTTCAGTCCTTTCAGGATTGTCGTGTAGTGATGTCCCCTCTCCAGATGGGTGTGCCTTCGAAAGGAGGGGGGAGAACAGCATGCCATGAAATTCAGTCAAAATGTTGAACCTTGAAAATAAAATTGAAGCAAGAAAGGACAGATTTAAAAAAACACGACAAATAGGCTCACAGGAGAGAGAGCTAAGACTTCACCGCTGCTCACAAAGAAACAGGGTCCTCTGCCACACACTCCCCTGCAGAGCGCTGTGGCTGGGGAGGGCCCGGAGGGAGGGTCCTGCTCTGCCTGCCCTGCTGTGGCTCCGTTCACATCCAAGATGCTTAGTGAGAACAGCCAGCAATATGTGGAGCACACTTAGTCTAAAATATTATTTGTTGTTTATGTGAAATTCTAATTTAATTTGGTATCTTGTATTTTTATTTGCTGAGTGTGGGACCCTGACTTATTTCCTTATCTTTAAAATGTAGAATAATACCAAAAAAAAAAAAAGGACAAGAAAAAAGAAGAAAACATGTAGAATAATACTACACGCTAGCTGTAAAGTCAGAGGAATTAAATTCGCAAAGGGTCTGACACATAATGTGACCTTAATAATGTCAAAGAGTTAGTAGGATCCCTCTGCTTTATAACTGACCCTCTTACTGGATTAAACCGTATGAACTTGCTGGGGGTAGGTCAAAAACAGCCGACTGTCCCCAGAATGCAACCCCATGTACACCTAGAGCCTTGGCACTGAAGGGAAGGAGCCTGTTTATTTGAAAATGGTTGTCAGGTGTTTTCCAAATAAGACTTCTGCTAATGTTTCCATGCCTCTCCTGAGCCCTGCCCCCGGGCGGGGTCGGTTGTAAGTTACCGTGTGTGTTTGTAAAGTAATTGTTACAATGAGAGCAGCATCTTAATCCTGTTTCTCTTTTTCTTTTCTCCTCTTCCTTTGGCCCGTGTTCTCCATTCTCTTGTTATCCACACTTTTTTGATCTTTTAATTCTTTCTCCATCCATACCCTTTATGTGTCCTTGGGAAACTGCTTTGTGCTTTGTCTGCGGATGGACACTGCACACAGCTCACCCTTTCTTTCTCCAATCAGGACGGCGGCCTAGTGGAAGAGCCCACGACTTCACCGTTTTTGCCTTCACCAAGCCTGAAGCTCCCCCTTTCAAACAGTGCACTCCCTAATCAGGCCCTGGGTGGGATTGCCTCAGGGCTGGGCATGCAAAACTTGAATTCTTCTAGACAGGTAAGGCTGTGGGGAGAGAGCCAGCGCGGCCTCGGTTTCGCCCGCCTCTAACAAACGTGTTCAGGACATACACTTGGATCTTTAACTTTCAAATACAGTCGAGTGTGTAAAGGTAGCTGAAATATTAGAAGGATTTCCCTTCGAGTGATGTACAGGTGTGGAGAGTTGAATCTAGTTCTTGAAATTGAACCATGTTATAGAAAAGTCGTCCAAATTTAATTTGACACATAACAAACACATACGTGAGCTCAGTGCCCCCAGCACTCAGCACTGCTGGGTTAAACGGTGTGCTGCAGAGTGGTCTCCGGTTGCCAGATCCTTGACGGATCCGGGTGACGCCTCCTTTCTGCTGGCAGTCCAAACCTGACATACACTGGTCTTTGAGAAAACACCACATGCTTCCCCTGCTCCCTGAAACAGAGGTGACATCTCGGTGGTTTCCAGAGAGCCGTTTTCCCTTCTCTGACACTCAGGGGAGGTGAGAGTCCCTGTCAGGCAGCACGGAAGGGAGGACTGCAAGTTTGTATTGGCCGCTGCTCTGTGGCCCTTGTGTCTCCCAGTCCCTCTAGAAGACGTGACCTGCAGTCCAGCCATGCCCTTCCCATCTATAGGACGTCCTTTTCGTGGACTTCCTCGCACGTGAGGCTGACTCGCACCCATCTCCAAAACATCACTGTGATGTTTGGGGTGGCCCAGCAGCGTCCCCATCTGCACCAGCCCGCGGTCTTACATTACTAACGCTGGTGGTGGTTCAGCGCAACACCTGCTTTTCGGGGTCTCTGCCATCGGACTGTGAACAAGCTGGCAGGTGGGGTGCTGGGAGCGAGCCCACCTGGCAGGTCTGTTCAGTGCCCATCAGGTCACTTACTCTCCAGAGCAGAAAGTACACCTAAAATGCATTGATTATATTTAACACAAAGGGAACTACCTGGATATATCCGTTTATTCAGCTTCAGCTTTGGTTGAAATTATACTTGTTTCCTATTTGAAAATGTTGCTGTGTCCGGGTTAGTAATTCCCACCCCTTACCACTCCGTACCTCACCACAGATCTCCAGTGAGAAAAGCTTATCAACCCAATAGCAGTGCGTTGCTGTTGTTGGGAGCACTATATCGTGATCGTTTCTTTGGATGTGATAGCCTTGTTTGGGGACCCATTCAGACTGGCACTGTCCTGTGGCTTCTGTGATTGAAAAACACAGGCAGCCTTCGTGGGCTGACTGCCCGTCGTCCTTAACAGTCTGCATAGCAGCATTCACTGTGAGTTCACTTTGGTAGGAGTCGACAGTGGTAGGAAGTAGGTACAGTCTTGCTCTCACATTCCGGGAAGCGGAGCCTCCTCCGCCCCCGTAGTGCCCGGCTCCGTAATGATCCAGTCCCTCCCGTCTCCCCGCAGATGCCGAGTGGCAATCTGGGCATGTTCGGCAGCGGAGCAGCACAAGCCAGGACCATGCAACAGCCGCCGCAGCCCCCCGTGCAGCCTCTGAGCTCCTCCCAGCCCAGCCTCCGTGCTCAAGTGCCTCCGTTTCTATCCCCTCAGGTGAGCCCGCCGCCCTGCACTGAGTCAGGCGACACAGACGGGCGTTCTGGTGGTGTCTGTGCCACATGACATCGCTGTTTTAAAGTGAGTGTGCCTTCCAGTGTTACCTGTACAGTCATTTCAGCCCGTCCGCTGGTCCTCCCGCTGCGGGAGGCATTTTCAGAACTGCCCCTGGGAGCGCCTCCAGCAGCCGCAGCCCGGCTAGGCGTCCACCGGTCAGGAGCACTGCCGCTGGGTGAAAAGATGCACCTCACACGCCACCGTGAGGCGATTTTTGTCCAGGTCTTAACAGAAGTATTCAAATGAACCTGATGAATTGTCCTAGCTGGGGGAGGAAAACGACAAGCCGAAACACTGCTTAGCCTGTAAGGGAGCACGTAGGGGTAGTCAGGCCTGAAGAACGCGTTAGCGGCCACCTGCATGTGATCACAGGTCTTACTGTTTATTAGTAAATTACCAGCTCCTCCGTTTACGTTCCTTACTTAGTATTAGACCATTTTTGCCCAAAGATTCTTTAAAAAAAAAAAAACAAGTCAAGCAGAAAAGGAAAAGGTATCTTGTTTTGCGTATCTCTAAAGCATATGGACTTTTTTCATGTTAATATTGTTTAGTTTTAGAACATTCCATAATTTTATATTTTGTACTGAGTTTTTCCTTACAGTGTTTCAGTCCTCATCCCTTAAAAAAATATTCAGTAATAGATACTAATGATAAGTTATAGAATTAGCTAGAGGTAATTAACCCTCCATAATTGGTTGAACCCAGATTTGTGCACTGAGTCGAGATGGCTGAAATGTAGGTGAAATAATGGTTAAATTCATTCATCAGGATACAGGGTGAACTGCTATACCAGAAACCCAGAGTAGAGAGGCTTAGATAAGACCAGCGTTTGCTTCTCTGGGTGTCCTCTGCCACAGCACTTCCCAATCACCGGGGGCCACACAGAACACATCCACTCGTGTCCCACTGCCCAGGCCTGGGTGACGGGCAGCAGGCTTTCCACACTCAGCAAAGCGCGTGTCAACCTTGTGCCCCCCAGTTCCTGTACTATTCCACAGCATGTTTTCTCTAAAGGACTTACCTGTTTAAATAAACCTATTCTTAAAGAAAACTTTACATATCTATCATATGTAGAAAAAAATCGCATTTTTTGATACACATTAGACAACTATTAAAGTAAAAGATGCCCCATCCACGTTCCGCCCAAAATCATCTTGCATAAATGTTGTGGTAAACATACATAGCACATGGTGGAAATATTGAAATCTCCAGTGCTGGACCCCAGATTGTTTCAGTGCAGGCAAGTCCAATTGAAGAGATCCCCCTGAATGGGAAGGCGGATTGACGGTCCAGGTCAGGGCCGGCAGCGGGGCATAGACCACTTCCCAAGCGTGTCCTGGGCGGAGACCCTCCTGTGGGGTGGCGTGGTGCCTGCCAATGGGAGCGACTTCTTCCCTGAGACCCCACATTCGCTATCTCCTGTCCTTAAATTAGGCCGTTTATTTTCACTGTGACAGATGGGAGATCAGTTTTCGATAAGAGTCACCCAGAGCCCTAACATCTGAATTCGTGACTAAAATATTTGGAGGCAGGAGGCTCTTTCTCTCCTTCCTTCCTTCCTTTCCACAGAAGCATGTTAACTACTAATGGCAAAAAGCCCATGAGTTTTTTAATGGCTTTTGAAGTTCATTCTTGAGATAAGCGTAACTGTCATTAAGTCATCAGTTCAGCATCTTGAAAGACCGCCTGGACAGGTGGCCATTTCGACAGAGACACGGTGCCCGACGCCTCTGTGTTGTGTTCAACAGGTTCAAGCACAGCTTTTGCAGTTTGCAGCAAAAAACATTGGTCTCAACCCTGCACTATTGACCTCGCCAATCAATCCTCAGCATATGACGATGTTGAACCAGCTCTATCAGCTGCAGCTGGTAAGCGGACAGATCATTCAGCTTCTAGAAGTAAGAAAGAGTGCGCACTGACATCCATGTAGCTACGCCAGCAGCCTAGCCACTGACTAATCAAAGTAGTTAGTTAATGCCGTGCTTTCTTCGTGTCAGGGAATGTCATCGAGGCTTTCATAAATGTTTTCAGACTATTAAAAAAATTAGGAAGTTTTTCACTTAGAGGTGTTTTTCCGCAGCTTTGTGAATTCTCTGGCCCCCTTCACAGAGTGTCCCAGACCTTACCAGGAGGCATGTCCTTCAGTTCAGGGTCTCAGCTAGCCTTTCTCATCCAGAGTTTACCGTCAGAACCACAGAACACAGACACTCGTGATGATTCTCTAAATTCTTCAAGGGTAGGACACACAAAGACTGTTCTGGAAGCATGAAAGAGAAGTTAACTTCATTACATACAGTAGATGCCTTAGAGATTAGGGTTTAATTTCTCTCTCCCAGTTCCTGTTGAGAAAGGCTGATGTAGCCTAATAATTCTTGGAAGTTTTACAGTTTAACATGGCTTAAATTTTTAATTTTCAACAGTCTTACTGCTTTTACCATCAAATGCCATGTCACTGTATCTAGATGCATACTAGATTTATATACACTAAAGGACCTTTCTTTAATATGTTGACACCTGCTTTATTTCAAAGTCTTGTCTAACAACTTTGTCTTAAAAATGACCAGGAATCCTTAAGGAAGGAAAAAAGGCCTCTGATAGAGCCCCACGCCCTATCAGTCCTAACCCTTTGCCAGCTGTTAGACTCATGTCTAGCCAGTCTAAAGGTCCAGTTTTCCAGTAAGAAGCAGCGTGGAATGGGAGGAAGAAAGTGCCCGAAGGCAAATCATGGTGTCAGGGAGAACACAGAGCTCAGGAAGTGGGGTCATGACCATTTAGGCTCTCAGAGGCTGTTTCTTTGTCCATAAAATGGGAGCCGGGGCGGAGGAAAGTGGGGGGGGAAACTTGCAGCGTGCTAGTAAGGCTTCCCAGGACCTGAAAGCGCGGTGGGTGGGTGGTTCAAGTGCACCGAACTATTGCTCTTACCACCAGCAGCAGCAGAGACCCTTGACCTCAGAGATGGAAATGAAACAAGCATGAAAGGCACACAGTTCAAAGCATAGTATGTAGATTTGTATTAGGAGGTAGCTTTCTGCTCCTTGATAACACTGAAGACATGGCTGTATTCTGGCGTGAGACATAGCTAGTTATCATACCAATGTTCTGGAATCTCTTATTTACACAGTAATTTTTATTGACCCCTGTAGTGTGAAAGACATCAACAAAATCTCTTTTTTTCCATTGAGGCATTTTATTTACACATATATATTACATCTATAGAAAAAGGATCTCAGGATTTTCCCTCCTGTACATTTTCATCTTGCTTCTTCATGGTCCATGATGTCAGCTTAGCTTGTCAGTACAATGAAACCAAACTGGCAGGACGGGAGCGGATTATTCCGCCATTCTTCTAGATCTTAGATGTACATCAGATGTGGGGCTGATCTCTCCACATGTGTTTAACCTGCCCGTAAAGTTGACAGCAATTTTCCCAGCTGATAGAAGCACTGATGCCCAAGTTTTTCTTACCGGAGAGCCCTGGGCCCTGTCAGTTAACCCTTCCTGGCCGTGAGACTCGTGTCTAACCAGTCCGAGGGGCCAGTTTTCCAGTAAGTAGAGCCCCAGGCCCTACTTAGTTCTAGAAACCCAACAGTGACATTGGAGCATGGCCTAGTAAGAGCCTGGCCTTCACCTCCTTTTTCAGCATTGTTAGTGCTGTTGAGAGCACCCGCCAGGACATTCATGGGCACCGTGATGGGCGCACAGAAAGGTGGCGGAAAAAGCAAGAAAATCGTGAATTATGTTTCATGTGTTCTGTTTTACAAACAGTGCATACTGTTTTTACTTTTTTTTTTCCCCAAGTAATTGGTAAAATAAAGTTCTGGTGCATCCTGAGGTTACGTTTTAGAGCCTTAAAGGAATCGCTTAAGTGGAGTATTTTATTCCTCTATTACTTACAGATTAATGAGGCATTTCTGATAGTATAGTCTCTACCTTTATTTGGATCCTCTTGCTAAACATGTCCTCAAAAATCCATGTTAGAAGAAAAAAAAGTATGATAGGCAGCCAGCATTTTGAAGCGATCAGATGATGGAACTTGCACGTGGCTGTGTGGAAGGTGCTCACAGCCACTTCAGCCAGCTTGGCAGGTGGAGCCTGTGACAGGAGTGCCGCAGGCCGGATTTCAGGCTGCCCGTGGGGGGACATCATCAT
Organism: Ursus maritimus; assembly: GCF_017311325.1. Classification (NCBI taxonomy): domain Eukaryota; kingdom Metazoa; phylum Chordata; class Mammalia; order Carnivora; family Ursidae; genus Ursus; species Ursus maritimus. Next base: position 4,082,233 of record NW_024424897.1, on the reverse strand, counting down.
GTGGCCCCTGGCTGTCACGAGCCTTGAGTATGTATTGTTCTGTGATTGTCTGGCGTGGCCAGTCACTGCCATTCTGCCAGGGTCTGTCCTTCTGGACAATTTTCATCTATATCACTGTAAGAATCAATAGTTTTTCATTTTCCCATCTTTTTTTTTTTTTTTTTTTACTTTTAGTTTGTAAGATTTGAGCAGAAGAATTTTGATTTCTTCGTTAACTGAAAAATACTTGCTGACAACTTTTATTACCACGAAGCAGGGGTACTGACTGAATTACTTTTTAAAAATCTATGCGCTAGAAGGGTTTGGGAAAGACGTTTCTCCTTTTAAAAATGCTTCTGCTTCACAGTATGCTTAAACATTATGGTAAGGGGACCAAGAATCTTGGCTGTTCTCTCTCTCTCTCGTACAAAGGTTGAACCATTTGTTGATGGTTCTTACAGTATCTTAACTGTTCTCCGTCAACAGGCATACCAACGTTTACAAATCCAGCAGCAGATGCTACAGGCTCAGCGTAATGTTTCCGGACCCATGAGACAACAGGAGCAGCAAGTAGGTATCGCCCGCGGGGTGTAGCTGGACTTGCCAGCTCTCGTCTTCCCTGATCCGAAGATGCTAAATGGCAAACTGTTACGTTGACGTCGACTTTTCTTTCACTAAGCCCTCCCCCCCACTTTTAGCAGTCTCAGGGGCACCTTAGTTTGGGAGCAGTGGGTCCAGCCAGCGGAGAGCGAATGCCCTGGGTCTGCAGACAAGTGATGGGCGCCACTTTCGAGCCCTTTCCAACTCGCATCTCTGCCACCAGGTTGCGCGCACAATCACTAACCTGCAGCAGCAGATCCAGCAGCACCAGCGCCAGCTGGCCCAGGCCCTGCTCGTGAAGCCGCCGCCGCCCCCGCCGCACCTGTCTCTGCACCCCTCTGCAGGCAAATCGGCCATGGACAGCTTCCCCCCCCACCCCCAGGCCCCCGGCCTGCCTGACCTGCAGACCAAAGAGCCGCAGTCTTCACCCAGCACCTTTGCTCCTTACCCTCTCGGTGAGTTCCCGCAGCGCGAGCCACCACCCCAGCGGGAGGGCGCCGTGCCCCACTGCTCTGCACAGTGGGCCGGCCTCTCTCCCAGGGCTGACTGGTAAGGCAGCAGCACTGGCCATCCTCTGCAGAGCGAAATTCTGCTATGGCCATAATTACCTTCCAGTATAAATCTTCTTAAGTAGCACCAGTGAAAGCCCCAGAATTCCCTCATTTCTGTTGCTGAATCCGTTCTGTTCCTGGTTTCCTCTTGGGCAGCCACCATCCCCCCACCTAACTGCAGGGACGAGTTTATAATGGTTTTACTAGTAAAGGTGTTTAGATTTTTACAAATTAGGTACTTCTTGGAAAGCAGTGGTTGTCCATACAGGTCCAGTAGTGGAGAAGGTCGTTTGTATAAGCCGCCGAACCAGCTTACACGTGTTGGCCCCTAGCCTGTAGGAAGCACGCTCAGCCCATGAAATCTGCAGTCGGCAGAAGACGCGGTGCCGGCCGCCAGGTCCTACAAGCCAGCCGGGGGCACAGGCTACGTAACTGCAGGCAGGATCGAGGAACTGTCCAGGGAGGTATATGTCCATAAGTGGATTATACATGAAACAGTGTGATATAAGAATCCAGAACCTGGTGACAGCTCTCAGGCTTGTCTGCCAGGTGGCTGTTAGTGTGACGCTACAGGACAGAGGGAACCAGTAACCCAGGAAATACGTACCCAGAGGAGCAAAGGTCAGTGGCGTGATAGTGAGTTTGCTACTGGCTGATGGGGTCCCTTTCCATAATACATAAAAGAGCCATAAATCCTATTCGTATGAGCACGTTCTCCTTGACGTGCAATCAGCGTGTTATGTCCTTAATACGAACTTGATGAATGCTCACTGTGATCATCCGTCCCTTTCACGTTGCCCCATGCTTACAACCCTTTATGTGCACAGAAGAGGACAGTCCAGTGGCCCAGGCCTGGCTGGGGAGGTGGCCCGCCACACCGAGTCCCAGCTCCACCAGGGCTGGCTCAGCACTTGCTTGTGTGACTTACCTGACTGTCTCTGCCTCAATTCCCCATTTAAAGTGGGGATACTTACCTCATGGGGTTCTTTAAACATGAAGTGAGATAATACGTGATGTTCTCAGGACAGTGCCTAGCACACAGCAAGCCCTTTGTGAGGTGCGAGCCAGACAGAAGCAGGCCTTGTCTAGGAGTCCTTTCGGAAACAGATTCCATTGTCTATTACCCGAGATGCTTCCGCTTCAGCTTCCTAGTGTCCATTGGCCTCTCAGCCTATTTTTGGAGAGTGAAGTACACTAATCTTTATTCTTAAAGACTTTTTCTTAGTACAAATGAAAGAATTAGTAAGTAATTCATCTAAAATAATTACCAAATATTTTATAATATTCACATTAAACTTACAAACTTACTGGAAATAAATAGCAGGACGCCTGGCTGGCTCAGTCGGAGGAGCATGTGACTCTTGATCTGGGGGTTGTGAGTTCAAGCCCCACATTAAGTGTAGAGATTACTTAAAAATAAAAGCTTTAAAAAAAAAGAAAAGAAATATGGGGCACCTGGGTGGCGCAGTCGTTAAGCGCCTGCCTTCGGCTCAGGGCGTGATCCCGGCGTTCTGGGATCGAGCCCCACATCAGGCTTCTCCGCTGGGAGCCTGCTTCTTCCTCTCCCACTCCCCCTGCTTGTGTTCCCTCTCTCTCTGGCTGTCTCTCTCTCTCTGTCAAATAAATAAATAAAATCTTTTAAAAAAAGAAAGAAAGAAAAGAAATAGCTAATCAGGGGCGCCTGGGTGGCTCAGTCAGTTAGATGTCTTCATTCCACGTGGGGTCATGATCCCAGGGTTCTGGGATCGAGCCCTTGCATCGGGCTCCCTGCTGCCATCCCCCTGCTTCTCCCCTGCCTGCCATCCCCCTGCCTGTGCGCGTGCTCTCTCTCGCTCTCTCTGTCAAATGAAAGTCTTTAAAAAGAAAAAAAAAAGAAATAGCTAATCCGGTATAAGAAACATAGCCTACAAAGTTGCCTGTCTGCTTGGTTCTTGGCATTTTTCTTCAGTGGTCGCAGCTTGGAGCATCCATCTTCCTTCACATGCAGCGTCTCCTTGCTCTGCTGTCTCAACTCTGGAGTCCGTCGTCCACCTGGGAAGATCAGGCGTAGAATAATGAAAAATACCCTTCACAGGCCGTGCTGCAGAGAAGGGAGAGCTCGTGTTCACCTCGAGTGGTGAAGGAAACACCCAGAGCAGGGGCTAAGCTTGGGTCTCAGATGAGCAGGACCTCAGTGACGAGAGCCTGGCACAGAGGACAGGGCGTACCCCAGGTGGTCGTGCTGACTGGTGGCGGGGGTCCACAATTGAGCGGGCAAGTTAGAGAGATGGGTTCAGGCCCAGCACTTTGAAGGCCAGGCTGGAGCCTCACCCAACTAGATCTGTGCAGATGGAAGCGAAGATTGCCGTCCGTGCCGACTGCACACAGGTGGCCGCTGGCGGCATCTCACCTACACAGGGGTTTTGTTTCGTCTGCAGAGTGTGTGTGTGTGTGTGTGTGTGTGTGTGTGTGTGTGTGTGAATTGCCAACATTTAAAAATTGGACATTTTTAAATCAAAGTAACTTCTGGCATCTCTTAAAATGGCTCCGTGGCATCTGCCTTCCCTGTAGCTGTCACGGGCTGACACCAGCAGCAGGCACTTCCAGGCGGCACAAGCACTGTCGGGTTCGCCACCACCCCAAGTGGGCCCACTTCACAGCCACTTGGCCCATGTAGGCATCTGAGTTTGCAGACATGGATTTAAAGTCAGGAACAAATGTGTTCAATACCTTGCTTAGGAGTAGAGATTCACTTTGACCGACGTACCAGGATGTATGGGCTGTGAATCCTGGGGTGCGCACCTGCCCGTTATTCTCTACCAGTCGAACATTCAGTCCTGCTCGGAAGTGGTGTCCCCACCAGGGACTCTTTCGCACCCTCCTCGCCCCTCTTTAGTAACCTGGCACAGTGTTGCCAGAAACGGCAGCACGTGATTTTAGCTGTAAGAAAGAAGACCAAGGCTTGGCACACCGTTCCAGCTGGGGACAGATGACAGCCCTGCCAGGCTCTCCAGTAGGTCAGGTACTTAAAAGGAGTTTGATATTTAATTTATAAACTCCTGAAGAGCAGACTTTTGTAAAGTAAGTTCAGTAAAGGTGGAATTGAATTAACCCTACCGGCCTGTTCTGCAGCTGGTACTTCAGAACACTGTCTAGAACTCCGAAGGAGTTGTCTTGATCTGCTGAGTTTCCCTAAGCTATCCTAAGATCGGAAAATATTTTCCGGATTATCTGGACTTGCCCTGTCTTTCTGTGGGTTCTTTGAAGCACCAGGACCGTGTTTAGCTCCGAAACAAGTGAAATGAACAGTCGTTGGTCTTACTTAACCAGAGACTATCCGTTACCATTTCACCCTAATTCAGGAATAATATTCCTGGAAATATGGTTGTTAAAAAGACAAAAAGCTTTTCTTTCTACCAGCATTAAGAGTCAGAGTTAAGTATGTGGCCACGAATTAAGACTTGGATTGATTCTCCAGGAGAGCTTTAGAATGTAATAAAATTTAGAGGAAGAGCAGGCATATCCTAATAGCATTTTTATTTTTAGCTGGACTGAACCCAAACATGAATGTCAACAGCATGGACATGACTGGTGGTTTGTCGGTGAAGGACCCGTCTCAGTCCCAGTCACGCCTCCCTCAGTGGACACACCCCAACCCGATGGACAACTTACCCGGTGCTGCTTCTCCCCTCGATCAGAACCCCAGCAAGCATGGTGAGTCCAAGCCGGGGCGCCTGTGGTCCGGTCGCTCCTGTTCCGCTCACCGACTGGCCAGCTGTAGAGCACGCTCGTTTGATTACTCTCACTGCATCTCTTGTGTAAGAATTGCATTAGAATGGAATCTTCCATTCCATTACAGAGCGCGTAAGATCTTGGCTAGTCCATGGCCAAACTTCCTGAAACCTCAGCCTCCAGATCTTTGCTACAAACCCAGAAGGAGTTGAAAACACCCTAGAGCAGCAAAGCATATTGGTCATAGCCTGCATATTTTTTATTTATATCTATATTCTTCAACAAAAAATTTGTCTACTGAGAAGAAGTTTTTTTCAGTAAAATGATAAAACACAATAGAAAATCAAATGCTTAGAAAAAAGAGGACGCGAAAGTGCTAATGTCCAGAGGCGGCGGCCTCACCAGGAAGCATCAGCTGCAGCTCCCAGTTTCCTGATAGCGCAAATAGCAGAGAGAATGTAATAGCTGTATGACCCTCTCTTGATGTAAATACTCTAAAAGGAAAAACAGATTTCTTCCTATCGGTTAATTCTATAAGAGAATCATCCCAGGCTGCCTGGGCACTTTCCTTTGCAGGAGAGCTCAGGGCGGTCCAGTCCAGAAGAAGGTGAGGGCCCTGCATTCACATGCCCCCTGTGTGCTTCCAGAGGGAGGGTAGGACGCACATAACCACGGAGTCCATCGCTAACCACAGAGACTCATAAGCTGGCCCCAGAAAGGCACAGGCCCACTTTCAGTCATATGGGTTCGTGTTTTATCAGGATTTCCAACTTGACAAACTAAAATGGTTCTTAAGGAATTTGGGTCTCGGGGAGCCTTCCTGGCTCATCGGTGGAACGTGCGACTCTTGGTCTCAGGGTTGTGAGTTTGAGCCCTACGTAGGAGTAGAGATCACTTAAAAATAAAATCTTCAAAGAATAAACAGAATTTTGGTCACAGGTGAAGTTTGGGCTAACCGAAATATCACTTATCCTTAGAGTGGGACAAACCAAGTCTGATGCTCCGTATACCTCTGAAAGGGGCAGGGCCTGGTGCCTAGCAGTGAGGGCTCAGGGGCTCCCCCGTTCACTCAGCTCTTTGTCTCCCACTGTCCCCACAGGTGCTATCCCTGGAGGTCTAAGCATTGGGCCTCCAGCTAAGTCCTCCATCGACGACTCCTATGGCCGGTACGATTTAATCCAGAACAGTGAGTCACCAGCCAGTCCTCCTGTAGCTGTTCCCCATAGCTGGTCACGTGCCAAATCTGACAGTGATAAAATCTCCAATGGCTCCAGCATCAACTGGCCCCCAGGTAAGCGTGTGCGACACTTCCGTGCAGCAACAGATCAGAACTGCCCCAAACCTGAGGGGAGCGATTCCGCTCCAGAGAAGCCAGGATCTGAGCTAAGAGCCCTGGAAGCATGAATCCCATAGCTTTGGCTTTTCCACTGGAAATCCATTTGTCCCACGAGTTTGGGAAGTGGTCAGCACCCAGTGCTTTCCTGCAGTCCCTTGGTTCAGTGAGAGGAGTGGAAGGAGAAGGGACGGTGGGTTGCCACGCCATCTGAACACTCTCCTAACAGGGCAGCTATCATCCCTGCTTCTAGCATGTTCCAGAGCTTCGATGATTTACCGAAAAGTCTAGGATGTGTCTCCTGTTTTAACTAGCAGATTAGAAGAATTTCCATAAATTATCATGAAGGAATGTGAAGATATTGTAGTACTGTGTTTTGATTTCCATTTTGTTTGGCATTTTCCAGAATTCCATCCTGGAGTTCCATGGAAAGGACTTCAGAATATAGACCCCGAGAACGACCCCGACGTCACTCCCGGAAGTGTCCCCACCGGGCCTACCATCAACACCACCATACAGGACGTCAACCGCTACCTCCTCAAGAGTGGAGGTGAGGAGCGCGGGCGCCACCCGCTCGGCTCAGAGGGCCTCCCTGCGTGCATTTGGGGGCGCCGGGGTGGCGCTCGGGCCATGGGGCAGGGACGCTGTGAGACACGTCTGGGGGCACTTCTCACTACCTGGAGGTAGTGCCGATGGTGAAAATGGAGATTGATTTCCTGGCTTTATGAACACGTCGTCTCTGAGCACTGTGTTACACAATCCCGGTATTAACCATGAAGCCTCTCAGTGAAAGAGTTCCCACTTAAAATCCGTTTAAACTGCCGGTGAATCAACCCCTTCCTCCTCCATCTCAATCTGTTTCCTTCCTCAAAGCCTGGTAAAAAGACTGAAATCCCTCCCCAGCACTGTGTTCGCGGCACAGTGGCACCCTAGCTCAGGGTGTAGATTTGGGTGCGCCCTGTGTCAGACGTTACGATCCAGGAGGAGCTGGCTGTGACGTTGGAAGCGTATGTGCAGCTCTCAGGCGTGACGCCGAGAGGAGCAGATGGAGCAGCCCTGGACAGGCTGGTGCTGGTACGGTGGCAGTGCCGACGAGGGAAGAGCGGGGCTGCCGCAGACGCTTGTCCCCTGTAACGCCACTCAGATAGCCCCAGAATGTTCCCTCGGGTTTCCCACTGAAAGCAGGACTGAGGGAGAGAGGCAGTTCTGAACGGTTCTGTGGTTCGGTAGAACAGCAGCAGAAGTACGGATCATCTTGTTCAACGCTGTGCATCCCTCGCGTTTCGGTGCACCCGCTTCCTAGAGCAGCCCTGCCGTCGGGGACGGAGGACGGGTACAGAGCACGGGAAGCGGGGGCAGGGTGAGGCACAAGCCAGAAGTCAGACTCCGCCCTCAGTGCTCGTCACCCTGAGTGTGGCAGGAGGACTGTGTCCCGGCAGGACCGTCCCAGTGGATTTTGAGGATTGCGGACAGGTGTGAAGGGGCAGCGCCGACCCGGGTACTGGAAAACCTCAGAAAGCTTCGAGGTTGCTCGGTGTCATACGGAGCTTCCCGCCAGTACCCCGTGGGTCCTCCGGTGGTCCCTTGGCCTCCGAGTGGCCCCTGGAGCATTGCGGGTGACCTCCACGTTAGCACAAGTGTGCCATGACGTGACGAGGGCAGCCCGGAGAAGGAGCTGAGTTCTGCGGGCAGAACCAAGCAGTTGTCCTCCTGTCCACAGTAGCTGAGGCAGAGACAGGCAGGAGAGGACCTAGAAGTGACGGGCACTGGCGTCAGGGTCAGATGAGAAAGTGGGGTCTCCAGCTCCAGGGTAAAGAGGCAGGCAGCCGTCCGACCCGGGCGCCTCGAAGCGTCACGTGAGGTCGTGTGACTTCTGGGGGCTGTCAGTGGCCAGTCTGGGGCAGCTTCTGCCAGGCCCCTCCTGCACACCCTGGAGAACCCTTGCTCCTCTGCTGCTGTGCCCTCGCGGTGTGTTATTTGGGAGAAGGGGAACCTACAGAACTTGTCTTTCTGTAGAACGGCTCCGTGATTGCGCCCGGGCCGCAGCGCAGCAGACCTGCGGGGGCTGCACCTTGCCGACCGCCTCGCCCCGAGCGGGAGGTGCTGCTCCGTCCGCGCCAGGAGCTGTCAGGCGGCCCCTTTGGCTGACCTTGCTCAGGGACCGAGCCACAACATTTTTTTTATAGTTTTCTTTGGGTTTTTTTTTTGTTTTGTTTTGTTTAAGTAGGCTCCACAACCAACGTGGGGCTTGAACTTATGACCCTGAGAGATTGGAGAGTCACATGCTCCCCCAACTGAGCCAGCCAGGCGCCCCAGTGTTTTTTTAATTTTTAAGTCACCTCTACACCCAACATGGGGCTTGAACCCACAACCCCGACATCAGGAGTTACACACTTCACCGCCTGAGCCAGCCAGGCGCCCCCCAGCTATCATAGTTTTGACTAAACAGCTTGACCTAAAGTATAGAGAAAAAAGTTAAGAAAACGTGCCCTGGAAGGAAAACAGGGAGAATAGCTATTAACCTCTTGATCTTGGCTTACTTATTTTACATATTTTCATAATACAGTTCTCTATTCTGTCGAGTATCCACTAGACTATTTTTAATTGGCATTTTTGTTTTTCATTTACTGCCATTGACATTAAGTGCTGATTTGACATTAAAGTTGACATATTTACAGTATTTGTTTGGATGGTAAGTGTAGCTTTAATCCGTACGGAATAAACAGTAACCAGGGTGGTGAGTCATGCCGTTTCATAGCATACTGGTACCAACATTTCATCCAGAAAGGAAAATTAACTCTAATTTTACGGGACAAATTCCTCTATTAAAAGTAAAAATTTCAAAAGTAGAACACTGTTAAAATCTAAGCATTCTGTTGTTAAATTATAAAAGAAATACCACAGAGGGTTAAATAGTCTGTAATCTTGGGGTCTTGGGTCGATGCCATTTTGTTGATAAATGAAAGAGGAGAGTTTGGGGCATAAGCTTAGGATATCAGTAGGACTGGTGTTTTTTTAGATTGTGGACCTGCAGATAACAAATCAGTGTTGACGTTCATGAGTTCTAGTACCCTCGTTCTAAGGACGTCGATCACAGTAGGGCAGCTGTAGACAGCTGTGCAGGTTGCACACTGCACAAGTCTGAGAGGCACCGCATGCCTGGTAGTCTCTGTGAAGAGTACCCCTGGGGTGGTTTGGTGCACCAGCCCCGGTGGGGCCCTCCATCTGGCTTCCATGTCTTGTGAAATTCTGTTTGTGGAAGTAAATGTGACAAGCAGACTATCACGTGCTCATGTCCCTGCCCCACCAGCTTCCACACACTGGCGGAATAACTTTCCGAATCGGAGAAGCTCTGATTCTGTCCTGCTGTAATCCAAACTGTCCACAGTGCTTCACCCTCCTCATTCCCTGGCTCCCTGCTCTCCTCAGAGAAGCCTGGGGGAGGGTCACATGGAGATGCCGGACAGCTGGGAGCCTCACACGGGCGGCCACACACCCCCAGCCTCCCTCCCAGGTGCATGAGCAGGTGTTTTCACGGGAAGGGACTGCGGTTGGGGATACAGTCCTCCAGCTCCCCGCACGGGGCTCTGCCTCATGCCCGTGTCACGAGGCAGAGGCTCGGACAGGAGCTAGTGGACACTTGAGACATTTTGAGACAGAATGAAGTGCTGGTCTTTCTGCAGTAAAATGTATAACAAAAAGCTTGGTGTTTCTTGGTTTTTAACTTTGTGGATGTTGTTTGAGGTGTGAACAAATGGAGAGTGCCCTGTACCGTGAGTTTTATCCTACATGGGAGGGAGTCCACACGATTGGTTCACACTCTGGGTGGCGTTCTTGGCATTCTGCCGCCGATCCTCTTCTCTCGCCTCCTGGAGACCCTGCCTCCCAGAGGCTGCTGCCACCTCTGGGCCTCTGCCTCCCGGGCCCTGGGATCCAAGCGGGATGCCAGCCTGGGTCTGCCTGCCCTGGCCACGGCCCTGATCACGTCACACCTGTATGGTCAGCCTCCCTCTTGGCGGGTGGCACTGTCACACCGCCAAGCTCGGTGGCTGCCCCAGCACGCCCACTGCCCACCTCTCAGCGCCGTGTCTGCTTCTGCAGGGTCCTCCCCACCGTCATCTCAGAGTGCCGCGCTGCCTTCCTCGAGTGCCTGGCCGCTCAGTGCCTCCGGCTACGGTCGCTCTTTCAGCAGCATCGCGCCCGCGCCCAGCATCGCAGGTACACACTGGCTTCTCCTGACATCTGCCCACGCACCCCGGAGTGGGGCGGGGGGGGTAGGGCATGGGGTATGACAGAGAGGGGGCCCGGGCACCTCTGCCCCCTGCCGTGTGCAGCAGGAATGGGAACATTACCTCTGCGGGGTCGTCGTGAAGGGCGTGTGGCTATAGGATGGGGAAGTTGATGGGGGAGACAAGAGAAGGTCCAGATAGTGTGGCCACTTCCCGCCCGGATTATTTCTCTGTTACCCTAGACTTTCAGAAGTTTTGGTTTTGGTTTGGTTTTTTTGTTTTTTTTTTTTATTTTTTTTTCATATATTTTATATATTTACTTATTTATTTATGTATGTGTTTATTTATTTGACAGAGAGAGAGACAGAGACAGCCAGGGGAGACGGAACACAAGCAGGGGGAGTGGGAGAGGAAGAAGCAGGCTCCCAGGGGAACAGGGAGCCCGATGCGGGGCTCAATCCCAGGACTCTGGGATCACACCCTGAGCCAAAGGCAGATGCGTAACGACTGAGCCACCCAGGCGCCCCGAGTTTGGTTTTTTTTTAAGATTTTATTTATTTGACAGAGAGAGCACGTGCACAAGCAGGGATAGCAGGAGAGGGAGAAGCAGGCTCCCCGCTGAGCAGGGAGTCCCATGCAGGGCTCGATCCCAGGACCCTAGGATCGTGACCTGAGCCAAGGGCAGACACCTAACCAACTGAGCCATTCAGGCGCCCCAGACTTCAAGAAGTTTTTGAAGTAAGACATTTCTTTTAGGCTTAGAGGAGAATTGTCCTAAAAACTTCAGGGGAATCTGAACCTGAAAATTCTAAAACAAGAATATAAAGAGATTCAGGCCCAGACGCTGACAAGACACGTGTCGGGTTTATAAGGAGACAGAAATCTTAGAGAAGGAGTGTTTATTGTTTACAGACTTCTGCAAATACATTTCCGTATTCCTTCAAACCTTGTCGTTCAGACCTTTTGAAACCAGTGTAAAGATGGCATTCCCTTAGTACCAGTACCTGGGCAAGAAAGCAGTTTTGAAAAAGCTCAGCACCCTTTCTTTTCCCCACTCCGTAGTCAGTTTATTGTTTTAGTTTATTTTAGTCCCAGCGCCATTAACATTGAGTTTCAGGTGTAAATATAATGACTCAACGTATAGTTTAGCATCTTACTGAAAACAGAGAAAGCTTCTGGATTATTTCATTCATTCTAATGTTTATTCTTCCTGACATTTACAGAGGAGATGTATGTAGAACTTTAATACTTCCATGATCATTTAGCTAAAGAGAAGGTGCGGAATTAAATCATTTTCCCTGTGTCTCCAGTTTTTAAAGCATTTTTGCTTTTCCGATCAATGACACCTTTGTTAAGATTAGCGTTTGTTTGTTTGTTTGTTTGTTTGTTTGTTTGAAGTCCTGGTGGCTAGGGTTGGAGGGGAGCTCCATGCAGGGTCTGTGTTAGCCTGGTCGCTGTAGTGCTATCCAGGGACCACCGCGACAGCGACCACCCAGCCGCCAGCACTTCCTGTCTTGGTCGCGGTGGGCGGGTGCGGCGGGCGTGGCAGATGCCCACATGTGTGCACATCCCAACCAAGCCCTGGGCGCAGGAGAAGCTGGGGTTCAGAGTGGTTACCAGTTTGGGTTTTTCCTCCCGAAGAGCCTTCAGACACTCTTCACCCAGCGGAGGTACTGAGATGCCCAGTGCTCAGCTCCCGCAGCTGGGCCACGCACGTCCATCTCTACCGTGTGGCCCGGCGCGCTCGTCTCCAAGCTGCGGGTTGTCAGGGGGCGTTGCCTTGAAAAGGGACTGATAGCTAAAGAAGTAGTGTAAAGGATCTACGCGTGTTAGGCTTTTGACCTCGATTAGTGTGTTCCAGTATAAGCTTGTCCCAGTAGGATATGTCGATAAGTTAGCTTTAACCTCAGACTACAAAAGTGCTGGCTCTTTTCTCAGCGGCAGACTTGGTTCTGGCACAGTCAGCGAGTTCAGTATCAGAAGTCCTGGCAAGGCCTCCACTGGGCCCTGGGCACAGGCAGGTGGTCTCTGGGCAGGAGTTCAAGAGAGCACGTACCTTGTGGTTCTCATGTGGGTGCTTTACTTGGTGTTTCTTTTTTATCCCGCGGTCTGCTGGTGCCAGAGAGCACTGTGTACGCTTCCCCAAACACTGCAGTGACTTTCCTTCTTTGTCTCAAGAATGCCTGTGCTCTGTCTCCCTGCCTTTCTAGGTAAACTGTCAGACATTAAATCGACGTGGTCCTCTGGCCCTGCCTCCCACACGCAAGCCTCTCTGTCTCATGAACTGTGGAAGGTGCCCAGAAACACTACTGCACCCACAAGGCCACCTCCAGGGTTAACCAATCCCAAGCCTTCCTCGACCTGGGGAGCCAGTCCCCTCGGCTGGACCAGCTCTTACTCCTCGGGTACGCATCTGCTCTCCGTGCAAATGGGGCAGGTGGGGGAGCGCGGGGGCTCGGGGCCTGCTCTGCTTGTCCCTTAGGGAATGAATATGCCTGTCATCTTGTCCTCTAGCTCCTTTGTAAGGACTGCTGTCCCCTCCCCTAGAACCCAGGAGGACCTAGGAGGGGCCAAGGGGCCCTAGACTCTTTGGGGCAATGTGTGGGCCCAGCGCTCCAGCTGCCATGGTTTTCAGCCTCCGCCCTGGGCTTCAGCATCCAGCCAGTCTGCCCTGAGGCAGGGGTCCCGCTGGCACAGCACCCTTCCAGGGGCCACGCTGGGCCCTTAGAGCAGGCACTTTCAACCAGCACAAGGGGCTCGATCTCCACTTTGATACTTGCTTCTCCACAACGTTTCACTGGAGCAAAGGGCTTTCCGGGCCAGAAACCAGACCAAGCCCCCAGTGTGAATCAGGGCCCGCATCCTGGTGCCACAGCTCTGCCGGCCGCACCGGTGCCCTCCAATGGGCTGCGGCCATGGAAGACATGTGCTGGGAGTGTAAGAAGCTGAGGCTGGAACCAGCTGCAGATAGTTTGAAAATTGTTGTGGGCCCATCATTGCAGCCCTAGGTCTGCTGCCCCAGCACGTAGCATCTTAGGGCTCTGATTCTGAGGGGCCCACGTGGAGGCAGAGGAAGAGACAGGAGCTTTTGCCGTCCTCCGGCTGTCATCCCGCCCCAGGGCGTCTGCAGGAATTGTGGGGCTGGGTTCATCAACCATAAAGATAATGTAGGTTTTCGAAGGTTGCGAAAAGCCTAGAGCGTGCAGCGGCAGTCTGTGCTGCTGCACGTGTGGGCGGGAAGCCTCCGAAGGCCGTGCTGACCGGGCTCTCCCCTGGCTCGTGCAGGTTCCGCCTGGAGCACGGACACCTCAGGACGGACAAGCAGCTGGCTCGTCCTCCGCAACCTCACGCCCCAGGTACGGGCACCCACCGTAGGGGCCACTGAGCGGGCGGGCGCAGTCCTTGACCGAGAGGGGTTCCTGCCACCCCCGATGCATGCTGGCCGCTGCGCTGGGGGCGCTTGCCAGGGGCCCAGAGACGGCGTGGGCAGCCATAGGCAGACACGCCCATATTCTTGGAGAATTGTTTACTTTTTACTCTTTTGAGGCTTTTAAACAGTTGCTTGCCTTCAGTTATACCGACTCAACAGTCATTTGTCCTGTGCTCCCTTTTCCTGGGGTCAGGGGCCGCAGGGCTGCCAGGAACCACGTGCTCTGTGTGGCTGGTTGGGGAGGTCACAACCAAAATGGGTTCTTTTCTCCTGATTGAGGGAATTCACGAAATATAACTGAAACATCCAGGATTAAAGAGTACATGGTAAATGACAAGGCGTAAGAGGTTAAAATCATAAAGTCACATATGCTAAGCCCTTTTAAAGACGGACCTTTTCCCAGTGGTTAGTACACCCGGGTCATATACATTTTCTTTGAAGAATGTCGTGGAAGAAGTCCCAGGAAGCTCGTTACCGCCCCCTTTGCTTCCTCAATCAGATCGACGGCTCTACCCTGCGGACGCTGTGTTTGCAGCACGGGCCCCTCGTCACATTCCACCTGAACCTGACTCAAGGCAACGCCGTGGTCCGCTACAGCTCCAAGGAGGAAGCCGCCAAGGCCCAGAAGTCCCTGCACATGTACGTCTCCTGGCCGCCGCTCGGCTGCCCCGTGGCTGCGGCCCCAGCAGCACTGGGCTCGGGGTGCTGTGCGAGTGTCCTGGGGCAGCCGTGAGAAAGCACCGCAGACGTAGACGTTGATCGCCTCGGGGTTCTGGAGGCGGCGAGTCAGACACCAAGGTGTCGGCAGAGTCCGTTCCTTCCGGGGCTCCGGTCCTTGGTCTGCACACGGCTGCCCTCCCCCTGTGTCCTCACATGGTCACCTCTCAGTCTGAGTGTGTGTGTCCTAACTTCCCTTCCCAGAAGGACAGAAGTTGTGGTGGATTAGGTCCACTAATGATCTCGTTTTACTTTCACGACCCGTTTAAAGACCCGTGTCCAAATACGGGCACAGCTGAGGGGCTGGGGGCTGGAGCTTCCATGTGGGGATTTGGCAGGCCACGATGCACACCGTGGCAGGTGTCTCGTGACCTGTTTCTTCTGCGGAGTTGGCCGTGGCCATGCCCCCCACCAGGGACAGGCCCCCTGAGAGCGTGCACATAAGCACAGTGCCTGTGGGAAGACACTCTGTCCACCAGCTAGCACCAGCCCCGTGACCCATCTTCCAGCCACCTCCCCCGCTGCTACAGGACGCGCTCGCTAAGGCGTGCCGTGGACGTACTCAGCGACAGCACTGGAGCAGCGGGGTGGCTGGATCCCGCGGTGGTTCTCTTTTTACCTTCAGAGTGGCCGAACTGGTTTCCATTCCCACCAGCAGCGAGCAAGGGTTCCCTTCTCCACATCCTCGCCAACACTTGTCCTATTTTGTCTTTTTGATTCTACCCATTCTAACGGGTGAGGTGAGATCTCGTTGGGTTTTGATTTGTATTTCTCTGATGCTGAGTGATGCGGGGCATCTTTTCGTGTGTCTGTTGGCCATCTGCGTGTCTTCTTTGGAAAAATGTTCAGTTCCTCTGCTCATCTTTTGATCAGGTTGTTCGGGTGTTTTGTTGTTGCTGTTACTGAGTTATAGGATTCTCTATATATTTTGAATATTAACCCCTTATCAAAAAATGCTTTGTGAATATTTTTCTCCATTCCATAGGTTATCTTTTCATTATACTGACAGTTTCCTTTCCTGTGCAGAAGATATTTAGTTTGATGTAGTCCTACTTACTGATTTTTTCTTTTATTGTTTTTTTTTTTTAAGTTTTATTTATTTAAGTAATCTCTACACACAATGCGGGATTCCAACTCAACCCCAAGATCGAGAGTCACACACTCTTCCAGCCGAACCAGACAGGCAGCCGTGTGCTTTTAGTGTCCTATCAAAAAATCATTGCCAAGACCAATGTCAAGGAGCTTTTTCCCTGTTTTCTTCCAGGAGTTTTATGGTTCCAGATCTTATGTTTAAGTCTTTAATCCATTTCGAGTTAACTTTTGTACGTGGTGGGAGACAGGCACCCACGTCGCTGTTCTGCACGTGTTTCTCCAGCTTTTCCAGCACATTTGTTTAAGAGGCTGTTCTTTCCCCCATTGAATGCTCTTGGTGCCCTTGTCAAATATTAATCAATTGTCTACATGGGGATCTATTTCTGGGCTCTTTATTCTATTCCACTGGTCTATGTGTCTGAAGTTTTTGCCAGTGCCATTCTGTTTTGAATACTATGGCTTTGTGTTATAGTTTGAAATCAGCAAGTGTGATGCCTCCAGCTTTGTTCTTTCTCAAAATCGCTAGCACTATTTGGAGGCTTTGTGGTTCCATACACATTTCTGTGAAGAATGCCACTGGAATTTTTGTAGAGATTACATGGAACCTGCAGACGGCTTTGTGTTGTCTGGGTCACCTTGCATTTGTATCTCCGTCAGTTTCTTTCATTTAAGTCTTTTAGTTTTCATTGCACAAAGTTTTCACTTGCTTGGTCCGATTTATCCCTAAGTATTTTCTTGTTTTTTTGTTTGTTTTTTTTTTAAGATTTTATTTATTTACTTGACAGAGAGAGAGAGACAGCCAGCGAGAGAGGGAACACAAGCAGGGGGAGTGGGAGAAGAAGAAGCAGGCTCCCAGCGGAGGAGCCTGATGTGGGGCTCGATCCCAGAACGCCGGGATCACGCCCTGAGCCGAAGGCAGACGCTTAACGACTGCGCCAGCCAGGCGCCCCTTTTCTTGTTTTTTAATGCTGTCATAAATGAGATTTTTTTTCTTTATTTCTTTTTCAGGTATTTCATTATTAGTACATAGAAAGGCAGCTGTTTTTCATTTGTTTGTTTTATATCCTGCAACTTCACTGAACTCATTGATCACTTGCGACAGTGTTTTTGGTTAAGTCTTTAGGATTTTCTCTATATAAGCTCACGTCATCTGCAAATAGTGACCATTTTACTTCTTGCTTTCTGATTTGGATGCCTTTCATTTCTTCGTCTCACCTGATCGCTCCGGCTAAGACTTGCGGTGCTGTGTGGAACAGAGGTGGCAAGAGCAGGCATCCTTGTCGTGTTCCTGACCGTAGAGGAAACACTTTCAACCTCTCACTGTCGAGTATGATGTTAGCTCTGTGTGTGTCGTGTGCGGATGGCCTTCCTGACTCAGAGGCATGTTCCTTCTGTCCCCTGTTCTTGGAGGGTGTTTGTCATGAAAGGTCGTTGTGTTTTGTCAAATGCTATTTCTGCATCCACTGAGACGAGAGGACTTGAATCTTTCACTCCATCAGCGTGATGTGTCGCACTCTGTGATTTGCAAATGGTAAACCATCCTTGCATCTCAGGGATAAATCCCACTTAATCATGAATGTACAATCCTTTTTATGTGCTGTTGAATTCAATTTGCTAAATATTTTGTTGAGAATGTTTATATCTGTGTTCATCAGGGATGTTGGTCTGTGGTTGTCTCATGTCCGGATCTGGCTTTGGTGTCAGGATAACACGGGCCTCATAAAATGAGTTCAGGAGTGTTTCCTCCTCTTCAGTGTTTTGAGAAGTTTGAGAAGGATTGGTGTTGATTCTCTTTTAAATGTTTGGTAGAATTCCTCCGTGAAACCATGTGGTCCTGGCTTTTTCTGTGCTGGGAGGTTTCCGGTCACTGATTCAGTCTCCTTCCTCGTTACTGGTTTGTGTAGATTTTCTGCTTCTTCATGATTCCGTCTTGGCAGGGTATCTGTTTCTAGGGAATTGTCCGTTCTAGGTTGTCCGGTTCGCTGGCATGGTCGTTCTCGGAGCCCCTCAGGATGCGCTGTACTTCCGTAGTAGCGGTCGCCATGTCTCCTCTTTCAGTTCTGATTTTACTTAGTTGAGTCTTCTCTGTTTTTTTCTTAGTCTAGCTGAAGCTCTGTCAAATTTTTTAGTCTTTCAAAAAAAACAGCTCTTAATTTTGTTGCCATCCTGCTCTTTTAGGTGTGTTCTGGGAAACACTACCATCTTGGCCGAGTTTGCCGGCGAAGAAGAGGTGAACCGTTTCTTAGCCCAAGGCCAAGCACTGCCGCCCACCTCCAGCTGGCAGTCCAGCACCGGCACCGGCCAGACGCGCCTGGGCGCAGCGGGCAGCTCCCACGGCCTGGTGCGGAGTGACACTGGCCACTGGAGCGCCCCGTGTCTGGCAGGCAAAGGGAGCAGTGACCTGCTGTGGGGCGGGGTCCCCCAGTACTCGAGCAGCCTGTGGGGCCCGCCCAGCAGTGACGACGGCAGGGTGATCGGAAGCCCCACCCCGCTGAACACTCTGCTTCCTGGCGACCTTCTCAGCGGGGAATCCATCTAGGACCGACAGGACCCCGTGGGCGCCACAATCATCAGCACTAGGAAGAAAAAGCTGACCCTTTCCAGTCCGGGCGGCGCTGAGCACCCCGCTTGACCTGAGCAGCCCGGCAGCCCTTTGAGTACCTCTGTCCAGTACTGAAGACAAACCCTGGCCGCAGTCCTTGCGAACTGTTCACGAGACAGTGCGGGCTGCCCTTGGTCAGTGTCACATGCTAACGACAGGATGTTCCTCATAGCTTTTTTATTTGGTGTTGTCTTACGTTTGTATGGCGTGTTGTCGTTTTGATTTTTTAAGTATAAAAGCTGCTTAGAATAGTTCTATCATGAAGGGCACTTTTCAGATTGTGGGCTGGAAAGGGTTATTTTATCAAGGGGGGCGGGAGGGAGGGAGACGAGAAAGCCTATTTAAAACGAGCCTGTGACGATTATGCACATTACCAGAGGCGGACCCCGTAATCAGGGGGAGCTGGTGTCCATCACTGGGCGCAGAGCGTGGGCTCCACGCGGCGGGCCTGGCGGCCCAGACCGGCGAGCTGCGTGGAGGCAGCGGCCTGCAGCCTGTCTCTGTTCCCACGGGTCCGCCTATGCACATTACCCTTGTTTCATTACTTTTTCATGCCATTTTTTTTATCCCAAAAAATATTTTTTAAAAGTTAAAAAAAAAAAGACATATCAAACATGCAAATACTTGAATCCAGCAGGCCAATAAGGAAATGTGAACACTTGCCGCGTCGAATTCTACACTTCCAGGCTGACATCAGTGCGCAGAAACAGGCTCTAGGAAACATTTCTGAGTTCACAGCCTATGTGCGTGTGTGTGTGCGTGTGTGTGTGTGTGTGTGGAAACAAGCGTGTGTGCGTGTGTGCGCGTGTGCGCACTTTCTGTGTTTATGCGTTCCGTGCGTGAGGGATTTAACTGTGGGTTTTCCCTTTTATTCAGTATATGCTTTTTTTTGGCGCATTGGTCAAACGTTTGTTACTATTATTAGCTTCTAACTTTGCACTGAGTGTCCCTGCCCTTCCTTTTGCTAATCCTATACATGAAAGAGAATTCATAGGACAGGGCCGGTGACAATTCACGTGTAAATGTTTACTCAAGGACTCTGTTATTGCGTCTAAAAATTACAGTGTATATCTCTGGAGAAATAATATGTATACCTACCTTTAGCGGCTTTTTATTGTGGACTAATGCAAGAAAATGATTACCAGAGTATTGCACCGTGTTTCCATGTGGAATAGAAAGTGAGCGAGAAGACAGCTGTTGCAGAACTGTGGCCATAGGTCCCCGTGGAGAGCGGACGGCTCCGCGGGGGAACGGAGACAAGCACTCAGACGTGGGTGGTGACCGCTTTCGGAGGGGCCCGTGCTCAGGGCTCCCACCTGTTTACAGACCTTTTTTTCTCCTTCAGACTTTAAAATAAAAAATTTTAAAAAGGAATTTAAAAAAAAAAAAAAAAGAAAAAAAAGAGACTTCCGTGGTAAAGAAACCTATTTTCAGAATGCAGATACGCTACTTCAGAGCTCTGGGATTGAACAGTGTCGTCGCTTCCCTCCGGCCATCGTTGTGGACTGTCGATTGTCCCCCTTCGTCGAGGTGACGAGACGTTGTGGTCACTGTCTTGCACATGCGGATGCGCTCTCAGGAAAGCCAGGGTTCCCGAGGGGCAGCTCCACACCATTTCATGTATTTTGTAACCCGACTCCTAGCACTGAAGATGTTATTAAAAAACAAACAAAAAAAAAAAAATAAAGAAAAAAAAAGAAAAAAGGAAAAAAACACAAAGAAGAAAAATACCTAATCTCTAATGTGTAGCAGTTACATATTTACCAAATAACGGACTCAAAAGAAATAGATGTTTGAAGAGTGCTTTATATATTAAAAATTGCTTTATGTTTTAAAAATGATCAATGTTTTGATTGTTTTGCAAGAAAGACAGACAATGGAGTAACATACCCTCAAGTATGTTTAAAAATATATGAACATTGTGCTCCCTGCCTGCTTGATCAGGAAACTTGTGCATTACATTTTTTTTAATTAGCTTTTTAATGGTTTTATCAAAACAAAACAAAAAAAGAACAAAAAACTAAAAAAAGAAGGTCCTGCAAAATTGCAGATCGACAAAAGCTGGTTTTACAGAGGACCATGAACTATGCACAAACTGGGTCAAGGCTTGTTTTCTCAAGTTGTCGTGTATTTAGCTAAACAAACCTTCCTCAGAGTAAGAGCATCTCATTGCCATTACGTGCGTTCCATATATTTGATGTATATACGCTCACGTATGTATATCAAATATGCGTGCGTGCGTGCGTGCGCGCGCACCCGACGGCTTTCCGTGCTGCCGCTTAGCATCGAGTTGTAGAAAACTGATATTTTAAAATTGGGGATGGAAGTAAAGACTCTGTTTGTTTTTGTTTTTTGTTGATTTTTTTTTTACCTTTTCTTTTGAATTAAAGATGTCTGTAACTCTGAGATTAAAAAACAAGTTTGTGGCTTTTAACGTTTTTCCTCATAGAATGTGGTCGTTGAAGAACACGCACCGGAAGTTGCTTTCAGAAGTACAGCGCTTTGTTGAATCTTAATAAATTGCAATTTTTTTCTTGGCTGTTCAAATAAATGTGTTTTTTATTTTTCACAGATGGATATATCGATTTTCACTCTGTATGTACTGGGGGAGAGAGCTGTCCTGCTGTCTGTAACAAGTTCCCTGACTCACGATCTCCTTAGTAGGTCCTAGTAGGTCCTTCGATGAGCTCTGAATATCTGTCGCTTGGCTTACAATTTTATCATGTGTTCTGTGGCTTTGCAGCTCGCGCTGAAAGCTTACCGCTGACCATCGAGAAGCGCGGGAGAGCGCGGGAGCTCCCCACCTCCGCTGCCACGTCCGAGACGTGGCCGGGGCCCGTGGGCCGAGTGTCACGCCCAAGGACCGTGGCTCCGTCATCCATGACCCAGTTTGGGTCTCAGAAATAACTTGGACCAAAGAGAATCATGAAGGTCTTCTGTGTTTCCTGGACATTTTATTCATTTATTCTTGTCAAGTATCCTCAAATAACCCATGAAAGGTGCTTTCACAAAGCATTTCGCACAAGCAGAGCAGAACTCAGGGCACTGCAGGAAGCAGTGGCTTTCTCAGTGTGGCATCTCGGGTGGCAGCTGGAAAGCAGACCGCAGTGGCTCTCAGGCTACTCCAAACACCGTGACTTCAGATGAGCTCGGCGAGCGTCAGTGTTTCTGATCACCAGGATTGTAAAGACGGTCTCTGGGAGACAAGCCACGTCCTCTGGGACCTCTTGCTCAGAGACCGCCAGAACGAGTGTCTCTGTCTCCACTCTCCTGCATCTTATCAAGAGGGTAGGACCAGGGTGCTGGGGCAAGGTGGCGAACTCCTGGCTCTGCCCAGCCTCTTTGGAAAGTCACAAAGGACAGCGCGGAAAGGGTCACAGTCGGGAGAAGCGAAAAGCAAGGAGGAAAGGGAGTCAACAGTGGGCAAAGCACCGGGCGTTCCGCCCAGCAGGTGCCTGTGTGTGCAGTTACTGCGAGAGAGCGCCTGCTCCCCGGGAGGACAAGGGCAGGGCCTCGAGAACATCCGAAGGCCGCGCCAGGCTTCCTGCGGGGGGTGGCGCAGCCCTGGGCCCAGGAGGCCGGATTCCATTTTGACACCCTGGGGAAAGCGGGGGACCGGTGGGTGACACAAGGTAAACCGAGATCTGGCGTGACCGCTCGGTAGCCAAGGAGGCTCGGTGTCTAGAATCAAGGAAACAATACGTACGGAGCCGCACTTCTTACGAAATTGTTCTGATGACCCCGTGGGAGAGTGGCAAAGACGACAAGGGTGCGCAGCGGGTTGTAGCAGGCGAGGCAGAGAGAGGGCCGTCTGAACAGCGCGGAGGCCAGAAGAGGCGGCGGGGCGAAGACGAGAGCTGAGCGCCTGAACACCTGCTCGCTGGCGGGAGCGGAAATGGAGACCGGCATTTCAAGAAGCTTCTTCCCAGGGACGGCGCGGTCGGGATGGAGCGAGGAAAACCTACACCGGAATCCCGATGGCGTCATGACTCCGCCAGCCCCGCGCATCGCGCCACGGCGGGAGCACGGGTGACGGGTCCCCTTGTGTGAGATGCGGCCTGACAGGCCGGCTGTGAAGGACAGAAGCGCGCTTGCAGACGCGCCCGAGGCGGGCAGTCGTGCCTTGGGCTTCGGAGACGTGGGTCAGATGCTGCAGCGGGTGGAGTGCTGGTCCTCAGCCCCTCTGTGCGTTAGAATTACCTGGAAATTTTTAAAAATCCCAGTGCCAGGACACCTCCCAAACCAAGGCAAGTGGAATCCCCGGGGGTGGCCCCTGCTGGGTTCCACGGAGCGGCCGGGCCGAGGCGCAGGGCGCGGAGTAGCTGTCACTGGCCGTAAGGAGCCGCGTCCGCTCCCGGGCACTGCAGGAGCCGTAGGAGTTCGCTTGGCCTCGTTCGGCAGTTACAGCTCACTTTCTCTTTCCTTTTTGTTAAAAGATTTATTTCAGAGACAGAGTGTGTGCAACAGGGGGAGAGGATGAGGGAGAGAGAAGCAGACGCCAAGCGTGGAGCCAGATGGGGGGCTCCGTCTCACAGCCCCTGAGATCATGACCTGAGCTGAAAACGGGCATCGGACGCTCGACCGACCACGCCACCCAGGCGCCCCTCTTTCTCTTTTTAAAGCAAAACTTCTAGGCCTAGCATGGTGCTCAGCACGGTAGAGGAGCTGGGCTGGCCAAGGTCACAGGACCCGCCCAAGGCCATCCGCTAACAAGTCAGAATCCGGGCCCGCTCCCCACGCTCCGTCGCAGGAGGAACACGGCGCGATGCGCTTGCCGAGAGCTCGAGGCCACACGGGTGTCAGGAACAGCAGACAGGAGGCAGACGGGCTCCGGGAGAGCCGGCTCACGCGGTGGCAGGGCGGGCGAGGCTGCACCCCGGGCAGAATTTCTTCAGAAAACCTAGGTTTTGCTATTAAGGTCTTTCAACTGACTGGATGAGGCCCACACAGGTCACTGGGGATAATCGAGTCCGCGGCCGTGCGTACTCCACACGCACCGAACGCCTCGACAGCAGCACCTGCGTTCATGCTCGAGTGAGTGATGGAACGTGCAGAGGGCAAGCCTTTCACTCGTCATAGGCAGCTTGTCCCGACTCACAGGGGCTGCAAGGCAGGGGACACGGATGGCAGGGCCATCCAACCCGGAAGTGCCCCCCTCCAACCAACAGCGCATCTGTGACCATTCAGAGGGAGGCGCAGGAAGGGCATAGGGGCCCAGAGAGCCCTTGGCCAGCCTCACACCTTCCGGACTTCCTACCCGGCTTCACCCCGTGGTGCTCGTGCCCCGAGACGCAGCCAAGAGCAGCCGCCCGGGGTTAGCACGAGCTCTTTGCAGAGATCTCTAAAGCACCCTGCCGGGGACTGGCCATGACCAGCCCGGGAATCCTGAGCTGTCGGGGCCACCAAGGGCACCGTCCCCCACCTACAGAAGTCTTGGTGATGCCCGGTGAGCCTCCAGGGCCTCATCAGGACATGGCACCCGCCCCTGCCTGTCTGCCAAAGAGGACTACCCCCGTGAGACCGTCTCGGAAAGGGGACAGTTTGGGTGAGCATGGGCCCAGCCAGGGGCATGGCCAGTGCTGGGCGGTATGTCCACTGTGGGTTTGCCCTGACCCTCCCCACGGCCTCGCCCAGGCCCGAGCTTTGCTCTTCTGGATCCCTCTGTAGGGTGAGGAGCAGTGGGGCCCATGACTGCTCTCTTATCCTGCTTCCCCACCTGGGGCCACTGGCCCAGCTCCTGCAGACGTGGCACGCTGGGGCTGTGACAGCCGAACCCCGCCTTCCCATACTCTCAGGTTCACAGCATCCCACAGGATCCTCAAAAAGCCTGGCAGGATCTGGGGTCTCCCCACCACCAGCCACAGGCAGCCAGACCCCCTGCTGCCCCAGGCCTGGGTGCGGGCCGCCCCTCTCCCCGGCAGGCCCTTCTCCCCATGGCTCATTAGAAACTGCGTGGCCGTCCACATCCCCTGGCCTCATAACCACTGAGCATCACCACTGTGGCCTCATCGCCCTGGATACTGTCCGCCCGGCACACCTGCACAGGGGCGAGTCCCCTGGGCACAGGCTGGTCAGGGGCAACCGTCAAGCTGTGGCGTGGCCCACCCTGCCATCTGGGGCTCAGCCAGCAGAGGGCACCCTGTGCTTACCGCCAGACAGCACCCCCAACCCCCCCCGGGGGGCAGTGAAGGGCGGACAGCCGAAGAGAAGCATTCAGCCAGAAAGAGAAACTACCAGGGTGAGGGGCCCACACCCTCCGCCTACGGGTTGTCCACAGGGCGAGGGCTACATGGCACAGCGGTGCGTGGGCACGCTCGGCAGGCCCGGCTACAAGCACAGAATCCCAGGAGAAGCTCATTTTGCAAAACATGTTTTATCAGAATAAATAGAGTCCCAAGCAGGACACGGTCCACTGGGTGCGCCCCACCCCCACTCGCCCACCCTCCAGTTCCAGCCTTGATGGGCTGCAGAGTCCCGGGTCGGCGTCCATGCCCACGGGGCTGTGGAAACAGGGTGACGTGGGCACAGGCCGCACCTGTGAGCAGACGCAGAGCTGCCAGGCCTGTCGCTGTCCTACCAGGCGTCCGGATCGTCCTCGAGCCTCTCTGCTTCCTGGGTTCTACCAACCCTACCAGAAGAGGGCGTCAGCGAGGGGCCCCTGGGACCTTGGGGCACCAGGGAGGCTGAGGAGTAGTCGCTGAAGCCGGGCCCCCCTCAGGAGCTGCCGTCAGGCCTCCCGAGGGTGAAGAAGCCTCTGGACAGCCTCAAAGGGGCTGGACAGACCTCCCACGTGTCCACAGGTCGGCCAGGGGTTGTCAGATGGCTCAGTCCCAGGGATGAGCCCCGGCGTCTCAGGCTGCACACCTGGCAGTGCGTGCACCCAGTGGGGACTGAGGGGCCGGCTCCTGGGCACCCCAACTTAGAAAGAAAAGGGCCATAGCACCCAGCTCGACCTGCCCCTGCACACACTTCTTTCTTCTCTAGTTTCCTTTTCTTGCCAGACTTCACCACGCCTGAACAGGAGAGCTGGGAAGGAGGGCAGCTGGGAAGGCCGGTCCCCCTTCCCTCCTCACCTCAGCTCCGCACAATGCCCCCTCCCCTCCACACTCACACACCGAGTGCCTGACCCCTCCAAGGCCCCTCACCTCCTCTCCTTCCTCTCGTAGATGGAGTGAAGCTTGTTGATCAAGAAGATTTTGTCTTCCCCCTCCTAGAAAGGCCAGAACACAAAGGGTGAGGGGACGGAAGTTGTCCATCCGTCTGTCCAGAACAGACTATTCCATGTGACAAGCACAAAATGTTTAAAGGGAGAAAGAGACAGCAAACAAGGACAGAAAAACCAAAAGCCAGGCGATGGGTATATATATATAAATAGATAGATCTAAGCTTCCTAGTGGCCAAGGTGAAAAAGGAAATGTGATTGGGGCACAGTGAGGGCCACAGAGCCAGCCTGACTTAATTTAAAACTGGCCCCGCCACTTACTGACTCTGTGTTGGGCAAGTTACCTCCTGTCTGACCTCAGAGTCACCATCTGTAAACGGGAGATAAGGGCGTCTGCAGCACGGGCCTTGTGTGAGCTTCTGTTGTTGTTCTAATTACCACCAACTTGGCGGCCTAAGACAGCACAAACTTCTCTTTCCGTTCTGGAGGTCAGAAGTCCAAAACGGCTCTCACCAGGCCTCGGATCAAGGTGCCAGCCAAACTGGGTCCTTCCGTAGACTCTTGGGGAGAACTCTTCCTTCCTTTTTCCAGCTTCTGGAATCTGCCCACAGCCCTTGGCTCAAGGCTCCTTCTGTCCAAGTTGGTGGGTACAGAGGGCCGTGCCCTTGAGTAAGCACCCCCCCCCCCGCCCAGCCGGGAAAAGCCTCCCCAGGGGCTGGCTGAGCTCAGACCCGCAGCCCCAAAGCCTCCCAGCTGGGGCCGGGCTCGGCCTCGGGTGGACAGGGTCTGCAGCAAGGGCCCGCCCGCAGAACGGTCTTTCCGGCCCCAGAGAACCGGCGGGTGGAGCGGGGATTCTGCTCCGGGCGCCGCCGTGCATCCAGCACCCTGGGCCCCCGAGGCGCCCAGAGGCCTGACGCACTACACAGCAGGGCGGCAGCCGGTTGGCAAAGACCTGCTTCCAGCAGCCGTGGCCAGGTGACCACCTCCACCAAAATGCCTGGCCTTACGCCCTGCTCCCTGTGGTGCGCCAAGACACCCCATGTGTATAAGGGCAGGAGATGGGGGGCTCCTATTGTGTTAACAAGTGGGAGCTGTCCCTAAGGGACCCACTTGCGTCAATGAGCGAGCAGCAGGGGCCCACGCCTACCGACCCTAGCCCTGTCCTGCCCTGGCTGACACCCTGCACCTGACCCCGGGGTCCGTCTAGGGCAGCATTGCAGGCGGCCACCAGCAGGAGCCCGGAGGAGGCACAGCCCCCGGCCCCATAGGAACGCCGGGCCACAGGCACAGCTGGCCCCAGAGCAGCTCAAGCAGCCAATAGACAGTGAAAATGTCCGGAAGGGGAATGGCTGTGGGGAGAGCGACCGCAAGGCCCGGGGCGAGGTCAGAGCCCACCCGTCTCCGTGGAGCCCGGCCATCGCTGGCAGGTCCGGCTGAGCAGACCCCAGCAGGACGCGTTCCCCAGCTGGGAAAATGCCAGCCCCAGTGCTCCAGTCTGTAGCGACTTGCTTTTAACGGGACGGGGGGGGGGGGGGGGGGGGGG
>NW_024424897.1:4054005-4055274 GCF_017311325.1 Ursus maritimus | reverse complement strand
TGGGGGGGGGGGGGGGGGGGGGGGGGGGGGCAGCAGCCGAGCAGGGAAAGGGCTGTCCTCGGGGCAGGAGGGACCGTCCACAGGGCAGGGCTGGGCCGCCTCTCGGGGTGGACGTGAGCAGCTCAAGGCCAGCGGATCCCCAGGGGCCGACGCCGCAGTGGGGGTCCCAGGAGGGAGCTGCACCCTGGGCGTCTGGGCCCACCTGGCCCCTCACACTTTTAGGAGAAACTGCAGTGTGCTTAATAAAAATGATGGAAATCTGGGCCCGCTTTTAACCTTACTCCACTGGTTTGGAAAACGAGGGCAATGAACAGGGTCCACGTCCCGACCGACGTGGGTCCCCCAGAAGTCCAAAAGTGATTTCCAGTACCTCAAAGATCCTCACACAGACCACAGCCCCGCAGGGCCGCACGCCCTAAAAGGCCACCCTCCCCGTCCAAGCCAGCATCCCACCGGCTGGAGCCCTGTGCCCGAGGGGTCCCTGGGGCAGCCCGCTGCCGCACGCCCCATGTCTGCGTAGGACAGACCACACCCGGGACCGGGCGTCGCTTGTTGGGCAAACGGCCTCTGGGCGGCGGGGCTGGGGTGCGGGGCACTCACGTTGCTGATCTGCTCCTTGAGGAGACAGATGACCCGGCGCTGGCCCTTCACCACCTGGATGTTGAGGTAGATTACCGCCCTGCGGGATTCGGAGCCGGCGGTCGGGAGGCGCCCCGCCAGGAGCCCGGGGAGGCACGGGCTGGGGCCCCCACCCGCCTGCCCGCACTCACAGCAGCAGGGCCGACACCAGGTAGACGGGGAAGGTATTCTCCACCAGGTACCGGTGCACCCAGGGCACCCAGGACACCCGGGGGCCCGCCTTCTCCAAACGGCGCACCCACACCTTGCCGGCCTCGTACATGGTGTCCAGGGTGCGGAAGGGGCCGCAGACGCTCGAGGGCTTCACCCTGGGGGAAGAGGGCGAGGGCAACCCCGCGTCACCCCACGCCGCAGCCCCACGTCCAGGGGGGACGCCACCCCCCCACCCCCGAGGCCGAGCGCCCACTCACTGCCACACCGCGTAGCAGAGGAAGACGGCAGCTCCCAGGAAGGAGGGGAAACAGAGCAGCGAGATGAAGACGGTGCTCATGTGGGAAGCCAGCCAGGGTCTGCTGGGCGCCCGGCAGTTGGCCATCAGGCTGGTCTGGGGATAAAGGCTGAGATCCGCCACTGCCTGCCACCCCAGCTTCCCTTTCCCAGGCCTGGGGAGGCCTCCAACTGGGGGGGGGG
>NW_024424897.1:4045764-4053995 GCF_017311325.1 Ursus maritimus | reverse complement strand
GGGGGGGGGGTGTGCTTCCGGGAGGGGCCATGAGCAAGACCCCAGGACAGGACGGGCTCCCCACCGCCAGGGAGCGGCCACACTCAGAACGTGAGCCTGCGGGCTCCCTAGCTGGTTTATGGAGGGGAGACCGAGGCACACGAGGGGTGCTCGTCCACCGTCCCTCGTATACGGAAGACCCCGTGGGACAGCCAGCTCCGAAGGCTGACGGTCTCTGCTGGGCCAGGCGCTGTGCCCAGACCTTTACGATATGAATGTCCTCTCCGGCAGGCCCCAGCGGACCCTGCCGCACGGACGAGAAAACGGCCTGATTCTCGACCACCAAGCGCACCCCAACCCAAGGACAGAGGAGGGGGTCCCTTCCCTCGGTCCAGGAGGGGCCTGGGCCCCAAGCAACTGCCAGCTGCCCGGCCCTCCATCGGCACATTCGAGCACCCAGCAGTGACCTCGGACCCCAACCGGATGCTGCCTGGGCTCCGAAAGGCGGGGATGCCGGGGGAGGGCAGTCAGCCGTTCCCCGGGGCTGGGGAGGGGCCTGCCCCCGCTGCACACTCTCCCGAGGCCCGGCCGCCCTCCCGGGGCCCAGTGGGCACCCCTACCTTCTTGACGTAGAAGACGAGCAGCAGCTTCATGATCTGGACAGCAGGGAGGAGGGGGGCGAAGAGGACCCCCAGCCTGGGGAGGCAGGAAGGGCTGGGGGCTGCAGTCCAGAGGCTGGGGTCATGACCCCTGGGCTGCATCCCAGAGCGACAAGGGCCGGGCTCAGGGTCACAACGAGATGCCCCACCCCAAGGCCAGGCTGCGTCCCCCAAGAGGTGAGGGGTCAGGGCCCACGTCACCGCAGAACCCCCGAGGCGGGGCCCGGCTGCAGGCCTAAGGGGGAAAGGGGCTCAGCCTGCCCTGGGGGGCCAGGCGACGGCAGGCAAGCAGAAGACGCTCACCAGGTCAGGGTCTGCCCATAAATCAGCTCCAGAACGTTCCCGGCAATGTCGAACTCCGGCTTCTCCCTCCTCTTAAGCTTCTTCTCAGAGATGAGCCTGGGGCAGAGGAGCCCCCGAGGGTCACTTGGGAAGGCCAATCCCAGAGACCGGTCCTCAGCAGGCAGCCACTCGGCCGGTGACCCTCCCCTCAGGGGCCTGGCTGAGGTCAGGGGACACAGCAGGCTGAGGTCCTCCACCTGGGGCGCTCCAGGCTACAGCTGACTTCCTCTCAGTCTTTTGCCTTTTTTTTTAAAGTAATCTCTACGGCGACGTGGGGCTCGAACTCAGGACCCTGAGATCAAGCGTTGCACACACCACCCACTGAGCCAGGCGCCCCCTCTTGGTCTTTTTTCTACGCGCAGGTATAAACGTGCACAACACGCATCAGACGTTCTACCGACCGTTCAACATCCCATTTTAAGATTATTATTAAACTCATACGTTCCCGGAAAAAAACCACAAGTAAAAGAAAATAAAAGCAGCAGGAAGACCAGCTCCCAGCAGCATTCTGAAAACGCCCCCCACTTCCTTCCCTCCCCTCTTCCCCCAACAAGACGGAGATCAGACTCCGTTCTGAAAACCCTTCCTCCTCCACCTGAACGTCCCGTCTCGTGTTCCGCTCGGTCGACGATCCTCCACGGACGCCCCGAGCTGGGAGTGAGGTCCCCCCTCCCCGCGGCTCAAGAACCTCCCCGGCGGTCCCTGCCTGCCTCGCAGGTGAGGATGCCCTGAGCCCTCCTGAGGGTGGGGAGCCCGGGGTCTCACCTCCACAGCAGCTCCCCGAACAGCGTGTCCAGCAGCACGAAGATGAAATCCAGCACCATGAGCCGATAGAGCTCCTGGCCCACAAAGTTCTCCCAGCACTGAAACACACCGGGCCTCAGCCCCCGGTGCCTGGTACCCCCGCCACCCTGCCCACCCAGCGGCCCACCCTGCAGCCCACCCACCGGCCCACCCACCGGCCCACCCAGAGGCCCTCCCGATGCCGAAGACCAGGCCGGACGAGCCACAGGGCAGGCCGGGGGAGGGCCCTCCGGCCCGGTGGCCTCCCGCCTCCCCAGGTGCCACCCAGGGCCACCCTCACCTGGTCCTTCAGGGTGCCCACCCTGCGGCCCAGCCAGTGGTAGCACAGAATGCCCAAGATGGCCATCTTGAGGATGAGGTTCCTTGGGGAGGACAGGGAGGCGGGGAGTGCTGGGGGGCAGCCCGGGGCACAGAGGTCCCGCCCCAGGTGGCCTCCACTCCACCGCCCCGCCTGGCCACACACCTGCAGATGGCCACATACACCTCCAGCACCGGGGAGTCGTGCCGCTCCAGGGCGGCCAAGCCGCGGTACAGGTAGGGGGCCCCCAGGTTGAGGAGGCAGACCACCACAGGCAGGGCCAGCAGCGCCCCCTCCTGCTCAGCGGACGTGGGGCTCTGCGGGGGGAGGGGCGGCCATCATGGCAGGTGCCGCGGTTGGCTGGGGGCCGCCGGGAGGGGCCCCCAGGTGCAAGGAGGGGGCCAAACTGCCTCACAGCGCCTCTCTCCCCAAGATACACCCACCCCGGCCTCTGGTTCAAACCACACAGGAAGGGGGTGGGGACACAGGTGCAAGAAAGAGAAACAGAAAAGGCTGGGGGAGCGAGGGACAGGCGCAGGCAGAGAGGAGAGAGCGCAGCCCGCCCAGAGAGATACGGCTGGGGGAGGGAGGAGGGAGGTGGGGGGGGGATGGACGGGTGCGGGGCCCAGTCACCGGGGACCGTCCGAATTCGGCAGGGGTCTGACCCTGTGGCCCACTGTCAACCCGCACCTTGATCATGAGCTCAGAGAAGGCATAGACGGCCACAGTGCAGCCCAGCGTGGTCCCCACACACAGCAGCCACACGAACCCCAACACCGCCACCTGCCGCAGCCGCCCACACGCGCTCCGGGAGCCCTGCCGTAGCTGCCAGTCCGCCAGCAGCTCCTGTGGGCAGCAGCGAGCCCGTCACGGACCCCACGCAGACACGCGGGGACACACACAGGGACCCACGGGGTGGACACCTGGCGGACCGTGGAGGGACCAAGGGGTCGCCTCCCTCCCACCACCAATGCCACCACCTGCCCCGCCCCGCTGCTCCGGGGCCCTGTCTCCAGGCACAAAGAGAACACGGGCCAGGGTCTCAAGGCTGCGCCCCGCCCTCCAACCCCGCCAGCCCCCAGTCAGTCACCCTGCTCCCACCTTGGATTCATGCTGTATCCTGAGGCCTGCCCCAACCTCCCAGCTGCCTCCCTCCTCCCTCCCTCCCCAGCCCTGCCTCCTGAGCCTCCCTCCCTGTCGTGGAGGTGGGGATCCCCACCCCCAGCTGACCAAGAGCCCAGAGGCCCCAAGGACACCGGGCCAGCCACGGGAGCTCCCTGAGGGCACTGAAGGCCCATCAGCCAGGTCCAAGCTGGGGGCTCCCCAGAAAGGCAGAGAATGTCCCACAAGGCTCAGGCTGGCCACCGGCCTTGGGAAAGGGACCTGAACCTCTGAGATGGTTTGCTCACGGGCAGCACTGGCAGCTAACAGCCCTTGCCCTGGCCTACCGTCGAGCCAGGGTGCGTGCCGGCGGGAGCCCCGGGGCCTCTGCCCACAGGGACTCCCGGCCGAGGGCCCCGAGAGCAGCCTAAGCGTCTTGCACTGGAGTGTCGGCCCACGGGTCCCCCAGCCCGGGGGTAAGGGTGGACTGACATGCTGAGCCCGCCGGGAGGGAGGACAGGCCAACAGCAAGGACACCCTGAGCACGGACGCACACCGAAACGTGCCGTGAGCGGCGTGTTCTAACGGGGCTCCTGCGCGTTCCAGGGCCCCAGACACTAGTCCCGGCCAGCGCGCGCGAGGCAGCCCCAAATGAGAGGCTCGTACGGGAGAAAACTCCAGGGCGATTCCCAGTGCTAACTCGTGTCCCCGGAACCGGGGCGAACAGGCCAAGACCCCACCCCCGTGCCCCGTGCACAGCTCTGGCCGCATGGGCCTAAGTGGACGCGGGCCGGGTCTGTGGGAGCCCCAGGGCCCCCGAGAGGCTCACCTTCAGATGCGTTCGGATGCTGTCATGCTGGAGGCGGGAGGCCCGTCTCTGAGTCACCTTGTGGTCCCAGGAGCAGAAAACGGTGATGGCATGAACCCCCGAGGCACTGCCCACCCGGAAGCTCTCCCCGAAAGAGCGGGACATGCTGGGAGGGGCAGACCAGGCAGGGAGGTGACGAGGGGCACGGAGGCTAGGGAGAAGGCAGTCAGGAGGCTCCCCGCAGCCGAAACCCACCACTCACTCTGAGGAGCCCTCCGGGCGCTGGACGGGCCTCCTGCCGACACCCCGTCCCTCCTCCAGCCCTGCGTTCTGGGCCTCTGCTGCGGACTGTGAGCCACCCGACATCCACCCTGTCTCACTCGGTGCCCACCCGCCATGTGCGGCTGGCAGAGGGAAGGGGCGCCCTTACCCGCTGCCGAGGCCGCCCGCCTCCCACACAGACGTGGCTGCAGGAGACGCTGACCTACCTCAGGCCCTCTGCACTGCCTGTCCCAACAGCCAAAACACCTCCCTCCGATTCTCCCCTGCCCACTCGTATTCAGCCTCCCTGTCTGACACAAGCACCTCCTCTCAGAAGCCAGCCTGACCCCACCCATGCCCCATAACACCTCGGCAAACACCGCTAGGGCTCTGGGTCTTCCCAGCTTCCTCACTGGTCTGTCTTCTCCTCTAGACAGCACGTTCCTCAAGGACAGACACCATGCTCATTGACCTTCCCACCCTGAGCTAAGCACAGCCAACGTTTGGAGGAGGGAGGGGGATGAATGGTTGGGTGGAAGGAAGGAAGGAAGGAAGGAAGGAAGGAGAGGCGGAAGGATGGATGGAAGGATAGAAAGAAGGAAGAGTAGATGGAAAGATGGATGGATGGAAGGTGGATGGATGGATGGATGGATGGAAGGACAGATGGAAGGATGAAAGGATGGAAGGATGGAAGGATGGATGGATGGATGGATGAGGGACAGAAGGATGGATGGATGGATGGATGGATGGATGGACTGATGGAAGGATGGATGGATGGATGGATGGATGGAAAGGTGGATGAATGGATGGATGGAAGGATGGATGGATGGACTGATGGAAGGATGGAAGGATGGATGGATGGATGGATGGATGGATGGATGGATGGATGGAAAGGTGGATGAATGGATGGATGGATGGAAGGATGGAAGGATGGATGCATGGATGGATGGATGGATGGATGGATGGATGGATGGAAGGATGGATGGATGGATGGATGGATGGATGGATGGATGGATGGATGGATGGATGGATGGATGGATGGATGGATGGATGGATGGATGGATGGATGGATGGATGGATGGATGGATGGATGGATGGATGGATGGATGGATGGATGGATGGATGGATGGATGGATGGATGGATGGATGGATGGATGGATGGATGGATGGATGGAAGGATGGATGGATGGATGGATGGATGGATGGATGGATGGATGGAAAGGTGGATGAATGGATGGATGGATGGAAGGATGGAAGGAAGGAAGGATGGATGGATGGATGGATGGATGGATGGATGGATGGATGGATGGAAGAGGGACAGATGGATGGATGGATGGATGGATGGACGGATGGAAGGATGGAAGGATGGATGGAAGGATGGAAGGATAGAAAGAAGGAAGAGTAGATGGAAAGATGGATGGATGGAAGGGTGGATGAATGGAGGGATGGACGGAAGGACAGATGGAAGGATGAAAGGATGGAAGGATGGATGGATGGATAGATGGATGGATGGATGGAAGAGGGACAGAAGGATGGATGGATGGATGGATGGATGGACTGATGGAAGGATGGATGGATGGATAGACAGATGGAAGGATGGAAGAATGGATGCATGGATGGATGGATGGATGGATGGAAGAGGGACAGATGGATGGATGGATGGATGGAAGGATGGATGGATGGATGGATGGATGGAAGAGGGACAGAAGGATGGATGGATGGATGGACGGATGGAAGGATGGCTGGATGGACGGATGGAAGGATGGATGGATGGATGGATGGATAGAAAGGTGGATGGATGGATGGAAGGGTGGACGGATGGATGGAAGTGTGAAGGGATGGACAGGAGGGATCCATGAATGAACGGATGAGGAGATGATCAGTAATACTCAGAGCCAAGGTCAGACGGCGGAGGGCCATTACCTGTACACCAGGGTGATGCAGGTGATGAAAAAGGCTACGCCCACCGTGAAGAGGTAGGCCAAGGGCATGTTGTAGGGCAGGCCGTTGGCCTCGCGGCCACACTGATCGCCCTCCAGCGGGGGCGCACACGGCTGGTTCAGGGTGCTGTTACTGTAGTAGCCGTAGTACAGGACGGTGTGGGTGAAGCGGCCCTGCAGGGAGGAGGCCCCGTGGAGTCAGGGACTCTCCCCCTTCCCAGCCCTGACCCAGCCTCAGGCTTCCTGGGGCAGGGCGAGGAGAGGGCAGAGCAGGGGCAGGGAGGAGAGCACAGAGGTAGGCACGGCCACCCCGCGGCTCCCCGGCCCCACTGACGTCCGGGCAGGACGGCTCTTGAGGCGAGGCTGGCTACAGCCCCCCCGGGGTCCCGGCACAGGCAGGGGTGGGGGCTCCCTGGGGGTAGCTGTGACAAGTGGGGCAGAAGGCAGGGCACGCCACGCTCCCTCGCCCCGAGTGAGCCCTCACCCCGCCCGTGAGCAGCTCCAGGCCCGTGAAGGTGGGGACGGAGCCCGGGGAGGCCGGCGGGAAGGCCGCCTGCACGCCCACGATGAAGGCCAGCAGCGGCAGCAGCAGGAGCACGTTGAAGGCCAGCAGGGTCTTGAGGAAGAGGAAGTAAGACAGCACGCTGGAGCCGAACTGGCCTCCGATGCGCTTCAGGGCGTAGCGCCATGGCATCAGGGCGGGCAGGCCCGAGAGCAGCCAGAGCCCCAGGCTGTGCAGGGCCTGTGGGCACAGAGGCAGGAAGGGGAAGCACGGCCGCCCAGAGGTCCCGGGCGGGGCCGGGCTTGGAGGTGCGGGGGCAGTGGAAGGGGCCGCGGAGGGGAGGGTGGTCTAAAGGCTAGGAGATCCCACACAGGATAGCCACAGAAGAAAGGGGGGCCGCTCCCACCCCCGCCTGGCTGCCCTGGGCCCATCCCGGACAGGAGGCCCCTACCAGGACGCAGGCATCTCGGAGCTGGCCACAGCAGGGGAGGAGCCCACGCCGGCCCTGTCGGCCCCTCCGCTTCCCCGTCAGGGTCCGGCTCTCCTCTCTGGGGGCAGAGGCGCCATCAGGGTAGGACCGGGGCTGGACCCGACTCCCCCCGAGAGCCACCTGCTGCCTGCTCAGGCCCCTTCTCACCAACCGCCCAGCCCCGCCAAGCAAGTGGGTCTCAGGATGGGCACTGACCGCAGGCAGCGTTTCTCAGCCAGGCCCAAGGGCATCCCTCGGAGCATGTGGTCCTGCTGGGCCACCGTCAGGCCCTGCAGCTCCTTCACCAGGAGAAACCGCTTCTCTACAGAAGGATGGGGCTCTGTCAGTTCCCCGACACATCCCTCCCTCCCTCCCTCCTGCACCTGTGCCCATGACCCTGGACAAGCCTGTCTGCCCTCGCTGGCCCAAGCAACACAGACCTCTGCCCACCCTCCCACGTCTGGACGGCTGCTCTCTGCCCGTACCATCCAAGCCAGACCTCCCCATGCCCGCCTGACTTGCCCCACGAGCTATCTTCCCTCCCCGACCTCAGCCTATGAGCCCAGTGCCCCTCGCCCTTGACCCTAACTCTGCTCCTGGGTCCCCACAAGCATCTTACTCTGACCCCCAATGCACCTGAGCTTCACCCACCCCCGCTCAGCATTGACGAGGTCCCAACCCCCTCCCCTAGCACTTCCCACTATGCCAGCTCTTGGGGGGGGGGCAAGGCCTATAGACCCACCCCTCTCTCTTTCCCACCTTCGCTGCCACCCTGGGAGGGGGACCACTTCAACCCCAATTGACAGACAAGCGGACACCAGGCCAGGCCTGCAAAGTGAAGCTGGCAAGTTCCCCAGAGCCCATTCCTCCCTGCCCTGTCCATCACCTATCACAGGGCCTCGAGTAAACTGGGGAGGACACAGACAGGACCCAACACAGCGCATGAGCTCCAGGCACCTGAATGCCACAGGTTACCTGGTTGAAGACCGACCTGTGACACCGGCCCTGCTACGACCACTGTCCCTTGTCCCCTAGCACCTCCACACCGGCCTCCCACCTCAGGGCCTT
>NW_024424897.1:4042371-4045754 GCF_017311325.1 Ursus maritimus | reverse complement strand
GGATGGATGGATGGATGGACGGATGGAAGGATGGCTGGATGGACGGATGGAAGGATGGATGGATGGATGGATGGATAGAAAGGTGGATGGATGGATGGAAGGGTGGACGGATGGATGGAAGTGTGAAGGGATGGACAGGAGGGATCCATGAATGAACGGATGAGGAGATGATCAGTAATACTCAGAGCCAAGGTCAGACGGCGGAGGGCCATTACCTGTACACCAGGGTGATGCAGGTGATGAAAAAGGCTACGCCCACCGTGAAGAGGTAGGCCAAGGGCATGTTGTAGGGCAGGCCGTTGGCCTCGCGGCCACACTGATCGCCCTCCAGCGGGGGCGCACACGGCTGGTTCAGGGTGCTGTTACTGTAGTAGCCGTAGTACAGGACGGTGTGGGTGAAGCGGCCCTGCAGGGAGGAGGCCCCGTGGAGTCAGGGACTCTCCCCCTTCCCAGCCCTGACCCAGCCTCAGGCTTCCTGGGGCAGGGCGAGGAGAGGGCAGAGCAGGGGCAGGGAGGAGAGCACAGAGGTAGGCACGGCCACCCCGCGGCTCCCCGGCCCCACTGACGTCCGGGCAGGACGGCTCTTGAGGCGAGGCTGGCTACAGCCCCCCCGGGGTCCCGGCACAGGCAGGGGTGGGGGCTCCCTGGGGGTAGCTGTGACAAGTGGGGCAGAAGGCAGGGCACGCCACGCTCCCTCGCCCCGAGTGAGCCCTCACCCCGCCCGTGAGCAGCTCCAGGCCCGTGAAGGTGGGGACGGAGCCCGGGGAGGCCGGCGGGAAGGCCGCCTGCACGCCCACGATGAAGGCCAGCAGCGGCAGCAGCAGGAGCACGTTGAAGGCCAGCAGGGTCTTGAGGAAGAGGAAGTAAGACAGCACGCTGGAGCCGAACTGGCCTCCGATGCGCTTCAGGGCGTAGCGCCATGGCATCAGGGCGGGCAGGCCCGAGAGCAGCCAGAGCCCCAGGCTGTGCAGGGCCTGTGGGCACAGAGGCAGGAAGGGGAAGCACGGCCGCCCAGAGGTCCCGGGCGGGGCCGGGCTTGGAGGTGCGGGGGCAGTGGAAGGGGCCGCGGAGGGGAGGGTGGTCTAAAGGCTAGGAGATCCCACACAGGATAGCCACAGAAGAAAGGGGGGCCGCTCCCACCCCCGCCTGGCTGCCCTGGGCCCATCCCGGACAGGAGGCCCCTACCAGGACGCAGGCATCTCGGAGCTGGCCACAGCAGGGGAGGAGCCCACGCCGGCCCTGTCGGCCCCTCCGCTTCCCCGTCAGGGTCCGGCTCTCCTCTCTGGGGGCAGAGGCGCCATCAGGGTAGGACCGGGGCTGGACCCGACTCCCCCCGAGAGCCACCTGCTGCCTGCTCAGGCCCCTTCTCACCAACCGCCCAGCCCCGCCAAGCAAGTGGGTCTCAGGATGGGCACTGACCGCAGGCAGCGTTTCTCAGCCAGGCCCAAGGGCATCCCTCGGAGCATGTGGTCCTGCTGGGCCACCGTCAGGCCCTGCAGCTCCTTCACCAGGAGAAACCGCTTCTCTACAGAAGGATGGGGCTCTGTCAGTTCCCCGACACATCCCTCCCTCCCTCCCTCCTGCACCTGTGCCCATGACCCTGGACAAGCCTGTCTGCCCTCGCTGGCCCAAGCAACACAGACCTCTGCCCACCCTCCCACGTCTGGACGGCTGCTCTCTGCCCGTACCATCCAAGCCAGACCTCCCCATGCCCGCCTGACTTGCCCCACGAGCTATCTTCCCTCCCCGACCTCAGCCTATGAGCCCAGTGCCCCTCGCCCTTGACCCTAACTCTGCTCCTGGGTCCCCACAAGCATCTTACTCTGACCCCCAATGCACCTGAGCTTCACCCACCCCCGCTCAGCATTGACGAGGTCCCAACCCCCTCCCCTAGCACTTCCCACTATGCCAGCTCTTGGGGGGGGGGCAAGGCCTATAGACCCACCCCTCTCTCTTTCCCACCTTCGCTGCCACCCTGGGAGGGGGACCACTTCAACCCCAATTGACAGACAAGCGGACACCAGGCCAGGCCTGCAAAGTGAAGCTGGCAAGTTCCCCAGAGCCCATTCCTCCCTGCCCTGTCCATCACCTATCACAGGGCCTCGAGTAAACTGGGGAGGACACAGACAGGACCCAACACAGCGCATGAGCTCCAGGCACCTGAATGCCACAGGTTACCTGGTTGAAGACCGACCTGTGACACCGGCCCTGCTACGACCACTGTCCCTTGTCCCCTAGCACCTCCACACCGGCCTCCCACCTCAGGGCCTTCGCACATGCCCCTCTCCTCTAGTGTCACGTCCTCCAGGAAGCCTCCCTGGATCCCCGTCCTGCCACAGGCCTTTCCTCAGTCGCCCTCCTCTGAGCTTGAATCTGCTCTTCCATTTAGCCAGTTCCCGTCTGTTACACTGGGTAGAAAACAAGCTGCGGGAGAGCTGAACCTGGTCCGCTCACCACCATCCCAGCCCGAAGCCGAGACCGGTGTGCAACACCAGTGTTCAGCACGGGAGTGTGCACACCCGACGTTTCAGGGCTGCTGCCTGCCACGGGCCAAAGCCTTCACAGCCCAGAAGACCCCCACTGCTCGGCCTCTCTGCCCTCAGCCCCTGCCCCCTGCCTCCTGCCCGGTGGGCCTGAGCTCCCCCCCACCGAGGCCACGGGGCCCACTCACTCACCCTCCTCCTCGAGGGCCGCGGGGTCCAGCTCCAGGTCGTAGAGGCGGAGGCTGGGCCGGGCCGAGCGCCCCATGCCCCTGACCTCAGGCCGGCTGACCCTGCGCCGAAGCCGCACGGTGCGGTTGTAGTACTGGGAGAGGATGGCCCCGCGGCTGCGGCCTGCGGGGCGTGGGGGGCAGTCACGGGCAGCACCAGCCTCGCCTCCCTGCCCCTCACCCCGCCTGGGACCCACGGAAGTCCCTTTACAAGAGACTTCAGGCACCACTGGGTTCCCAAGAGCCTATTTTTATCCCTGTGACTCTGGAGTCGTTTTTGGAACCCAGCGAGGCCGCACGGGGCTGTGCGG
Organism: Ursus maritimus; assembly: GCF_017311325.1. Classification (NCBI taxonomy): domain Eukaryota; kingdom Metazoa; phylum Chordata; class Mammalia; order Carnivora; family Ursidae; genus Ursus; species Ursus maritimus. Next base: position 4,042,733 of record NW_024424897.1, on the reverse strand, counting down.
GGCCTCTGGGCAGCAGACGGGAGGGTGGGGGGTGAAGGGCCCAGCTCTGCGCTACGCAGATCCCCACCTGCAACCCCGCCCAGGCGAGGGTAGAGGGCCACTCACCAATAGTGCGACTGGGCATGCTGGCCAAGATGCGGAGTGTGGCTGTGCTGTGGACAAGGGCGTCCTCGGGCCCCAGCAGGGCCTGGTGGCCAATGCCTGCGAAGCACAAAGACTTGTCCAGAGGTCCTGGAGACACGGCGGGCCAGCGATCTCCCCCGCCAATCCCCAGCCCAGGCCTGCAGTGGCCGGGAGAGGCGTCCCGCCAGGCTGGGAAAGCTCAGCGCCCCCCCCCCCCCCCCCCCCCCCCCCCCCCCCCC
>NW_024424897.1:4041450-4042361 GCF_017311325.1 Ursus maritimus | reverse complement strand
GCACATGCCCCTCTCCTCTAGTGTCACGTCCTCCAGGAAGCCTCCCTGGATCCCCGTCCTGCCACAGGCCTTTCCTCAGTCGCCCTCCTCTGAGCTTGAATCTGCTCTTCCATTTAGCCAGTTCCCGTCTGTTACACTGGGTAGAAAACAAGCTGCGGGAGAGCTGAACCTGGTCCGCTCACCACCATCCCAGCCCGAAGCCGAGACCGGTGTGCAACACCAGTGTTCAGCACGGGAGTGTGCACACCCGACGTTTCAGGGCTGCTGCCTGCCACGGGCCAAAGCCTTCACAGCCCAGAAGACCCCCACTGCTCGGCCTCTCTGCCCTCAGCCCCTGCCCCCTGCCTCCTGCCCGGTGGGCCTGAGCTCCCCCCCACCGAGGCCACGGGGCCCACTCACTCACCCTCCTCCTCGAGGGCCGCGGGGTCCAGCTCCAGGTCGTAGAGGCGGAGGCTGGGCCGGGCCGAGCGCCCCATGCCCCTGACCTCAGGCCGGCTGACCCTGCGCCGAAGCCGCACGGTGCGGTTGTAGTACTGGGAGAGGATGGCCCCGCGGCTGCGGCCTGCGGGGCGTGGGGGGCAGTCACGGGCAGCACCAGCCTCGCCTCCCTGCCCCTCACCCCGCCTGGGACCCACGGAAGTCCCTTTACAAGAGACTTCAGGCACCACTGGGTTCCCAAGAGCCTATTTTTATCCCTGTGACTCTGGAGTCGTTTTTGGAACCCAGCGAGGCCGCACGGGGCTGTGCGGGGCCTCTGGGCAGCAGACGGGAGGGTGGGGGGTGAAGGGCCCAGCTCTGCGCTACGCAGATCCCCACCTGCAACCCCGCCCAGGCGAGGGTAGAGGGCCACTCACCAATAGTGCGACTGGGCATGCTGGCCAAGATGCGGAGTGTGGCTGTGCTGTGGACAA
>NW_024424897.1:4005773-4041425 GCF_017311325.1 Ursus maritimus | reverse complement strand
GGGGCTGGGCCTACCGAGACCTCAGGTGAGCCCCTCGGGCCTGGGTCCTGGTGCGCAGGCACTGGGATGTGCGGGGCGGTCGGGGGGCGCTGAGCTTCCCAGCCTGGCGGGACGCCTCTCCGGCCACTGCGGGCCTGGGCTGGGGATTGGCGGGAAGATGCTGGCCCGCCCCGTGTCTCCAGGACCTCTGGACAAGTCTTTGTGCTTCGCAGGCATTGGCCACCAGGCCCTGCTGGGGCCCGAGGACGCCCTTGTCCACAGCACAGCCACACTCCGCATCTTGGCCAGCATGCCCAGTCGCACTATTGGTGAGTGGCCCTCTCACTCTCGCCTGGGCGGGGTTGCAGGTGGGATCTGCGTGGCGCAGAGCTGGGCCCTTCACCCCCCCCACCTCCGTCTGCCCAGAGGCCCCGCCGCCCGTGCGGCCTCGCTGGGTTCCAAAAACGACTCCAGAGTCACAGGGATAAAAATAGGCTCTTGGGAACCCAGTGGTGCCTGAAGTCTCTTGTAAAGGGACTTCCGTGGGTCCCAGGCGGGGTGAGGGGCAGGGAGGCGAGGCTGGTGCTGCCCGTGACTGCCCCCCACGCCCGCGAGGCGCGCAGCCGCGACCCATCCTCTCCCAGTACTACAACCGCACCGTGCGGCTTCGGCGCAGGGTCAGCCGGCCGACGGAGTCAGGGGCATGGGGCGCGGCCCGGCCCAGCCTCCGCTCTACGACCTGGAGCTGGACCCGCGGCCCTCGGGGAGGAGGGTGAGTGAGTGGGCCCCGTGGCCTCGGTGGGGGAGCTCAGGCCACCGGGCAGGAGGCAGGGGGCAGGGGCTGAGGGCAGAAGGCCGAGCAGTGGGGGTCTTCTGGGCTGTGAAGGCTTTGGCCCGTGGCAGGCAGCAGCCCTGAAGCGTGGTGCACACTCCGTGCTGAACACTGGTGTTGCACACCGGTCTCGGCTTCGGGCTGGGATGGTGGTGAGCGGACCAGGTTCAGCTCTCCCGCAGCTTGTTTTCTACCCAGTGTAACAGACGGGGAACTGGCTAAATGGAAGAGCAGATTCAAGCTCAGAGGAGGCGACTGAGGAAAGGCCTGTGGCAGGCGGGGATCCAGGGAGGCTTCCTGGGGACGTGACACTAGAGGAGAGGGGGCATGTGCAAGGCCCTGAGGTGGGAGGCCGGTGTGGAGGTGCTAGGGACAAGGGACAGTGGTCGTAGCAGGGCCGGTGTCAGGTCGGTCTTCAACCAGGTAACCTGTGGCATTCAGGTGCCTGAGGCTCATGCGCTGTGTTGGGTCCTGTCTGTGTCCTCCCCAGTTTACTCGAGGCCCTGTGATAGGTGATGGACAGGGCAGGGAGGAATGGGCTCTGGGGAACTTGCCAGCTTCACTTTGCAGGCCTGGCCTGGTGTCCGGTCTGTCAATTGGGTTTGAAGTGGTCCCCCTCCCAGGGTGGCAGCGAAGGTGGGAAAGAGAGAGGGGTGGGTCTATAGGCCTTGCCCCCAAAACTGGCATAGTGGGAAGTGCTAGGGGAGGGTTGGGACCTCGTCAATGCTGAGCGGGGTGGTGAAGCTCAGGTGTGGGGTCAGAGTAAGATGCTTGTGGGACCCAGGAGCAGGATTAGGGTCAAGGCGAGGGCACTGGGCTCATAGGCTGAGGTCGGGGAGGGAAGATAGCTCGTGGGGCAAGTCAGGCGGGCATGGGAGGTCTGGCTTGGATGGTAGGTGAGCGAGAGAGCAGCCGTCCAGGCGTGGGAGGGTGGGCAGAGGTCTGTGTTGCTTGGGCCAGCGAGGGCGGCAGGCTTGTCCAGGTGAGCAGGCACAGGTGCAGGAGGGAGGGAGGGGGAGGGATGTGTCGGGGAACTGACGAGGCCCCATCCTTCTGTAGAGAAGCGGTTTCTCCTGGTGAAGGAGCTGCAGGGCCTGCGGTGGCCAGCAGGACCACATGCTCGAGGATCCCTTGGGCCTGGCTGGCGCCCTGGGTCGTGCCCATCCTGAGACCCACTTGGCGGGGCTGGCGGTTGGTGAGAAGGGCCTGAGCAGGCAGCGGTGGCTCTCGGGAGTCGGAGCCCACGGTCCTACCCTGATGGCGCTTCTGCCCCCAGAGAGGAGAGCCGGACCCTGACGGGACGGAGGGCCGACAGGGCAGCGTGGGCTCCTCCCCTGCTGTGGCCAGCTCCGAGATGCCTGCGTCCTGAGGGGGGCCTCCTGTCCGGGATGGGCCCAGGGCAGCCAGGCGGGGGTGGGGGCGCCCCCCTTTCTTCTGTGGCTATCCTGTGTGGGATCTCCCTTTAGACCACCCTCCCTCCGCGGCCCCTTCCACTGCCCCCGACCTCCAAGCCCGGCCCGCCCGGCTCTCCTGGCAGCCGTGCTTCCCTTCCTGCCTCTGTGCCACGGGCCTGCACAGCCTGGGGCTGGCTGCCTCCTGTGCGCCTTGCCATGGCGCTGCGCCCTGAAGCGCATCGGAGGCCAGTTCGGCTCCGGTGCTGCTCACTTCCTCTTCCTCAAGCCTGCTGGCCTTCAAGCTGCTCCTGCTGCTGCCGCTGCTGGCCTCATCGTGGGCGCTGCAGGCGGCCTTCCCCGGCCTCCCGGGCTCTGTCCCCATTCACAGGCCTGGAGCTGCTGCAGGGCGGGGGTAGGGCTCACTGGGGCGAGGCGTGGTGCGCTGCCCCCTTGCTGTCACAGCTACCCAAGGGCCCCCACCCTGCCTGTGCGGGGACCCGGGGGGCTGGGCCAGCCTCGCCTCAGAGCCGTCCTGCCCGGACGTCAGTGGGAGGGGCAGGCGCGCGGTGGCCGTGCCTCCTCAATCGCGCCCTCCTCCCTGCCCCTGCTCTGCCCTCTCCTCGCCCTGCCCCAGGAAGCCTGAGGCTGGGTCAGGGCGAAGGGGAGAGTCCTGACTCCGAGGGCCTCCCTGCAGGGCGCTACCCACACCGTCCTGTACTCGGCTACTACAGTAACGGCACCTGAACCGGCCGTGTGCGCCCGCTGGAGGGCGATCAGTGTGGCCGCGAGGCCAACGGCCTGCCCTACAACATGCCCTTGCTACCTCCCCACGGTGGGCGTAGCCTTTTTCATCACCGCATCACCCTGGTGTACAGGTAATGGCCCTCCGCCTCTGACCTTGCTCTGAGTATTACTGATCATCTCCTCATCCGTTCATTCATGGATCCCTCCTGTCCATCCCTTCACACTTCCATCCATCCGTCCACCCTTCCATCCATCCATCCACCTTTCTATCCATCCATCCATCCATCCATCCTTCCATCATCCATCCAGCCATCCTTCCATCCAGTCCATTCCATCCATCCATCCTTCTGTCCCTCTTCCATCCATCCTCCATCCATCCATCCTTCCATCCATCCATCCATCCTGCCTTCCATCCGTCCATCCATCCCATCCATCCTTTGTTCCTTTCCATTCATCCTCATCCATCCATGCATCCATTTCTTCATCCTTCCATGTCCTTCATCCATCCATCCTTCCATCAGTCCATCCATCCATCCATCCATCCACCTTCTGTCCCTCTTCCATCCATCCATCCATCTATCCATCCATCCATCCTTCCATCCTTTCATCCTTCCATCTGTCCTTCCGTCCATCCCTCCATTCATCCACCCTTCCATCCATCCATCTTTCCATCTACTCTTCCTTCTTTCTATCCTTCCATCCTTCCATCCATCCTTCCATCCTTCCATCCGTCCATCCATCATCAATCCATCCATCTGTCCCTCTTCCATCATCCATCCATCCATCCATCCAATCCATCCATGCATCCATCCTTTCCTTCCATCCATCCATCCATTTCATCCACCTTTCCATCCATCCATCCATCCATCCATCCATCCATCCATCCATCCTTCCATCCTTCCATCAGTCCATCCATCCATCCTTCCATCCATCCATTCATCCACTTTCCATCCATCCATCCATCCATCCATCTCTATCAGTCCATCCATCCATCCATCCATCATCCATCCTTCTGTCCCTCATCATCCCATCCATCCATCCTTCCATCCTTCATCCTTTCATCCTTCCATCTGTCCTTCCATCCATCCATCCATCCATCCACCTTCCATCCATCCATCTTTCCATCTACTCTTCCTTCTTTCTATCCTTCCATCCATCCTTCCGCTCTCTCCTTCCTTCCTTCCCTTCCCTTCCTTCCTTCCACCCAACCATTCATCCCCTCCCTCCTCCACGTTGGCTGTGCTTAGCTCAGGGTGGAAGGTCAATGAGCATGGTGTCTGCTCCTGAGGAACGTGCTGTCAGAGGAAGACAGACCAGAGGAAGCTGGGAAGACCCAGAGCCCTAGCGGTGTTTGCCAGGTGTTATGGCGGGCATGGGTGGGAGGTCAGGCGCTTCTGAGAGGAGGTGCTTGTGTTCAGACAGGGAGGCTGAATACGAGTGGGCAGGGGAGAATGGAGGGAGTGTTGGCGTGTTGGGACAGGCAGTGCAGAGGGCCTGAGGTAGGTCAGCGTCTCCTGCAGCCATGCTGTGTGGGAGCGGGCGGCCTCGGCAGCGGGTAGGGCGCCCCTTCCCTCAGCCAGCACATGGGGTGGGCGACGAAGTGAACAGGGTGGATGTCGGGTGGCTCTCAGTCCGCAGCAGAGGCCCAGAGACGAGGGCTGGAGGAGGACGGGTGGCGGAGGAGGGCCCGTCCAGCGCCCGGAGGGCTCCTCAGAGGAGTGGTGGGTTTGCTGCGAGCTCCTGACTGCCTTCTCCTAGCCTCCGTGCCCCTCGTCACCTCCCTGCCTGGTCTGCCCCTCCCAGCATGTCCGCCTCGGGAGAGCTTCCGGGTAGGCAGTGCCTCGGGAGTTCATGCCATCACCGTTTTCGCTCCTGGGACCACAGTGACTGAGAACCGGGCCTCCGCCTCCAGCATGACAGCATCCCGAACGCATCTGAAGGTGAGCCTCTCGGGGCCCTGGGGCTCCAGACCGGCCGCCACTTAGGCCCCATGCGGCCAGAGCTGTGCACGGGCACGGGGTGGAGGTCTGGCCTGTTCGCCCGTTCCGGGGACACGAGTGCTACTGGGAATGCCCTGGAGTTTTCTCCCGTCGAGCCTCTCATTTGGGGCTGCCTCGCGCGCTGGCAGAGGCTAGTGTCTGGGGCCCTGGAGCAGCGCAGGAGCCCCGTAGAACACGCCGCTCACGGCACGCTTTCGGGTGCGTCCGTGCTCGGGTGTCCTGCTGTTGGCCTGTCACTCCCTCCCGGCGGCTCAGCATGTCAGTCCACCCTTACCCCGGGCTGGGGGACCCGTGGGCGACACTCCAGTGCAAGAGCAGCTAGGCTGCTCTCGGGGCCCTCGGCCGGGAGTCCCTGTGGGCAGAGGCCCGGGGCTCCCGCCGGCACGCACCCTGGCTCGACGGTAGGCCAGGGCGGGCTTTAGCTGCCAGTGCTGCCCGTGAGCAAACCATCTCAGAGGTTCAGGTCCCTTTCCCAGGCCGGTGGCCAGCCGGCCGTAGGTTCTCTCCCTTTCTGGGAGCCCCCAGCTTGGACCTGGCTGATGGGCCTTCAGTGCCCTCAAGGGGCTCCCGTGGCTGGCCCGGTGTCCTTGGGGCCTCTGGGCTCTTGGTCAGCTGGGGTGGGATCCCCACCTCCACGCTGGGAGGGAGGCTCAGGAGGCAGGGCTGGGGAGGGAGGGAGGAGGGAGGCAGCTGGGAGTTGGGGCAGGCACTCAGGATACAGCATGAAATCAAGGTGGGAGCAGGGTGACTGACTGGGGCTGGCGGGTTGGAGGCGGGGCGCACCTTGAGACCCTGGCCGTGTTCTCTTTAGCCTGGACAGGGCCCCGGAGCCTGGGCGGGCAGGTGGTGGCATTGGTGGTGGAGGGAGCTTGACCTTGAGCCCTCCACGGTCCGCCAGTGTCCACCCGTGGGTCCTGTGTGTGTCCCCGTGTCTGCGTGGGGTCGTGAGCGGCTCGCTGCTGCCCAGGGAGCTGCTGGCGACTGGCAGCTACGCAGGGCTCCCGGAGCGCGTGGGCGGCTGCGGCGGGGCGGTGTTGGGGTTCGTGTGGCTGCTGTGTGTGGGGACCACGCTGGGCTGCACTGGGCCCGTCTATGCCTTCTCTGAGCTCATGATCAAGGTGCGGGTTGACAGTGGGCCACAGGTCAGACCCCTGCCGAGATTCGGACGGTCCCCGGTGACTGGGCCCCGCACCCGTCCATCCCCCACCTCCCTCCTCCCTCCCCAGCCGTATCTCTTGGGCGGCTGCGCTCTCTCCTCTCTGCCTGCGCCTGTCCCTCGCTCCCAGCCTTTTCTGTTTCTCTTCTTGCACCTGTGTCCCCACCCCCTTCCTGTGTGGTTTGAACCAGAGGCCGGGGTGGGTGTATCTTGGGGAGAGAGGCGCTGTGAGGCAGTTTGGCCCCCTCCTTGCACCTGGGGGCCCCTCCCGGCGGCCCCCAGCCAACCGCGGCACCTGCCATGATGGCCGCCCCTCCCCGCAGAGCCCCACGTCCGCTGAGCAGGGAGGGCGCTGCTGGCCCCTCTGTGGTGGTCTGCCTCCTCAACCTGGGGGCCCCCTACCTGTACCGCGGCTTGGCCGCCCTGGAGCGGCACGACTCCCCGGTGCTGGAGGTGTAGGCCATCTGCAGGTGTGTGGCCAGGCGGGGGCGGTGGAGTGGAAGGCCACCTGGGGCGGGACCTCTGTGCCCGGGCTGCCCCCCGCACTCCCTCGCCTCCTGTCCTCCCAAGGAACCTCATCCTCAAGATGGCCATCTTGGGCATTCTGTGTCTACCACTGGCTGGGCCGCAGGGTGGGCACCCTGAAGGACCAGGTGAGGGGGTGGCCCTGGGTGGCACCTGGGGAGGCGGGAGCCGGGCCGGAGGGCCCTCCCCGGCCTCCCTGGGCTCGTCGGCCTGGTCTTCGGCATCGGGAGGGCCTCTGGGTGGGCCGGTGGGTGGGCGGTGGGTGGGCTGCAGGGGTGGGCCGCTGGGTGGCGGGTGGCGGGGGGTACAGGCACCGGGGGCTGAGGCCCGGTGTGTTTCAGTGCTGGGAGAACTTTGTGGGCCAGGAGCTCTATCGGCTCATGGTGCTGATTTTCATCTTTCGTCTGCTGGACACGCTGTTCGGGGAGCTGCTGTGGAGGTGAGACCCGGGCTCCCACCCTCAGGAGGGCTCAGGGCATCCTCACCTGCGAGGCAGGCAGGGACCGCCGGGGAGGTTCTTGAGCCGCGAGGGGAGGGGGGACCTCACTCCCAGCTCGGGGCGTCCGTGGAGGATCGTCGACCGAGCGGAACACGAGACGGGACGTTCAGGTGGAGGAGGAAGGGTTTTCAGACGGAGTCTGATCTCCGTCTTGTTGGGGAAGAGGGGAGGGGAAGGAAGTGGGGGCGTTTTCAGATGCTGCTGGGAGCTGGTCTTCCTGCTGCTTTTATTTTCTTTTACTTGTGGTTTTTTTTCCGGGAACGTATGAGTTTAATAATAATCTTAAAATGGGATGTTGAACGGTCGGTAGAACGTCTAGTCGTGTTGTACACGTTTATACTTGGCGTAGAAAAAAGCCAAGAGGGGGCGCCTGGCTCAGTGGGTGGTGTGTGCAACGCTGATCTCAGGGTCCTGAGTTCGAGCCCCACGTCGCCGTAGAGATTACTTTAAAAAAAGGCAAAAGACTGAGAGGAAGTCAGCCGTGCCTGGAGCGCCCCAGGTGGAGGACCTCAGCCTGCTGTGTCCCCTGACCTCAGCCAGGCCCCTGAGGGAGGGTCACCGGCCAGTGGCTGCCTGCTGAGGACCGGTCTCTGGGATTGGCCTTCCCAAGTGACCCTCGGGGCTCCTCTGCCCCAGGCTCATCTCTGAGAAGAAGCTTAAGAGGAGGGAGAAGCCGGAGTTCGACATTGCCGGAAGCGTTCTGAGCTGATTTATGGGCAGACCCTGACCTGGTGAGCGTCTTCCTTTTGCCTGCCGTCGCCTGGCCCCCAGGGCAGGCTGAGCCCCTTTCCCCCTTAGGCCTGCAGCCGGGCCGCCTCGGGGGTTCTGCGGTGACGTGGGCCCTGACCCCTCACCTCTTGGGACGCAGCCTGGCCGGTGGGGCATTCTCGTTGTGACCCTGAGCCCGGCCCTTGTCCCGCTCTGGGATGCAGCCCAGGGTCATGACCCCAGCCTCTGGACTGCAGCCCCAGCCCTTCCTGCCTCCCCAGGCTGGGGTCCCTCTTCGCCCCTCCTCCCTGCTGTCCAGATCATGAAGCTGCTGCTGTCCTACGTCAAGGAGTAGGGGTGCCCACTGGGCCCGGGAGCGCAGGGGGCCTCGGGAGAGTGTGCAGCGGGGGCAGGCCCCTCCCCAGCCCCGGGAACGCGCTGCCCTCCCCGCGCCCGCTTTCGGAGCCCAGAGCAGCATCCGGTTGGGGTCGGCGAGGTCACTGCTGGGTGCTCGAATGTGCCATGGAGGGCCGGGCAGCTGGCAGTTGCTTGGGCCCAGGCCCTCCTGACCGAGGGAAGGGACCCTCCTCTCGTCCTGGTTGGGGTGGCGCTTGGTGGTCGAGAATCAGGCCGCTTTTCTGCGTCCGTGCGGCAGGGTCCCGCTGGGGCTGCCGGAGAGGACATTCATATCGTAAAGCGTCTGGGCACAGCGCCTGGCCCAGCAGAGACCGTCAGCCTTCGGAGCTGGCTGTCCCGCGGGTCTTCCGTATACGAGGACGGTGGGCAGCACCCTCGTGTGCCTCGGTCTCCCCTCCATAAACCAGCTAGGAGCCCGCAGGCTCACGTTCTGAGTGTGGCCGCTCCTGGCGGTGGGGAGCCGTCCTGTCCTGGGGTCTTGCTCATGGCCCCCTCCGAAGCACACCCCCCCAGTTGAGGCCTCCCAGGCCTGGGAAAGGGAAGCTGGGGTGGCAGGCAGTGGCGGATCTCAGCCTTTATCCCCAGCCAGCCTGATGGCCAACTGCCGGGCGCCCAGCAGACCCCTGGCTGGCTCTCCACATGAGCACGTCTCATCTCGCTGCTCTGTTTCCCCTCTTCCTGGGAGCTGCCGTCTTCCTCTGCTACGCGGTGTGGCAGTGAGTGGGCGCTCGGCCTCGGGGTGGGGGGTGGCGCTCCCCTGGACGGGGCTGCGGCGTGGGTGACGCGGGTTGCCTCGCCTCTTCCCCAGGGTGAAGCCTCCTCGGCGTCTGCGGCCCCTTCGCACCCTGGACACCATGTACGAGGCCGGCAAGGTGTGGGTGCGCCCGTTTGAGAAGGCGGGCCCCCGGGTGTCCTGGGTGCCCTGGGTGCACCGGTACCTGGTGGAGAATACCTTCCGTCTACCTGGTGTCGGCCCTGCTGCTGTGAGTGCGGGCAGGCGGGTGGGGCCCCAGCCCGTGCCTCCCGGGCTCCTGGCGGGCGCCTCCCGACCGCCGGTCTCGAATCCCACTGGGGCGGTAATCTACCTCAACATCCAGGTGGTGAAGGGCCAGCGCCGGGTCATCTGTCTCCTCAAGGAGCAGATCAGCAGCGGCAGTGCCCGCACCCCAGCCCCGCCGCCAGAGGCCGCTTTGCCCAACAAGCGACGCCCCCGGTCGGTGTGGTCTGTCCTACGCAGACATGGGGCGGCGGCAGCGGGCTGCCCCGGGACCCCGGGCACAGGGCTCCAGCCGGTGGGATGCTGGCTTGGACGGGGAGGGTGGCCTTTTGGGCGTAGCGGCCCTGCGGGGCTGTGGTCTGTGTGAGGATCTTTGAGGTACTGGAAATCACTTTTGGACTTCTGGGGGACCCACGTCGGTCGGGACGTGACCCTGTTCATTGCCCTCGTTTTCCAAACCAGTGGAGTAAGGTTAAAAGCGGGCCCAGATTTCCATCATTTTTATTAAGCACACTGCAGTTTCTCCTAAAAGTGTGAGGGGCCAGGTGGCCCAGACGCCCAGGTGCAGCTCCCTCCTGGGACCCCACTGCGGCGCGGCCCCCTGGGGATCCGCTGGCCTTGCGAGCTGCTCACGCCCACCCCGAGAGGCGGCCCAGCTCCAGCCCTGTGGACGGTCCCTCCTGCCCCGAGGACAGCCCTTTCCCTGCTCCCGGCTGCTGCCCCCGTCCCGTTAAAAGCAAGTCGCTACAGACTGGAGCACTGGGGCTGGCATTTTCCCAGCTGGGGAACGCGTCCTGCTGGGGTCTGCTCAGCCGGACCTGCCGCAGCGATGGCCGGGCTCCACGGAGACGGTGGGCTCTGACCTCGCCCGGCCTTGCGGTCGCTTCTCCCCACAGCCATTCCCTTCCGACATTTTTCACTGTCTATTGGCTGCTTGAGCTGCTCTGGGGCCAGCTGTGCCTGTGGCCCGGCGTTCCTATGGGGCCGGGGCTGTCCTCCTCCGGGCTCCTGCTGGTGGCCGCCTGCAATGCTGCCCTAGACGGACCCGGGTCAGGTGCAGGGTGTCAGCCAGGGCAGGACAGGGCTAGGTCGGTAGGCGTGGGCCCCTGCTGCTCGCTCATTGACGCAAGTGGGTCCCTTAGGGACAGCTCCCACTTGTTAACACAATAGGAGCCCCCCATCTCCTGCCCTTACACATGGGGTGTCTTGGCGCACCACAGGGAGCAGGGCGTAAGGCCAGGCATTTTGGTGGAGGTGGTCACCTGGCCACGGCTGCTGGAAGCAGGTCTTTACAACCGGCTGCGCCCTGCTGTGTAGTGCGTCAGGCCTCTGGGCGCCTCGGGGCCCAGGGTGCTGGATGCACGGGCGGCGCCCGGAGCAGAATCCCCGCTCCACCCGCCGGTTCTCTGGGGCGAAAGATCAGCTCTTGGGCGGGCCCTTGCTGCAGACCCTGTCCACCCGAGGCCGAGCCCGGCCAGCTGGGAGGCTTTGGGGCTGCGAGGTCTGAGCTCAGCCAGCCCCTGGGAGGCTTTTTCCGGGCTGGGCGGGGTGCTACTCAAGGCACGGCCCTCTGTACCCACCAACTTGGACAGAAGGAGCCTTAGCCAAGGGCTGTGGGCAGATTCAGAAGCTGGAAAAAGGAAGGAAGAGTTCTCCCCAGAGTCTGCGGAAGGACCCAGTTTGGCTGGCACCTTGATCCGAGGCCTGGTGAGAGCCGCTTTTGGACTTCTGACCTCCAGAACGGAAAGAGAAGTTTGTGCTGTCTTAGGCCGCCAAGTTGGTGGTAATTAGAACAACAACAGAAGCTCACACAAGGCCCCGTGCTGCAGACGCCCTTATCTCCGTTTACAGATGGTGACTCTGAGGTCAGACAGGAGGTAACTTGCCCAACACAGAGTCAGTAAGTGGCGGGACCAGTTTTAAATTAAAGTCAGGCTGGCTCTGTGGCCCCTCACTGTGCCCCAATCACATTTCCTTTTTCACCTTGGCCACTAGGAAGCTTAGGATCTATCTATTTATATATATATACTATCGCCGTGGCTTTTTGGTTTTCTGTCCTTGTTTGCTGTCTCTTTCTCCCTTTAAACATTTTTGTGCTTGGTACATGGAAATAGTCTGTTCTGGACAGACGATGGGACAATCTCGCTCACCCTTGTGTTCTGCCTTTCTAGGAGGGGGAAGACAAAATCTTCTTGATCAACAAGCTTCACTCCATCTACAGAGGAAGGAGAGGAGGTGAGGGCCTTGGAGAGCCAGGCACTGGTGTGTGAGTGTGGGGGGAGGGGAGCATGTGCGGAGCTGAGGTGAGGAGGGAAGGGGACCGGCCTTCCCAGCTGCCCTCCTTCCCAGCTCTCCTGTTCCGAGCGTGGTGAAGAATGCTGGCAGAAAAAGGAAACGCTAGGGAAGAAAGAAGTGTGGCAGGGCGCTTGAGTGAGGACAATGCTATGGCCCTTTCTTTCTGGTTGGTTGTGCGGAGCCGCCCCTCCAGTCCCCACTGGGTGCACGCACTGCCAGGTGTGCAGCCTGACGCCGGGGCTCATCCCTGGGACTGAGCCATCTGACAACCCCTGGCCGACCTGTGGACACGGTGGGAGGTCTGTCCAGCGCCCTAGAGGCTGTCCAGAGGCTTCACTCGGGAGGCCTGACGGCCTGCTCCTGAGGGGCCCGCTTCAGCCGACTACTCCTGCCTGCCTACTGGGCGCCCCAAGGTCACCAGGGCCCCTCACACTTCTTACTTCGGATAGGGTTTGCTAGAACCAAGGGAACGCAGAGAGGCTCGAATCAGGACGATCCCGTTTTCGGTTTTGACAGCAACAGTCGGCAGCTTGCCGTCTACCACAGGATGCAGGCTCATGCCCGTCACCTTTACACCCAGGCAGCTGTGAGAATATCACTTGGGCTTGCCAGGCTCCATCCACCAGGCTGGAAGCTGAGAGTGGCCAGGGGGGGCGCAAACTTGCCAGTGGCCGTGTCTCCTGCTTTGGAACTCGACATCCTGAACTCAAAGCACTGTGTTCTGCAAAACGGAGCTTCCAGGATTCCGTGCTTGTAGTCTGGCCTGCGACGCTGCCTCACACCGCTGTGCCATGTAGCCTACCGCCCTGTGGACAACCTCAGGCGGAGATGGGTGGGCCCCCTGGTAGTTTCTCTTTCTGGCTGAATGCTTTCTCTTCGGCTGTCCGCCCTTCACTGCCGTGATCTCGGGGTAAAGGTTCGGCGAGTAGCACAGGGTGCCCTTGCTGGCTGAGGCCCCAGATGGCAGGGGTGGGCCAGCGCCACAGCTCGGGGTTGCCCCTCCGACCAGCCTGTGCCCAGGGACTCACGCCTCTGTGCAGGTGTGCCGGAGGCGGACAGCTGTATCCAGGGCAGCTGAGGCCACAGTGGTGATGCTCAGTGGTTAGTGAGGCCAGGGGATGTGGAGCTGACAAGCGAAGCTCTAATGAGCCATGGGGAGAAGGGGCCTGCCGGGAGAGGAGGGCGGCCCACACTCCAGGCCTGGGGCAGCAGGGGGTCTGGGCTGCCTGTGGCTGGTGGTGGGACCCCCAGATCCTGCCAGGCTTTTGAGATCCACTGTGGGAATGCTGTGAACCTGGAGAGGTATGGGAAGGCGGGGTCTAGCTGTCACAGCCCCAGCCGTCATCCTGCAGGAGGCTGGGCCAGTGGCCCCAGGTGGGGGAACTGGTGAGCAGCAGTCATGGGCCCCACTGCTCCTCACCCTACAGAGGATCCAGAAGACAAAGCTCGGGCCTGGCGAGGCCGTGGGAGGTCAGGGCAAACCCACAGTGAACATACCGCCCAGCACTGGCCGCATGCTGGCTGGGCCCATGCTCACCTCAAACCGTCCCCTTTCCAGACGGTCTCACAGGGGTAGTCCTCTTTGGCATTGAACCCAGGCAGGGGCGGTGCCATGTCTGATGAGGCCTCTGGAGGCTCACGGGCATCACCAAGACCTTCTGTAGGTGGGGAGCCAGGTGCCTCGGTGCGCCTCAGAAGCTCAGGATTCCCTGGGCTGAGTCATAGCTGTCCCGCAGGAGTGCTTTAGAAGATCTCTGCAAAGAGGCTGCGCTAACCGGCGGCTGCCCGCTGCGTCTCAAGTGGACGGCATCCACGGGTGAAGCTCGGGTAGGAAGTCCCGAAGGTGTGAGGCTGGCCAAGGGCTCTACCTTGCCATGCCCTTCCGCAGCCTCCCTCTGAATGGTCATAGATGCGCTGTTGGCTGGAGGGCGCTTCTCCGGGTTGTGTGGCCCTGCCATCCGTGTCCCCTACCTTGCAGCCCTGTGAGCTCGGGACAAGCTGCCTATGACGAGGTAAAGGCTTGCCTCTGCACGCTTCATCACATCACTCCGAGCATGAACGCAGGTGCTGCTGTCGAGGCGCTTGGTGCGTGTGGAGTACGCACGGCCGCGACGTTCCGATTATCCCCAGAATGACCTGTGTGGGCCTCATCCAGTCAGAGTTGAAGCCTTTAAGTGCAAAACCTAGGTTTTCTGAAGAAATTCTGCCGGTGCAGCCTGCGCCCGCCCCTGCCATCGCGATTGCAGCCGGCTCCCGAGCCCCGCTCTGCCTCCTGTCTGCTGTCCTGAGCACCCGTGGGAGCCTCAGAGCTCTCGGCAAGCGCACGCGCCTGTTCCTCCTGCCCGACGGAGCGGGGAGGCGGGCCGGATTCTGACTTGTTAGCGGATGGCCTTTGGCGGGTCTCAGGACTGGCCAGCCCAGCTCCTCTCACCGTGCTGAGACCAGTGCTGAGCCTAGAAGTTTTGCTTAAAAGAGGAGGGCGCTGGGGGCGGTGGGCGAGTCGAGCGTCCGATGCCCGTCAGCTCGGGCATGATCTCGGGAGGCTGTGAGGCGGAGCCCCATCTGGCTCACGGCAGCGTCTGCTGCTTCTCTCTCCTCATCCTCTCCCCCTGTTGCACACACTCTGTCTCTGAAATAAATCTTTTAACAAAAAGGAAAGAGAGTAGGCTGCCAGCTGCCGAGGCGAGGCCAGCGAGGCTCTGCGGCTCCTGCAGTGCGGGAGCGGCCGCGGCTCCTTGCGGCCGGCTGAGCAGCTACTCCGGCGCCCTGCGCCTCGGCCCGGCAGCTAAAGTGGAGCAGCAGGAGGCCACCCGGGGATTCCACTTGCCTTGGTTTGGGAGGTGTCCTGGCACTGGGATTTTTAAAAATTTCAGGTGAGAATTCCCTATACTTTTGAGGGGGCGGGGACCAGCACTCCACCCGCTGCAGCATCTGACCGTCTCAAGCCCAAGGCAGAACTGCCCGCCTCGGGCGGCGCGTCTGCAAGCTTCTGTCCTTCACAGCCGGCCTGTCGGGCGCATCTCACCTAAGGGGACCCGTCACCCGTGCTCCCGCCCCGGCTGGCGCGATGCGCGGGGGCTGGCGGGGCATCATGGCATCGCCCGGAGTTCGATTGGCAGGATTTTCCCGCTCCATCCCGACTTGGCGCCGTCCCTGGGAAGAAGCTTCTTGAAATGCAGATCTCCATTTCCGCTCGCCAGCGAGCAGGTGTTCAGGCGCTCAGCTCTCTCGTCTTCGCCCGCCGCCTCTTCTGGCCTCAGCGCTGTTCAGGCGGCCCTCTCTCTGCCTCGCCTGCTTACAACCCGCTGCTTCCCTTGTCGTCTTTGCCACTCTCACGGGTCATCAGAGACAATTTCGTAGGAAGTGCGGCTCCGTACGTATTGTTTCCTTGATTCTGAACACACCGAGCCTCCTTAACTACCGAGGCGGTCCGCGCCAGATCTCGGTTTACCTTGTGTCACCCACCGGTCCCCGCTTTCCCCAGAATTTTGTCAAAAATGGAATCCGGCCTCCTGGGCCCAGGGCTGCGCCACCCCCGCCCGAAGCCTGGCGCGGCCTTCCGGATATTCTCGAGGCCTGCCCTTGGCCTCCTCCCGGGGGAGCAGGGCGCTCTCTCGCAGTAACTGCACACACAGGCACCTGCTGGGCGGGCGCCCGGTGCTTTGCCCACTGTTGACTCCCTTTCCTCCTTGCTTTTAACTTCTCCACGACTGTGACCCTTTTCCATGTCTTTGTGACTTTCCAAGAGGCTGGGCAGAGCCAGGAGTTCGCCACCTTGCCCCAGCACCCTGGTCCTACCCTCTTGATAAGATGCAGGAGAGTGGAGCAAAGAGACACTTTCCGTTCTGAGCGATCTCTGAGCAAGAGGTCCCAGAGGGCGTGGCTTGTCTCCAGAGACCGTCTTTACAATCCTGGTGATCAAAACACTGGCGCTTCGCCGAAAGCTCATCTGAAGTCGCGGTGTTTGGAGTAGCCTGAGAGCCACTGCGGTCTGCTTTCCAGCTACTGCCACCACCCGAGATGCCACACTGAAAGCACTGCTTCCTGCAGTGCCCTGAGTTCTGCTCTGCTTGTGCGAAATGCTTTTTGTGAAACTTCTTTCATGGAGTTATTTGAGGATACTTGATGAGAATAAATGAATAAAATGTCAGGAAACACAGAAGACCTTCATGATTCTCTTTGGTCCAAGTTGTTTCTGAGACCCAAACTGGGTCATGGATGGCGAGCCACGGTCCTTGGGCGTGACACACTCGGCCCGGGCTGACCTTGCGTCTCGGGCGTAACGCGGAGTGGGAGCTCCGCGCTCTCCGCTTCTCGATGGTCAGCGGTAAGCTTTCAGCGCGAGCTGCAAAGCCACAGAAACACAATGGAAATAAATTGTAAGCCAAGCGACAGATATTCCAAGAGCTCATCGAAGGACCTACTAGGACCTACTAAGGGGAGATCGTGAGTCCGGAGGGCTTGTTACAGACAACAGGACAGCTCTACTCCCCCAGTACATACAGAGTGAAAATCGGCCATATCCATCTGTGAAAAATAAAAACACATTTATTTGAACAGCCAGAGAAAAAAAATTGCAATTTATTAGATTCAACAAAGCGCTGTACTTCTGAAGCAACTTCCGGTGCGTGTTCTTCAGCGACCACATTCTATGAGGAAAAACGTTAAAAGCCACAAACTTGTTTTTAATCTCAGAGTTACAGACATCTTTAATTCAAAGAGTAAAAAAAATCAACAAAAAGCAAAAACAAACCGAGTCTTCCATCCCCAATTTTAAAATATCAGTTTTCTACAACTCGATGCTAAAGCGGCAGCACGCTTGCCAGATGCTTGGGCATACGCATATCTTGCCCTTGCGCATATTTGATATACATGCGTGAGCGTATATACATCAAATATATGGAGCATAACGTAATGGCAATGAGATGCTCTTACCTCTGAGGAAGGTTTGTTTAGCTAAATACGACAACTTGAGAAAACAAGCCTTGACCCAGTTTGTGCATAGTTCATGGTCCTCTGTAAAACCAGCTTTTTGTCGATCTGCAATTTGCAGGACCTTCTTTTAGTTTTTTGTTCTTTTTTTTTACATTTTGTTTGATAAAACCATTAAAAGCTAATTAAAAAAATGTAATGCTACAAGTTTCCTGATCAAGCAGGCAGGGAGCACAATGTTCATATATTTTTAAACATACTTGAGGGTATGTTACTCCATTGTCTGTCTTTCTTGCAAAACAATCAAAACATTGATCATTTTAAAAACATAAAGCAATTTTTATATATAAAAGCACTCTTCAAACATCTATTTCTTTTTTAGGAGTCCGTTATTTGGTAAATATGTAACTGCTACACATTAGAGAGATTAGGTATTTTTCTTCTTTGTGTTTTTCCTTTTTCTTTTTTTTTCTTTATTTTTTTTTTTTTTTTTGTTTGTTTTTAATAACATCTTCAGTGCTAGGAGTCGGATTTACAAAATACACATGAAATGGTGTGGAGCTGCCCTCGGGAACCCTGGCTTTCCCTGAGGGGCGCATCATGTGCAAGACAGTGACCTGGCGTCTCGTCACCTCGACGAAGGGGGACAATCGACAGTCCACAACGATGGCCGGTTACGACGACACTGTTCAATCAGAGCTCTGAAGCGAGCGTATCTGCATTCTGAAAATAGGTTTCTTTACCGCCGGAAGTCTCTTTTTTTTTTTTTCTTTTTTTTTTTTTTTTAAATTCCTTTTTAAAATTTTTTATTTTAAAGTCTGAAGGGGAGAAAAAAAAGGTCTCTGTAAACAGGTGGGAGCCCTGAGGCACGGGCCCCTCAGCGGTGATCACCACCCACGTCTGAGTGCTTGTCTCACGATTCCCCGCGAAGACCGTCCGCTCTCCGCGG
The DNA here is from genome assembly GCF_017311325.1 of Ursus maritimus. Classification (NCBI taxonomy): domain Eukaryota; kingdom Metazoa; phylum Chordata; class Mammalia; order Carnivora; family Ursidae; genus Ursus; species Ursus maritimus. Next base: position 4,023,998 of record NW_024424897.1, on the reverse strand, counting down.
GGACCTATAGCCCCACAGTTCTGCAACAGCTGTCTTCACAAAGCTCACTTTCTATTCCACATGGAAGCACGATTGCAATACTCTGGTAATCATTTTCTTGCATTAGTCCACAATAAAAGCCGCTAAAGGTAGGTATACATATTATTTCTCAGAGATATACATGTAATTTTAGAGCCTTAATAACAAGAGTCCTTGAGTAAGCTTTTATTGCGTGAATTGTCACCGGCCCTGTCCTATGAATTCTCTTTTCATGTATAGGATTAGCAAAAGGAAGGGCAGGGACACTCAGTGCACAAAGTTAGAAGCTAATAATAGTAACAAACGTTTGACCAATGCGCCAAAAAAAAAAGCATATACTGAATAAAGGAAAACCCACAGTTAAATCCCTCACGCCGAGGCAGCATAAGCTTACAGAAAGTGCGCTGCAGCGCCCTACACGCACTACACGCTTGTTTCCACACACACACACACCACGCACACACACACGCATAGGCTGTGAACTCAGAAATGTTTCCTAGAGAGCCTGTTTCTGCGCTTTTTGATGTCAGCCTGGAAGTGTAGAATTCGGCCGCGGCAGTGTTTGCATTTCATATTGGCCTGCTGGATTCAAGTATTTGCATGTTTGACATGTCGCTTTTTTTTTTAACTTTTTAAAAAATATTTTTTGGGATAAAAAAATGGCATGAAAAGTAATGAAACAAGGAGTAATGTGCATGGCGGACCCGTGGGAACAGAGACGGCTGCAGGCCGCTGCCTGCCTCCAACGCAGCTCGCCGGTCTGGGCGCCAGGCCGCCGCGTGGAGCCCACGCTCTGCGCCCAGTGATGGACACCAACTCCCCTGATTACGGGGGTTCTCCGCCTCTGTGCCCAGCCGTGCATAATCGTCACAGGCTCGTTTAAATAGGCTTTTCTCGTCTCCCTCCTCCGCCCCCTTGATAAAATAACCCTTTCCAGCCCACAATCTGAAAAGTGCCCTTCATGATAGAACTATTCTAAAAGCAGCTTTTATACTTAAAATCAAAGCGACAACACGTAGCCAGCACAAAAGCGTAAGACAACACCAAATAAAAAGCTATGAGGAACATCCTGTCGTTAGCATGTGACACTGACCAAGGAGGCAGCCCGCACTGTCTCGTGAACAGTTCGCAGGACTGCGGCCAGGGTTGTCTTCAGTACTGGACAGAGAAGGTACTCAAAGGGCTGCCGGGCTGCTCAGGTAAGCCCCAGGGTGCTCAGGCGCCGCCAGAGACTGGAGAAAGGGTCAGCTTTCTTCCTAGTGCTGATGATTGTAAAACGCCCACGGGGGTCCTATATCGGTCTAGATGGATTCCGCTGAGAAGGTCGCCAGGAAGCAGGGGAGTGTTCAGCGGGGTGGGGCTTCGTCACCCTGCGTCGTCACTGCTGGGCGGGCCACAGGCTGTCGAGTACCCAAGGGGACACTTCACTTGAATGCTGCTTCCCTTTACTTTGCAGGAGGCTAGCTCCGGTGACCCAGTGTGCTCTCCGCTGGCGTGGGAGCTGCCAGCTGGCAAGGCGCTCTACGGCAGATGTGCCGGTGCTGGACTGCCAGCTGGAGGTGGGGCGGCAGTGCTTGGCCTTAGGCTAAGAAGCGGTTCACCTGCTTCTTAGCGACAGCTAGGCCGGAGCCATTGAAGTGTTTCCCAGAACACACCTAAAGAGCAAGGATAGCAGCTTAAAATTAAGAGCTGTTTTTTTTTTTGAAAGACTAAAAATTTGACAGAGCTTCAGCTAGACTAAGAAAAAACAGAGAGACTCAGCCCAAAGTGAATAGGGGCTGAGAAGGGGACATGAAGACCGCTACTGCGGAAGTACAGCGCATCCTGAGGGGCTCAGAGCGACCATGCCAGCCGAACCGGACAACCTAGAGCGGACAATATTCCACAGAAACGAATACCCCCTGCCAGACGGAATCATGAAGAAGCAGAAAATCTACACAAACCAGTAACGAGGAAGGGAGCTGAATCAGTGACCGGAAACCTCCCAGCACAGAAAGAAGCCAGGACCACATGGTTTCACGGAGGAATTCTACCAAACATTTAAAAGAGAATCAACACCAATCCTTCTCAAACTTCTCAAAACACTGAAGAGGAGAAACACTCCCTGAACTCATTTTATGAGGCCGTGTTATCCGACACAAAGCCAGATCCGGACATGAGACAACCACAGACTATCCCTGATGAACACAGATATAAACATTCTCAACAAAATATTTAGCAAAATTGAATTCAACAGCACATAAAAGGATTGTACATTCCTTGATTAGAGTGAAGTTTATCCTGAGATGCAAGGATGGTTTACCATTTGCAAATCACAGAGTGCGACATCAAGCTGATGGGTGAAAGATTCAAGAGTCCTCTCGTCTCAGTGGATGCAGAAATAGCATTTGACAAAAACACAACGACCTTTCATGACAAACACCCTCCAAGAACAGGGGACAGAAGGAACATGCCTCTGAGTCCAGGAAGGCCATCCGCACCACACACACACAGAGCTAACATCATACTCGACAGTGAGAGGTTGAAAGTGTTTCCTCTGGGGTCAGGAACACGACAAAGGATGCCTGCTCTTGCCACCTCTGTTCCACACAGCACCGCAAGTCTTAGCCGGAGCGATCAGAATTGAGGAGCGAGAAGAAATGAAAGGCATCCAAATCAGAAAGCAAGAAGTAAAATGGTCACTATTTTACCAGAGATGTAGCGTATTGAGCTTATATAGAGAAAATCCTAAAGACTTAACCAAAAACACTGTAAGCAAGTGATCAATGAGTTCAGTGAAGTTGCAGGATATAAAACAAACAAATGAAAAACAGCTGCCTTTCTATGTACTAATAATGAAATACCTGAAAAGAAATAAAGAAAAAAAATCTCATTTATGACAGCATTAAAAAACAAGAAAAAGGGCGCCTGGCTGGCGTAGTCGTTAACGCATCTGCCTTCGGCTCAGGGAGGCGTGATCCCGGCAGCGTTCTGGGATCGAGCCCCACATCAGGCTCCTCAGCTGGGAGCCTGCTTCTTCTTCTCCCACTCCCCGCAACGTATTGTTCCCTCTCGCTGGCTGTCTCTCTCTCTCTGTCAAGTAAATAAATAAAATCTTAAAAAAAAAAACAAACAAAAAACAAAGAAAATACTTAGGGATAAGTCGGACCCAAGCAAGTGAAAACTTTGTGCAATAAGAAAACTAAAAGACTTAAATGAAAGAAACTGGGCGGAGATACAAATGCAAGGTGGCCCAGACACAAAGCCGTCTGCAGGTTCCGTGTAATCTCTACAAGAAATTTGGTGGCATTCTTCACGAAAATTGTTGAATGTGAAGAAATGTGTGGAACCACAAAGCCTCAAATAGTGCTAAGCGATTTTGAGAAAAAGAGGAGGAGAATTTCAAAGCTGGAGAGGCATCACACTTGCTGATTTCAAACTATAACACAAAGCCGCAAGTATTCAAAACAGAATGGCACTGGCAAAAACTTCAGACACATAAAGACCAGTGGAATAGAATAAAGAGCCAGAAATAGATCCCCATGTAGACAATTGATTAATATTTGACAAAGGGCACCGAGAGCATTCAATGGGGGGAAAAAGAGCAGCCTCTTAAACAAATGTGCTGGAAAAGCTGGGCTACGTGCAGAACAGCGTGGGTGCCTGTCTCCCACCACGCGTACAAAAGTTAACTCGGAAATGGATTAAAGACTTAAACATAAGATCTGGAACCATAAAACTCCTGGAAGAAAACAGGGGAAAAAGCTCACTTGGCATTGGTCTTGGCAATGATTTTTGATAGGACACTAAAAGCACACGGCTGCCTGTCTGGTTCGGCTGGAAGAGTGTGTGACTCTCTCGATCTTGGGGTTGGCAGAGTTGGAATCCGCATTATTAATGTAGAATTACTTAAATAAATAAAACTTAAAAAAAAAACAATAAAAGAAAAAATCAGTAGAAGTAGGACTACATCAAACTAATATCTTCTCTGCACAGGAAGGAAACTGTCAGTATAATGAAAAGATAACCTATGGAATGGAAAAATATTCACAAGCATTTTTGATAAAGGGGTTAATATATTCAAAATATATAGAGAATCCTATAACTCAGTAACAGCAACAACAAAACACCGAACAACCTGATCAAAGATGAGCAGAGGAACTGAACATTTTTCCAAAGAAGGCATACGCAGATGACGAAAGCAGACACGAAAAGATGCCCGCATCACTCAGCATCAGAGAAATACAAATCAAGAAAACCTTGAGATCTCCCTCACCCGTTAGAATGGGTAGAATCAAAAAGACAAAAATAAGAGACACAAGTGTTGAGGATGTGGAGAAGGGAACCCTTGCTACAAAGCTGCTGGTGGGAATGGAAACCAGTTCGGCCACTCTGAAGGTAAAGAGAACCACCGCGGGATCCAGCCACCGCTGCTCCAGTGCTGTCGCTGAGATCGTCCGCGGCACGCCTTAGCGAGCGTCCTGTAACAGCGGGGGGAAGTAACTTGGAAGATGAATCACGGGGCTGGTGCTAGCTGGTGAATGAGTGTCTTCCCACAGGCACTGTGTATGTGCACGCTCTCAGGGGCCTGTCCTGGTGGGGGGGGCACATGGCCGCGGCCAGCTCCGCAAGAAGAAACAGATCACGAGACACCTGCCCGCGGTATTGCATCGTGGCCTGCCAAATCCCCACATGGAAGCTCAGCCCCCAGCCCCTCCAGCTGTGCCCGTATTTGGACACGGGTCTTTAAACGGAGTGCAGTGAAAGTAAAAAGCAAAGAAAGATCATTAGTGGACCTAATCCACCACAACTTCTGTCCTTCTGGGGAAGGGGAAGTTAAGGACACACACACTCAGACTGAGAGGGGTGACCATGTGAGGACACAGGGGAGGGCAGCCGTGTGCGGACCATCCAGAACACGAGCCCGGAAGGAACGGACTCTGCCGACACCTTGGTGTCTGACTACCGCCCGCCTCCAGAACCCGAGGCGTCAGCGTCGTCTGCGGTGCTTTCTCCGCGGCTGCCCAGGACACTCGCTGGCACCGAGCCCGGTACTGCTGGGGCGCAGCCTGCGGGCAGCCCGAGCGGCGGCCAGGAGGCGTACATGTGCAGGGACTTCTGGGCCTTTGGCGGCTTCCTCCTTGGAGCTGTGGCCGGACCCACCGGCGTTGCCTTGAGTCAGGTTCGGTGGAATGTGACGAGGAGCCCGTGCTGCAAACACAGCGTCCACTTGGGAAGTAGGAGCCGGTCGATCTGATTGAGAAGCAAAGGGGGCGTAACGAGCTTCCTGGGACTTCTTCCACGACATTCTTCAAAGAAAATGTATATGACCACGGGTGTACTAACCACTGGAGAAAAGGTCACGTCTTTAAAAGGGCTTAGCATATGTGACTTTATGATTTTAACCTCTTGCCTTATCATTTTACCATGTACTCTTTAATCCTGGATGTTTCAGTTATATTATTTCGTAATTCCACCTCCAATCAGGAGAAGAACCCGCATTTTGGTTGTGAGCCTCCCCAACCAGCCACACAGGCACGTGGTTTCCTGGCAGCCCTGCGGCCCTGACTGGGGGAAAAAGGGAGCACCCAGGACTAAATGACTATTAGTCGGTATAACTGAAGGCAAGCTTAACTGTTTAAGCCTCAAAAGAGTAAAAATGGCAATTCTCCAAGAATATGGGGCGTGTCTGCCTATGGCTGCCACGCCCCGTCTCTGGGCCTGGCAAGCGCCCCCAGCGCAGCGACACCAGCATGCATCGGGGTGGCAGGAACCCCTCTCGGTCGAGACTGCGCCCGCCCGCTCGAGGCCCAAGCTACGGTGGAGTGCCGTACCTGGGGCGTGAGGTTGCGGAGGGGCGAGCCAGCTGCTGTCCCATCTGAGGGTGTCCGTACTCCAGGGAGGCGGAACCTGCACGAGCCAGAGGGGGAGAGCCCGGTCCAGCACGGCCTTCGGAGCTTCCGCCCACACGTGCAGCAGCACAGACTGCCGCTGCACAGCAATCTGACTTTCGCAACCTTGAAAACCTACATTATCTTATGGTTGATAGACCCAGCCCCACATTCCTGCAGACGCCCTGGGGGGGGCGGGGATGGCAGCCGGAGGGCGGCAGCTCCTGTACTCTTCCTCTGCCTCACGTGGGCCCCTCAGAATCAGAGCCTAAGATGCACTACGTGCTGGGGCAGCAGGCCTAGGAGCTGTGATGGGCCCACAACAATTTTCAAACTATCTGCAGCTGGTTCCAGCCTCAGCTTCTTACGCTCCAGCACATGTCTTCCATGGCGCAGCCCATTGGAGGGCACCGGTGCGGCCCGGCAGAGGCTGGCTGGCACCCAGATCCCGGGCCTGGGCCACTGGGGGGCTTGAGGTAGTTTCTGGCCCGGGAAAGCCCCTTTGCTCCAGTGAAACGTTGTGGAGAAGCAAGTATCAAAGTGAGTCCCGAGCCTTGTGCTGGTTGAAAGTGCCTGCTCTAAGGGCCCAGCGTGGCCCCTGGAAGGGTGCTGTGCCAGCGGGACCCTGCCTCGGGAGCAGGCTTGGCTGGATGCTGAAGAAGCCCAGGCGGAGGAGAGCTGAAAACCATGGCAGCTGGAGCGCTGGGCCCACACATTGCCAAAGAGTCTAGGGCCCCTTGGCCCCTCCCTAGATCCTCCTGGGTTCTAGGAGGGGACAGCAGTCACTTACAAGGAGCTAGAGGACAAGATGACAGGCATATTCATTCCCTGAGGACAAAAGCAGAGCAGGCCGAGCCCCCGGCGCTCCCCCACCTGCCCCATTTGCACGGAGAGCAGATCGTACCAGAGGGAGTAAGAGCTGGTCCAGCCGGGGGGACTGGCTCCCCCAGGTCGAAGGCTTGGGATTGGTTAACCCTGGAGGTGGCCTTGTGGGTGCAGTAGTGTTTCTGGGCACACTTCCACGGTTCGCTGAGACAAGAGAGGCTTCAAGTAGCTGGGAGGCAGGGCCAGAGGACCCACGTCGATTTAATGTCTGACTGGTTACACAAGAAAGGCAGGAGACAGAGCACAGGCATTCTTGAGACAAAAGAAGGAAAGTCACTGCAGTGTTTGGGGAAGCGTGCACAGTGCTCTCACGGCTTTCCCAGTGAACCCCAGCGAGGATAAAAAAGAAACACCAAGTAAAGCACCCACATGAGAACCACAAGATGCGTGCTCTGCTTGAACTCCTGCCCAGAGACCACCTGCCACCTGTGCCCAGGGCCCAGTGGAGCCTTGCAGGAGACTTCTGATACTGAACTTCCGCTGACTGTGCCAGAACCAAGTCTACCGCTGAGAAAAGAGCAACCAGCACTTTTTGTAGTCTGGGGTTTAAAGCCTTATCCCGACATATCTACTGGGACAAGCTTATACTGGAACACACTAATCGAGGTCAAGCTTCGCTGCAGCGTGAATCCTTTACACTACTTCTTTAGCTATGGAGTCCACTTTCAAGGCAGCCCCTGACAACCCGCAGCTTGGAGACGAGCGCGCCGGGCCTGCGGTAAGAGAGATGGACGTGCGTGGCCCAGCTGCGGGAAGCTGAGCACTGGGCATCTCCAGTACACCTCCGCTGGGTGAAGAAGAGTGTCTGAGAGGCTCTTAGGAGGAAAACCCAAACTGTAGTAACCACTCAGAACCCCAGCTTCTCCTGCCCGGGGCTTGGTTGGGATGTGCGCACATGTGGGCATCTGCCGCCGCCGCACCGCATACGCGACCAAGACAGGAAGTGCTGGCGGCTGGGTGGTTACCGCTGTCGCGGTGGTCCCTGGACCAGCACTACAGCGACCAAGCAACACAGACCCTGCATGGAGCTCCCCTCCAACCTTCCCTGTACCAGGACTTCAAACAAACAAACAAACAAACAAAACAAACAAACGCTAATGCCAACAAAGGTGTCATTACATTCGGAAAAGCAAAAGTGCTTTCAAAAACTGGAGACGAGGGAAAATGATTTAATTTGCGCTCTTCTCTTTTTAGCTAAATGATCATGGAAATATTAAAGTTCTGCACATACATCTCCTCCTGTAAATATGGGAGAAGAATAAACATTAGAATGAATGAAATAATCCAGAAGCTTTCTCTGTTTTTCGTGAGATGCTAAACTATACGTTGAGTCATTATATTTACACCTGAAACTCAATGTTAATGGCGCTGGGACTAAAATAAAAACTAAAACAATAAACTGACTGCGGAGTGAGTGGGGAAAGAAGAGTGCTGAGAGCTTTTTCAAAGAGCACCGCTCTTGCCGGTGCTGGTACTAAGGAATGCCATCTTTTTACGCACTGGTTTCAAAAGGTCTGAGCGACAAAGGTTTGAGAATACCACGAGGAAATGTATTTGCAGAAATTACTTAAACAATAAACACTTCCTTCTCTAAGGGCTGTCTCCTTATAAACCCACGACACGTGTCTTGTCAGCGTCTGGGCCTGAATCTCTTTACTATTCTTGTTTTAGAATTTTCAGTTCAGATTCCCCTGAAGTTTTAAGGACAATTCTCCTCTAAGCCTAAAGGAAATGTCTTACTTCAAAAACTTCTTGAAGTCTGGGGGCGCCTGAATGGCTCATTTGGTTGGAGGTGTCTGCCCTTGAGAACATCAGTCACGATCCTAGGGTCCTGGGATCGAGCCCTGCATGGGACTCCTGCTCAGCGGGGGAGCCTGCTTCTCCCTCTCCTGCTGTCCCTGCGCTTGTACGCACGTGCTCTCTCTGTCAAAATAAATAAAATCTTAAAAAAAAACTAAACTGGAAACACCGGGTGGCTCAGTCGATTCTACGCATCTGCCTTTGGCTCAGGGTGTGATCCCAGAGTCCTGGGATTGAACCGCATCGGAGCTCCTGTTCCCTGAGACCTGCTGCTTCCCTCTCCCGCTCCTGGCATGATTTAATCTCCCCTGGCTGTCTCTGTCTCTCTCTCTGTCAAATAAATAAACACATACATAAATAAATAAATGATATATAAAATATATGAAAAAAAATAAAAAAAAAAAACAAAAGGCAAAATGAGGCAAACTTTGAGAAAGTCTAAGGGTAACAGAGAAATAATCCGAGGGGCGGGAAGTGGCCACACTATCTGGACCTTCTCTTGTCTCCCCATCAGCTTCCCATCCTATAGCCACCACGCCCTTCCACGCGACCCGCGGGGTAATGTTCCCATTCCTGCTGCACACCACGGCGAAAAGAGGGGGCAGAGTGCCAGACTCTGTGCACCCATAGCACACCCCCCCCGCCCCACTCCCGAGTGCGTGGGCAGATGTCAGGAGGAAGCCAGTGTGTACCTCACGATGCTGGGGCGCGGCGCGATGCTGCTGAAAGGCGACCGTAGCCGGGCACACTGAGCGGCCAGGCACTCCCGAGAGGAAGGCAGCGCGGCGGCACTCTGAGATGACGGTGGGGAGGACCCTGCAGAAACGAGACACGGCTGAGAGGTGGGCAGTGGGCGTGCTGGGGCAGCCACCGAGCTTGGCGGTGTGAGCAGTGCCACCCGCCAAGAGGAGGCTGACCATACAGGTGTGGCGTGATCACAGGGCATTAGCCAGGGCAGGCAGACCCACAGCTTGGCATCCAGCTTGGATCCCAGGGCCGGGAGGCAGAGGCCCAGAGGTGGCAGCAGCCTCTGGGAGGCAAAGGTCTCAGGAGCCAGAGAGAAGAGGATCGGCAGAATGCCAGAAACGCCACCAGAGTGTGAACCAATCGTGTGGACTCCCTCCCATGTAGAGATAAAACTCACGGGCTGGGGGCACTCTCCATTTGTTCACACACCTCAAACAACATCCACAAAGTTAAAAACTAAGAAACACCAAGCTTTTTGTTATACATTTTGCAGAAGGGCCAGCACTTCATTTCTGTCTCAAAATGTATGAAGTGTCCACTAGCTCTGTCCAGGAGGCCTACATACAGTGACATGGGCATGAGGCAGAGCTTAAAATGCGGAGGCTGGAAGGACTGTACATCCCCAGCCACGTCCACTAAAGTGGCTTTTACCCTGCTCATGCACCTGGGAGGAGGCTGAGGGGGTAGTAATGGCATGATGTGAGGCTTTCCCAGCTGTCCGAAGCATCTCAATGAGCCTCCCCGGCTCTCACGAGGAGGCTCAAGGGCCAGGGAATGAGGAGGGTGAAGCACTGTGGACAGGTTTGGATTACAGCAGGACAGAATCAAGGCTTCTCCAGTCCACAGGAGAAAGTTATTCCGCCAGTGTGTGGGAAGCTGGTGGGGCAAAGGACATGAAACCTTTTGTGAGCCGTCTGCTTGTCACATTTACTTCTAAACAGAATTTCACAAGACATGAAGCCAGATGGGAGGGCCCCACGGGGGTGGGTGCATAAACACCCAGGGGTACTCTTCACCAAGAGACACCAGGCATGCGGGTGCCTCTCAGACTTGTGCAGTGTGCAACCTGCACAGCTGTCTGCAACTGCCCTACTGTGATCGGCGTCAGCAGGGCGGTACTAGAACTCATGAGCGTCAACACTGATTTGTTATCTGCGAATTCCACAATCTAAAAAACACTCAGTCCCTACTGATATCTAAGCTTATGCCCCAAACTCTTTCCCTCTTTCTAGAATTTTTATCTAAGCAAAAAATGGCATCGACCCAAGACCCCAAGATTACAGACCTATTTAACCCTCTGTGGTATTTCTTTATAATTTAACAACAAGAATGCTTAGATTTTAACAGTGTTCTACTTTTTTCAGAAATTTTTTACTTTTAATAGAGGAATTTGTCCATAAAATTAAAATTCCAATTTTCCACTCTGGATGAAATGTTGGTACCAGTATGCTATGAAGCGGCATGACTCACCACCTGGTTACTGTTTATTCCGTGCGGATTCCAAAGCTACACTTTATCCAAACGATACTGTAAATATGTCAGCTTTAATGTCAAATCAGCACTTACAATAAATGGCAGTAAATGAAAAACAAAAATACCCAAATTAAAAATAGTCTGAAAGTGGATACTCGACAGAATGAGAACTGTATTATGAAAATGTAGCAAATAAGTAAGCCAAGAGATCAAGAGGTTAATAGCTGGCTATTCTCCCTGTTTTCCTTCCAGGGAGCACGTTTTCTTAACTTTTTCTCTATACTTTAGGTCAAGCTGAACCACAGTCAAAACTATGATAGCTGGGGCGCCTGGCTGGCTCAGGCGGTGAAGTGTGTAACTCCTGATGTCGGGGTTGTGGGTTTCAAGCCCCATGTGGAATGTAGAAGTGACTTAAAATTGAAAACACTGGGCGCCTGGCTGGCTCGGTTGAGAACATGTGACTCTGCCGTCTCTCGGGGTCATGGTTCCAGAAGCGTTGGTTGTGGAGCCTACTTAAAAACAAAACAAAACAAAAAAAAAAACCCAAAGAAAACTATAAAAAAAAATGTTGTGGCACCCAGGGTCCCTGAGCCCAAGGTCAGCCCAAGGGAGCCGCCTGGCTTAGCAGCTTTCCACCAGGCGCGAGACGGAGCAGCACCTCCAGCTCGGGCGGCGATCGGCAAGGTGCAGCCCGCCCAGGTCTGCTGCGCTGCGGCCCGAGGCGGCGCAATCACGAACCGTTCACAGAAAGACAAAGTTCTGTAGGTTCCCCTTCTCCCAAATAACACACCGAGGGCACAGCAGCAGAGGAGCAAAAGTTCTCCAGGAGGTGTGCAGGAGGGACCCTGGCAAACTGCCCCAGACTGGCCACTGACAGCCCCCAGAAGTCGACCTCACGTGGCGCTTCGGCGCCGGGTCGGACGGCTGCCTGCCTCTTTACCCTGGAGCTGGAGACCCACTTTCTCATCTGACCACAACAGCGCCAGTGCCCGTCCTTCTAGGTCACTCCTGCCTGTCTCTGCCTCAGCTACTGTGGACAGGAGGACAACTGCTTAGTTCTGCCCGCAGAACTCAGCTCCTTCTCCGGGCTGCCCTAGATCGCGTCATGGCACACTTGTGCTACGTGGAGGTCACCACACCAATACTCAAAGTTTCGGAGGCCAAGGGACAGGAGGACCCACGGGAGTACTGGCGGGAAGCTCCGTATGACACCGAGCAACACCGAAGCTTTCTGAGGTTTTTCCAGTACCGGGTCGGCGCTGCCCCTTCACACCTGTCCGCAATCCTCCAAATCCACTGGGACGGTCCTGCCGGGACACAGTCCCTCCTGCACCACACTCAGGGTGACGAGCACTGAGGGCGATCCTGACTTCTGGCTTGTGCCTCACCCTGCCCCGCTTCCGTGCTCTGTACCGTCCTCCGTCCCGACGGCCAGAGGCTGCTCTAGGAAGCGGGTGCACGAAGCGAGGATGCACAGCGTTGAACAAGATGATCCGTACTTCTGCTGCTGTTCTGAACCACAGAACCCGTTCAGAACTGCCTCTCTCCCTCGAGTCCTGCTTTCAGTGGGAAACCCGAGGGGAACATTCTGGGGAGCTATCTGGTGGCGTTACAGGGGACAAGCGTCTGCGGCAGCCAGCTCTTCCCCTCCCTACTATTTCGGACGTCGGCACTGCCACCGTACCAGCACCAGCTATCGGGGCTGCTCCATCTGCTCACTCTCGGCGTCCGCCTGAGAGCTGCACATCGCTTCCAACGTCACAGCCAGCTCCTCCTGGATCGACGTCTGACACAGGCGCACCCAAATCTACACCCTGAGCTGAGGAGTGCCACTGTGCACTTGAACACCTGAGTGCTGGGGAGGGATTTCAGTCTTTTACCAGGCTTTGAGGAAGGAAGCAGATTGAGATGGAGGAGGAAGGGGTTCACCGGCAGTTTTAAACGGATTTTAAGAAGTGGGAACTCTTTCACTGAGAGGCTTCATGGTTAATACCGGGATTGTGTAACACAGTGCTCAGAGACGACGTGTTCATAAAGCCAGGGAAATCAATCTCCATTTTCACCATCAGGCACTACCTCCAGGTAGTGAGAAGTGCCCAGGCGTGTCTCGTCCCTGCCCCATGACGAGCGCCACCCCGGGCGCCCCCAAATGCGGGAGGCCCTCTGAGCCGGCGGAGTGGCGCCTGGCAGCTCCTCACCTCCACTCTTGAGGAGGTAGCGGTTGAAAGCGTCCTGTATGGTGGTGTTGATGGTAGGCCCGGTGAGGACACTTCCGGGAGTGACGTCGAGAGTGCGTTCTCGGGGTCTATATTCTGAAGTCCTTTCCATGGAACTCCAGGATGGAATTCTGGAAAATGCCAAACAAAATGGAAATCAAAACACAGTACTACAATATCTTCACATTCCTTCATGATAATTTATGGAAATTCTTCTAATCTGCTAGTTAAAACAGGAGACACATCCTGAACTTTTAGGTAAATCATGTGAAGCTCTGGAACAATGCTAGAAGCAGGGATGATAGCTGCCCTGTTAGGAGAGAGTGTTCAGATGGCGTGGCTTGCGCAGCCCACCGTCCCTTCTCAGCTTCCACTCCTCTCACTGAACCAAGGGACTGCAGGAAGCACTGGGTGCTGACCACTTCCCAAGCTTCGTGGGACAAATGGATTTCAGTGGAAAAGCCAAAGCTATGGGATTCATGCTTCCAGGGCTCTTGGCTCAAGATGCAAGCTGCAAGATGAGATACTTTCCTCAAGGTTTGGGGCGGTTCGATCATTTGCTGCACTGGAGTATAGCACACGTGCCTGAGGCCGGGGTGGTGCAGGCCGTGGAGATTTTATCACTTTATGAATTTGGCACGTGACAGCCCATAGGGGAACAGCTACAGGAGGACTGGCTGGTGACTCACTGTTCCTACCGGATTGTCAGTGCAGTATGGGGAGTAGTGAGTGGGACTTAGCTGGAATTGTGCAGCAAGACCTCCAAGGGGATAGCACACTGTTTGAGACATTGGAGGCACAAAGGCTGAGTGACAGGGGCTGAGCCCTCACTGCTGAGGCACCAGGCCACCGCACCGGTATGCCGGGCATCGGGAACTGCGTACCGGGTGTGTGTTTGGTGCTAAGGCTTTGCTACCGTCTTAATTGACGAAAACTGCTGATTGCATTTTTAAGCGTCTACTCGTGCGATTGAAACTGTACAGAGACCAAGAGTGGCGATTCACCGATGAGCCGGAAGCACAGGACCAATTGCTTGAACCATTTTGGTTTGTCCAGTTGGAAATCATTAAGAAACACTAGAACCTTGGCTGAAAGTGGAGCTGTTGCCTTTCCCAGGGAGCCAGCTTGTAGTCTCTCATGATTGGCAGTGAACTCCAGTGTTTGTAATGTCTCACTCCCAAGAGCTTTGGGAGGCATGGAGCCAGGGGATTTTTCACGCTGCTGGACTGGACACGAGCTCTCATGCAAGAAAAATTTGCCCCCAGTGACACAGGACCAGATTCTGCTTGCCAGAATTGTGATGGAAAATCTGTTTTCTTGCCAGAGCCCATAAAGAGAGGGAGTCACACAGCTGGCCCACATTTCTCTGCTATTTGCTATCAGAGGCTTCCAGGAGCTGCGGCTGATAGCACAATTTGAGGCAGCTCTGGAAGGACATTAAAAGTCTCTTTTTTCTAAGCATTTGATTTTCTATTTGTGTTTCTATCATTTTTACTGAAGAAAAACTTCTTTCAGTAGACTTAAAATTTTTGTTTGAAGAGCTATAGATATAAATAAAAATATACAAGAGCTATGACCAGCCTTACTTTGCTGCTCTGGGGTGTTTTCAAAACTTTCCTTCTGGGGTTTGCATAGCAAGATCACGGAGGCTATGAGGTTTCCGGGAAGTTTGGCCATGAACCCAGCCAAGGTCTTGCGCTCTTTGTATTGGAATGGGGAGATTTGAGTTTCTAATGCAATTCTTACAAGGGAATGCAGGTGGAAGTAATCAAACAATGAGTATACATTTGACAGTGGGTGAACCAGGAACTTGAAATGACAGGACCACAAGCGCGGCTTGTTTCACCATGCCCACTGAGTTATTAGAACTGCTTTGGGAAGTAAAATTTATGTCAGTTTAGAGATATGTCCACTGAGGAGCGTGAGCACAGAGACTGAGAGACAAGTGCCTTAAAACCCAAGCCACCGATGTAATCCAGCCACTAGTGACATTCATGTTTGGGATTTCAAGTCCAGTAAAAGCCAAAAATACGTAGGATATATACATAACTCTTCCCTCCTAAATTTTGGCCCACATTTCTAAAAACTCTGGAGAATGTTCCAAGTGCTTAATTAGTGGCCCTTGCTCTGGCTCTTAATGCTGGTAAGAAAGAAAAGCTTTTTGTCTTTTTAGCAACACATATTTCCAGAATATTCTGGGTAAAAGGGTGAATGTATTACTTGGATAAGTCTCTAGTTAAGTAAGACCAGACTGACACAATTTCTTGTTTGGGAGCTAGCTGCGAGTCCGCAATTTGGCTGAGCCACAGAAAGGCAGGGCAGGAAGTCCAGAATGTCAGAGAAAAGCATGTTCCCGATCTCTTGGATGGCAGAGGCTTTCAGCTTGAATCCAAGAACAGCTCCAGCCCGAGGTTAGACAGTGATGATGCAGTACCCAGCTGCCCAGAACAAGGCCGCGATAAGAGATTTAATTCAATTACACTTTTTTTCCCAGAACTTGCTTTTTACAGAAATTCTTGCTCTTCAGGTTTATAGGTCATGTCAAACTCCTTTTGAAGTACTGACACTGGAGGCCACAGCGGGGCTGTCATCTAAATACCGCTGGGCAGGTGACCTTGACGCTTGAATTATTCTTTCTTTTTAATAAAATAAAGGTACTGCAGTTTTGCAACCACTTGTGTGCCAAGATTACTAAAGAGAGGCGAGGAGGGGGGTGAAAAGGGAATCCTGGTGAGGTTACCACTTCCAGAAACTAAAGGACTGAATGTGGAAACTGGTAGAAATAACCGGGCAGTGCACCCCAAAGATTCACGGCCACTTGTCTGTGCATGGAGTCAAAGAAGTGATCTCTATCCCTAAACCAAGGTATTTAGGAGCACATTTGTTCTGACTTTAAAATCCATATATCTTGCAAGCTCCGTTACTTTACATGGGCCAAGTGAAACTGTGTGAAGTGATGAGCCTTGCCTGGGTATTCATGGGCTCTTAAGACATAATTGCCCATGCGCCTGGTACACACTTTACTTTACGGTGATAATGTGCGTGACTTTCCAGCCCCAAGGAAGACAGATATAGAGCCATTTTACTGGAATGCCGAAGTTACTTTTTGATTTAAAAATATCCAATTTTTAGTATTAATAGTACACACACACACACACACACACACACACACCTCTCTGCAAGGCAGAGCAAACCCTGTGTGGAGTGAGATGCACATAAGCAGCATACACTGTGTGCACCAGTGACTGGGACGGCTGTCTTGGCTTCCATACACAAGATCTGATTGGGTGAGGGGCTCGGCCTGGCCTTCCAAGGTGCTGGAGCTGGGCCCATCCTCTTGCCGCTCAGAATTATTGGACCCCACTTCCCGCAGTCGCGACACACAAAAGTGCCTATCTCTGTGCCCGGGGCTCCCAAATTATAAAGGTGCTCATCTGAGACAAGCTTGCTTGCTCTAAGGTGAACACTGCCACTGGGGAGTGGGAGCACTTGCGGCTAATCGCCTTCTGCTGCGACGCAGAGAGGTCTTTCCGCATTATTCTGGGCCTGATGCTGGTGGGCGGTTTCAGGGTGGGGGCAGCAGAGCAAGGAAACGCTGCATGAAGGAAGATGAGTGATACTTCCAAAGCCTGGAGAGCCGCACGTTGCCAGGAGCCCGAAGCCGGGAAGGGCGGCGTGAAGGCTATGTTATGCGGATTGTGGCTAGCGCAGGGGGCAGGTGGCCGGGGCGAGAGGCAGCGCTGGGCCGGGGGATGGCAGGGCCGGGGGAGAAGCAGGTTGGCGGCGAGGGCCGTGATGCCCCCGCTGCTGCAGCTCCAGCCCCTCCTCCGCCACCCACCGGCTCTGCTCCTCGATGAGCTGGTGGAAGGAGTCGTGCACCTCGCTCTCATCATAGGGGCTGGGCTCCTGGCTGCCGGGATGAGAGAGGAGCAGGGGTTCCCGATTCAGCTGACCCAACCCTGCCCCAGCGGCCACCCCTTCCACAGGCCCTGGTCCAGGGGGCCTCTCCGGGGGAGGGGAGGATGGGGGAAACATCTCTGCCCTCCAGTCCCCCAGCCCCAGCACACTTACCCGTGGTCCTCTGGGGTCTCGGGAACACTGAGGACAAAGTTCAGGGGCTGGGCCATGTCTGTGACCCACGCCCAGCCAGTCGGCAGTCTAGGGCAGCTCAGAGTCTGGGCGCAGCCTCCAAAGCCTCCCGCTGCCCATCTGAGGAGACAGGGAGTGGCCACCAAGGTTGGCCTTCAGAGCCTGGTGCCCAGCCAAACCACCCACTCCCCGGGGAACGTGGGAGGTGCCCACAGCCCAGGCCGACTGAGCCCCTGCTTGCCCCCCATCCACTGCCAAGCATGTGGTCAGGTTAGTGACCCCAAATAAACCTCAAGCCAGAATGGACCGAGGGGGAGTCCCTTCCACCGCCCGAGGGAGAGCGGAAGGAAGGGGGGGTTCGGAGCAGTCCCCATCGGTTTCCTCCACGGCGCCAGTCCCTGGGAAGGGGGAAGGGGGTGGGTGGCTGTGGACATAGCCCTCCTTGCCTCGGGCTCTGCCCCAGGTATCCACCGACCTCTTGGTGAAAAAGGTCAGGGCAGCTCCCAGACCTTCCTGTGCCTGCCCTATAACCCCAGAGCACTTCCCCTCACAGGAAGCCCTTCCCACGGCTAGCCCTCCTCCCCCCACCAGCCCCAGAGGGCCTCCTCCAGCCGGGCCCCCACCCAACCCAACGGGCCCCCACCCAACCCAACGCTGCCCGTCCTCACCCCCCCAAACAGGGATCACAGCACTCCACACTGGGCTGGGCTGGGGCGCTGCAAGGTCACCAGTTCTCAGGAGACCGACTCCCCTACATTCCATCACCCTACCCCAGGGGCGGGCTGGGCAGCTGGCTGGGGGAAGGGAGGCTGGGCGTTAAACAGGCCTCCTTTGTCCAGCCTTTGTCCAGGCAGAGGGCTCTGCCATCGCCCGGGACAACTGGAACCAGGGCGGCCTTGTCTGGGCTCTTCACCCTGTGGGAGTGGCCCCGGGCCCAGCTCTGCGTCTGCCCTGTCCTTGGTCTTCCTCCCTCCACCCCACCGCCACCCCCCCACCGTCCCCTCACCCCCTGGGTGGGGACTCGGCACTCAGAAAGCGGGCTCCACTCAAGGGGGCTTCCTCTGCGAGGCCAGTATGCCCAGCTTCCTCGCTTAGGGGCCTGCAGGACGTTCAGTCTCTGAGCCCAG
>NW_024424897.1:3976645-4005763 GCF_017311325.1 Ursus maritimus | reverse complement strand
CCCCCCCCCCCCCCCGACCGCCCGCACCATCCCAGTGCCTGCGCACCAGGACCCAGGCCCGAGGGCTCACCTGAGGTCTCCGAGGCTCCAGCCCCCTGCTCCCGCTGCTGCAGCTCCAGCCCCTCCTCCGCCACCCACCGGCTCTGCTCCTCGATGAGCTGGTGGAAGGAGTCGTGCACCTCGCTCTCATCATAGGGGCTGGGCTCCTGGCTGCCGGGATGAGAGAGGAGCAGGGGTTCCCGATTCAGCTGACCCAACCCTGCCCCAGCGGCCACCCCTTCCACAGGCCCTGGTCCAGGGGGCCTCTCCGGGGGAGGGGAGGATGGGGGAAACATCTCTGCCCTCCAGTCCCCCAGCCCCAGCACACTTACCCGTGGTCCTCTGGGGTCTCGGGAACACTGAGGACAAAGTTCAGGGGCTGGGCCATGTCTGTGACCCACGCCCAGCCAGTCGGCAGTCTAGGGCAGCTCAGAGTCTGGGCGCAGCCTCCAAAGCCTCCCGCTGCCCATCTGAGGAGACAGGGAGTGGCCACCAAGGTTGGCCTTCAGAGCCTGGTGCCCAGCCAAACCACCCACTCCCCGGGGAACGTGGGAGGTGCCCACAGCCCAGGCCGACTGAGCCCCTGCTTGCCCCCCATCCACTGCCAAGCATGTGGTCAGGTTAGTGACCCCAAATAAACCTCAAGCCAGAATGGACCGAGGGGGAGTCCCTTCCACCGCCCGAGGGAGAGCGGAAGGAAGGGGGGGTTCGGAGCAGTCCCCATCGGTTTCCTCCACGGCGCCAGTCCCTGGGAAGGGGGAAGGGGGTGGGTGGCTGTGGACATAGCCCTCCTTGCCTCGGGCTCTGCCCCAGGTATCCACCGACCTCTTGGTGAAAAAGGTCAGGGCAGCTCCCAGACCTTCCTGTGCCTGCCCTATAACCCCAGAGCACTTCCCCTCACAGGAAGCCCTTCCCACGGCTAGCCCTCCTCCCCCCACCAGCCCCAGAGGGCCTCCTCCAGCCGGGCCCCCACCCAACCCAACGGGCCCCCACCCAACCCAACGCTGCCCGTCCTCACCCCCCCAAACAGGGATCACAGCACTCCACACTGGGCTGGGCTGGGGCGCTGCAAGGTCACCAGTTCTCAGGAGACCGACTCCCCTACATTCCATCACCCTACCCCAGGGGCGGGCTGGGCAGCTGGCTGGGGGAAGGGAGGCTGGGCGTTAAACAGGCCTCCTTTGTCCAGCCTTTGTCCAGGCAGAGGGCTCTGCCATCGCCCGGGACAACTGGAACCAGGGCGGCCTTGTCTGGGCTCTTCACCCTGTGGGAGTGGCCCCGGGCCCAGCTCTGCGTCTGCCCTGTCCTTGGTCTTCCTCCCTCCACCCCACCGCCACCCCCCCACCGTCCCCTCACCCCCTGGGTGGGGACTCGGCACTCAGAAAGCGGGCTCCACTCAAGGGGGCTTCCTCTGCGAGGCCAGTATGCCCAGCTTCCTCGCTTAGGGGCCTGCAGGACGTTCAGTCTCTGAGCCCAGGCCCCACACAATCCAAGCCCCTTCCCCACCTCCAGCAGGAGCACAGAGGGGGGGAACCAGCAGAGAGATGATGGGTCAGCTGAATGGGGAAAACAGCTGGAGGTGCAGCTGATGATGTGCCCCCCAGTCCTGCCCCGACAGCTAGAATCCCTTCCTCCGCAGACAGACCCTCTGAGGCTCAGACCCACAGGCCTTTCCCACACTCCCCTTTGGGGGGGGGGGGCGCGGGTAATGGGGAGGTGGGAGGTGTTCAGAGGCTAGGAATCAGGCAGCCTGCCTCGGGGCCGGGGCTCACCTGAGCTCACCCAGGCACTGCCTAAGGCTTCCGCCGAGCTGACACCCAGCGCCCCGCACCCTACCCCAGGCCGGGGCAGGTCCGGCAGAGTTTCCGGGGCACACCATTCCTGAGCCCTGAGCCAGGTGGGGAGGGGCAGGGTGGGGCGCGTCTCCAGGAGCCCCACCCCGGCCGGCAGCGAGTCCTCTGGGAGCAGCAGCTGCCCGGGAAGTGCCTCAGCCCAGCCGCGGAGCTCAGGGGCGGCAGCAAGTCCGGGAGCCCCTCGACCCCTCCCCGCCAGCCTCCCGCTCCCCCGGCCCGGGACAGTGGTACCGGCCCGCGAGACCCGGGCCCCTGCACTGCCGGTCCCGGCCCCAGGGCATCACCGCTGCCCTCTCCGCTGGGGCGGCCGGCCGGCGGGGGCGGGCGGGGGTCTGCTGGCCGGCGCGCCCCTCCCGAGGGCGGGAGGCACCAGGCCACCGGCGCGGGAACTAACCGCCCCGTGGCCCCGGGGGCCCCAAGGAATGGGGAGCGGATGCGGCCGCCGCCGCAGGGGAAGCGGCTGAGCCGGGAGGACCCGGGCGCCGCCCCCAAGCCCCGGGACGCGGGCGGCTCCGCCCGCCCGGCCCCCCGATCCCCGCCGCTTACCTGGGACGCGCGGGAGAGGAGGGGCCCTGCGCTCCCGCGAGCCGCTCACCTGTCCCCGGAACCGCGGTCGGGACTCCACCACCTGGGGGCGGGGCCGCGGGGTCAGGGGGAGGGAGTGACTGGGACCCCGGGGGCGACTGGGGACCGTCGCGGGACCGGCGGGGCCCGAGGGAGCTGCGCCGCCCAGCCCGGGTCCACGTGGTGGCGGGCCTCTTGCGTCACATGACCCAGCGCGCCCCGCGCCCTCGGGCGACCTTGCCCTCTCCCTGCCGAATGGGGACCCCGTCTCCACCTCACCCCGAGGTCTCAGCTGGGTGCGGGCGGCCGAGCGTCTGTATCTACTCCAATCTCAGTCTGAGTCCACCGTGTCAGTGGGACTCAGTTTCCCCAAGTTTCGAATGGGGACAATAATTCCCCCACCCGCCCATTTCCCAGGGCAATTATCAAAATAACACGCTGCTGCAAAGCCCCACTGATACAGCGCCTTGCGACACCGGATTGGGTAACCCCTTCCTCCACGCAGCCCCTGCTGACAAACGACTTTCCCAAGCAGGCGGAGGACCCGGGCTTATCACCCCCCTCTGGTCGGGGCGTGGTTTCTGCTGCTAGTCAGACAACAGCTCTGGACGACTTCCTGTGTGCTAGGTGGGGAGGAGGGGGCAAGCCCCAGGAAAGCCTGACACTGTGACTGTCCCCTCTGCTGTTTTCTCAGTTATGCCAATAAGCCGGGGAGGTGGACACCCACTCCCTGCTTCACAGATGAGCAGACAGGCGGCGACGGTCATCAGCTGCCTGCCCGGGGTGTCCTCTGCCGGGCGTGAGTCTGGTGCACCCCGAGCTCCACCGAGAAACCTGACTTTGAGAAGGCCTGGCACAGGTCAGAGGGGAGGCTCCCAGGGACTGGCGTGAGAATGGGCGGGAGGTGGACAGTGGTGGGGGGAAGCCTTGAGAGGCAGGCAGGGTGGAAGGCAGAGAGGAAGGAGAGGGTCCTCCTGGAGGGGAGAACAGGTGAGCAAAGCCAGGATCCCCCAATGAAAAGATGTAATGCAACTGGTAAAGGGGCCCGCAGACCTGAAGTTGGACGAAGCTGGAGGGTCAGCATTGGGGCTCTTTGGCAGCTGTCAGTGGGGTCTTCAGATGGGTTACTTCGGGCTGGGTCTTGGCACAAGGCACTGCCACACGAAGACCAGGCCTGCCCAGCCCTTGCCTCTCCTCCCACTGCCCCCCACCCCACCCCCCGCACACCCTTGCTCTGGCCACATGGTACTTGCATGACCCCGGCCCAACCTGCAGGTCACCTCCTGTGGGAAGCCTTCCTGGGTTGAACCCTGTTGGAGCACTTGCCACTTCCTGTTGACATGTTCTTTGGCTGGTCTGTTCCCCCTGCCCCCACTCTCTGAGCCCACTGTGCCCCTGGCACCAACACCCAGCTTGGAGCCTGGCATAGAGGAGGGGCTTGGAAAATGAGGGGATCCAGGCAGGGATGCAGAGAAGCCACCAGAGCTCAGCTGGATGGACGGGACCCTGAAGGAGGTGGAAGGGAGCAAGGAGGAGGGGCAAGACCACAGGGCCTCCCAGGGGATCCCAGGAGAGAAGGGCCAAGATGGCTAGAAAACATCTTGCCTAACTGGAACGAGTGGCGCGGGTTCCTGAGCCCTTACTCTAGGCCAGGCTCCAAGTCCTAAGTGCCAGTGACCCCGGCGGGAAGTTGAAGTTAACGCCAAGGGCATCTGAAGACTGAGCAGCCCAAAGTGATGGGGCCCACCCATGCTGTCACTATCGCGCTGTCCGGCGAGGACAACCTGCCACTGGTGATAAGCAGCCAGGCCCCAGGCTCGGGCTGGGCTCCGGGCTCCGGCTGGGCTCCCCAGGCGTAAAGGGACCGGCTCCGGGCGAGCACGCAGCAGCAGTGAGGAGGGATGGCATGACCCCCACCCCCACCCCAACCCCACGCCCACCCCAGGCCCGACCTGCCTGCCTGCCCCCTCGCGCCGCAGGAAGTGGCCGCCCCAGTGAAAGCAAAGGAAACTGTGGAGGTGGGGGCGAGAAGTGGAGGGAGGAGGAGATGGCGGGAGAGCTGGGGTTCCTGTCATGTGACCCCTCCCCCAGTTCCCTCACAGTCCCGCCTGGCAGGCGGGAGCCTGTCCAATGAGGGCCCTTCTCCCGGGACTTGGTCCCTTGTCCCCAGGTGAGCTGGGTGCAGAGTGGGGGGAGGAGGCTGAGCAGGAGGGGGTAAAAGAGAGAACCGAGACGGTGGGGCTGCTGAGGGTTGGGGGTTATTGCTGCTGCCCTAGGGTCGCCTTCCCAAGTCTGGGGCTGTACCCACGCTTCCTCATATGGGGTCCCTCGGGGGCAGGGCAGACCGAGTCCTGGGGGCTGGACCCTAGGTAGCAGAGGCAAGGGGGTCCCAGCACATCCAAATCCCGCAGCATACTGGGTTCTAGGAGCTGTCAGGGTTTGGGACAGGGGCCTGTTCCCACTGGGAGAATTAGCACGGGGAGAAGAGCTGGAATTGTCTTGCCGAAAGGTGACCCCGAAGGCCTGTGGCCACAGGCGGCAGTGTGACTGGGATACAGCAGGCCTCGAACCCCATCGCACTTATCTGTGGCCACACCTGGCTCTGTCTTTGTCTGGGACAGTCCCATCTTTGGACATTTCTCCCTGTTGACAAACAGGGAAACCGAGGCCTCTGGCAGTGTGTTGCTTTGAGATGTGGATGGGACCGAGCCAGGATCTGCTCCAACTGAATTCTTTCTCTTCGTCTCTGGCTGTGTCAGGGCCAAGAGCCTGAAGCTCACCCAGCAGGCACCCCACATCCCTTCTAGGAGGTGGGGGATTGCAGCCCAGCATCCCCAGCCTCAACCCCACCCCAGCAGAGATGCTGAGGCAGTGGTCAGTGCAGTCCCGCCAGGCCCTCGTGGAGCCCGAACCTGAGCCAGGGGTCGAGGAGCTGTGGGAGCAGGAGATGGAGCGGCTGTGGTCCTCCCAGGCTCTGGTGCGGGAGGTGCCCTACGCCATGGTGGACAAGCGCTTCATCCGGTGGGTGTCCCCGGGGCGGGACTGGGTGGAGGCCAGATGGTGGGGGTGGGCGGAGCGCCCAGAGGACGCACCTGTTGGGTGGGGGTGGAAGTCACCAGCAGCGGGAAGACTCCTCTGGCCCTTGGCATTGCTCTGCCTGGGCCGGTGGGCACAGTGGGTGATTCGGGGACGCCCCCATCACCACCCCATCCCAGGCAGCTGCGGGAGCCCGAGGGGGTGAAGACCTCTTGCTGGCAGCGGTGGCGGCGCAGGCGGGAGACTGCGCGACGGCGCCTAGCGGATGCAGCGCAGCGGCTGGCCCGGGGCTTTGGGCTCTGGGAAGGGGCTCTCTACGAGATCGGGGGTAGGACCCGCACCCCCACCCGCACCTCCCCTCTCTGGAGTCTCAACGTCGGGTTTAGAAACCCGAGGCCACCATCCCGCTTGCCATTGTCCCTTCCGCCCCCACCAAACAACCCCCCACCACCAAACAACGCCCCCCATCCTTCACACCCCTTCCGCCCCGAGCCCGGGCGCAAAACTAGGCGGGTGACAGCACCCCCTGGTGGCTATTAGAGGGACTGCTAGGGGAGCCTCCAGGACTCGGCCAATGATTTGAGGTCCAGGCAGGGCTGGTCACCCACACCCTGCTGGGTTGGTCAGCCCTCGGATTCTCAGTGGGCCCCTGGCTTGGTGCGGCTCTGAAGGACCTGCTTCTCTCCTCGTAGGCCTCTTTGGCACCGGTATCCAGTCCTACTTCACCTTCCTTCGCTTCCTGCTGCTGCTCAACCTCCTGACCCTGCTTCTGACTGCCAGCTTCGTCCTGCTGCCCCTGGTCTGGCTCCGCCCCCCTGACACAGGCCCCTCCCTGAACTTCAGTGAGTGCCCAGCCCACCGAGGGAATAAGGTCCTGGAGCGCCCACCTGCACCCTGAGGACCCTGAGGGGCTGGTCCAGGGCTCAGAGTGTTGGGACAGCCCTGACCCTCTGTGTCCCCATCCTGCGCATTGTCCTGCTTGAGTCCAGCCCTGGGACTCTCCCTGACCATGCCTTGTCATGCATGACTCCTCTTCAGGGCCCTGCTCAAGCTCCCCAGGATGGGGGGGGGGGCGCTATGCAGTAGATAGGGGCAGAGCCTCACCTGTGCCTTGGGGACCCTTCCCTACTGGTCCCGTCTCCCTACCGACAGCCTTCCAGTGCCCTGGTGGCCTCCAGTCCCAGACCGGTGTTCCCAGATTCCACAATCAACTTTGGAATGTTTTAACTGGCAGGGTAAGTGGGCTCCATCTTGGCTATGGACCAGGAGGGTTGGGGGACCTGGAGAACTGGCCCCAGGGGACCACAGTCTAAGAGGACCCGCATCTGTCCAAAGACATTTTGGCTTCTAGGGGAATGGTTATTACATAAGCAGGCTGGCGGGGACAGTGATGGGGTCAGGGAGAGGCTGAGGCCATATGCGCAGCCCAGGGCCATGGTCATCTGTCCATGGCCCTCAGTACCCAGCTGGGGTGGGGGTGCAAAGGACAGAAGGGAAAAGTGTCCGGAACTGTGCGATAAGCACCACCCCACCCTCATCCCTGGAAGCCGCTGGGTGGTTACTGTGCAGACTCCTCTATTCCAGTCCTGCCTCTTCCTCCAAGCTGTGTGGCCTTGGGCCTGACTGCTCTGTGACTGTGACATGGGGTTGCTCTCCCTCCCTCCCTGACGAGGATTCTGTGAGAGTACAGAGTTAAGACATGGGCAGCACTTAGCACACAGCCCCGCCTGACCCGGTCGTCATCGTCCGCATCCCCAGGCCTTCACCAACACCTATCTCTTCTATGGCGCCTACCGGGCGGGGCCCGAGAGCAGCTCAGCCTACAGCATCCGCCTGGCCTACCTCCTGAGCCCCCTGGCCTGCCTGCTGCTCTCCTTCTGTGGGATTCTGCGGCGGTAAGAGCGGAGCCCCTGCCTCTA
Organism: Ursus maritimus; assembly: GCF_017311325.1. Taxonomy (NCBI): domain Eukaryota; kingdom Metazoa; phylum Chordata; class Mammalia; order Carnivora; family Ursidae; genus Ursus; species Ursus maritimus. The sequence goes on along the minus strand of NW_024424897.1, from coordinate 3,998,352 downwards.
CCCGTTTCCCTGATCATCCCTCCTTGGTGTGGTACCCCAAAGTAGCAGGAGGGCCCTGGCCTCTGTTCGGGGGTTTCACGGCCCGAATTGTGTGTCCCCAGCTGCAGAGCTCAGGGACACCGGACTGTATCCCCACCCCCCACACAAGCCTGCACCCGGGCCGTCAGGGGCTTCCCACCCCAGACCTGAGCGAGGCGGAGGCCCCTCCCGCATGGGCCCTGGCCTCCTGCTCCCTCCAGGATGGTGAAGGGGCTGCCACAGAGGCTGTTTCTGGGCCAAGACTACAAGTCGCCCGTCAGTGTCAAAGTGTTCTCCTCCTGGGACTTCTGTATCCGGGGACTGGAAGCAGCCACCATCAAGAAGCACGAGATCAGCAACGAGTTCAAGGTGTGTGCGAGTGTCTGGTGTGGGCGTGGATGTGCGGACGGGCGCGTGAGCGTGTGTGACTAGCGCGTGAGCGTGTGTGACTAGCGCACGGGTGGGCGCACACGCGTGTGCACGGGGTGTCCCAGCCGGAGGCGGGGCTGTGCCAGTGTTGGGGCGTGAGCACACCCACGCAGTGCAGGGAGCGGGGGTCTGGGTAAAACCAGCCTCCATCCCTCCCCCACCCCCGCCCCAGGGTCACGCCAGCCTCGCCTGGATCCTGGCAGCCTGTCTCCCCACAAGCACTGACCTGGACCTGACCACCTCCCCTCCTCCACGCAGCGCCCAGCCAGCCGGGGCCACACCTGACCTGTGTGTGTCCTCCCCCCCTCCCCATGACAGGTGGAGCTGGAGGAAAGGCGTCGGTTCCTGCTGGTGCAGCAGGAGACCCGGACCCAGAGGGTCTGCCACCTGCTCACCTACCTGCGGGTCAATGTCCTCATCGGGCTGCTGGTGGTTGGGGCCATCAGTGCCATCTTCTGGGCCACCAAGTACTCACAAGACAACAAAGAGGTGCCGGGCAACTGACACGCATTCATTTAACCCTAGCCAGAACTTTAGGAGGGGACGGGATGGTCCCGCTGGGCAGACGCGCAAGCCAAGACTCAGAGGCGTTGACACGATCTGCCTAAGGTCACGACAGGCCAGACCGCCTCCACCCGTGATGCCCCCTCCCGCCATGCTGCCGCAGGGGACAGCCCATGGGCGTCCTGATCCAGGCCTGCACCAGGGGGACACTTGAGGAGGCTGTAGGGCATGGGGGTGCTGCCGGGGGCCCCGCCGCCCCTGGGCACCCCCTTACCTGCTTTTCCCCTGCAGGAGTCCCTGTTCGTGCTGCTCCAGTACCTGCCTCCTGGGATCATCGCCCTGGTCAACTTTCTGGGGCCCCTGCTATTTGTTTTCCTCATCCAGCTGGAGAACTACCCTCCCAACACGGAGGTCAACCTCGCCCTCATCTGGTGAGTGCCACCGTGGGGGTGACAGGTGGGACCGCGTGTGGAGGGTCAGCTACGGAGGGCCCGGAGGCATGGTAGAGTTCCGTGTCCTGCTGCCCATCTGGGTTATCGCCTGGCACCAGAGCGCCGAGCAAGGGAAGGCAGGCAGAAACTTCCAGCAAACAATCTCAGGAGCCTCCATCTCAGGTTTTCCGGTCCCTTCCATGCAAAGCAAGCCAGCAGCCTGCACCGCGCACCAGCCATTCAGAGGGGCCAGGGACAGAACAGCCAGAGGGGGTTGGGCGCCAGCTCCACACACAGGGAAACCAGGAACTCGGGATGCACCCAGCTCCCTCGCGCCCCAAGGGTTTACCAGCCCTTGACAACCTTCACGTGACCTGTGAAGTAGAGACCGTCCTCTGCCCCATTTGACAGATGAGGAAACTGAGGCTCACGGGGGTCAAGTGCCTCAGCCAAAGGCAAGCTCGCCATGCCTGCTGGGTGCATGTTCACGGACAAGCCCTCCTCCAGCCCCACGCTCTGCGCTGTCCCCTCCTCTTGGACCCGAAGCCCCCCTCTGAGCACCCCCCTGCCCGCCGTGAGCCCTAGCTCTGCTTTTCTGTCTGCCACGCCCCCCACACTTGGCTCTGTCTGCTTTCCCTTCTGCTTCCCTGGTGTCGGAGCCCATTCAGCTTTCCTGCAAGGTTGACTGTGGTTTGAAGCTTTATTTTTGGAGTAGGCAGTGGCACATGCACATGGTAAAAAGTTCAAAATGCTCCAAAGGATGAAAGATTTAAAAACTCAGCCCCCACCCACCCTGCCTCCCAGGCTCCCTCAACAGAAGACCCACTGTTCCCAGGCAGACTTCTGTCACCTGTCAGCACTGCAAGTCCACGCTTAGGTATAATGTGCACATGATGGTTTGGGGTTAAGCCACCCTACCTGTGGGGTCCAGGGCTGTGTTGTTCAGGGGTGCGTGCTCGTGTGTGTGGCGCACGAGCTGGTGTAAGTGGGCAGGAGAGGAAAGATTCCCCTGCTGTAAGAATATGAAAGGCCCACATATGCCCGCAAAACTCGGAACTGAGTGTGGGTGGGGGAGGGTAGCTGGACTCCACAGTGTTTCCCATACTGATTTAAAAACAGAACCCTTCTCTCGTGAGTCATCTGAAGACCTAGATTCTGGGGAACACACTCTGGGAAAGATTACCACGGACAGAGCTGGTTGGAAGGAGGCCGGGATCTGGATTCAGAGGGGGCTGGACCCAGAAGAGACATGATCTCAAACAGATCGGCACACATGTAACCTGGGTGGGATGCGCCCACGCGCCCGAGCCCCGCCCCCTGACACTGCCCCACCCCCCAGGTGCGTTGTGCTGAAGCTGGCCAGCCTGGGAATGTTCTCCTTCTCTCTGGGCCAGACCGTGCTGTGCATTGGACGAAACAAGACCAGCTGTGCGTCCTACGGCTACAACGCCTGTGATTACCAGGTGGCTGGCGGCTCCAGCAAAGCCCGTCCCTCCTGTCCCTCGCCAGTCTCCCTTTTGCGCGAGAGCAGCACACCTCCAGGGGGCGCCGTTCACAGCACACGAGGCGCTGGCTGTGGGGTTTCCCTGCTCACATCTCACCCTGGAGGCCCCGGTTCTAACTGAGCAATCACGTCAGACCCCAGGCCAGGCTCCTGCACCACAGAGGGCCCCAGTGGGTGGGTGAGGGGCGGCCGGGGACCGGGGGTGACAGGCCCCCTCTGCTCCAGTGCTGGGAGAGCGCGGTCGGGGAAGAGCTGTACAAACTGAGCACCTTCAACTTCCTCCTCACGGCAGCCTTTGCCTTCTTTGTCAGCCTGCCTCGGAGGTGAGACGCGGGGACCCCCACCGCGGGGAGAACAGGCTTGTCTGGGGGTGGCCATGGGCCACAGCCAAGGGGGAGCGGTTCTTCCCACGTGTCTCCGTGTGAGTGAGTGCGGGGTGCTCACTGGGCATGACTGATGCGGGTGCCCGGACACCGCCCTGCCCCAGGCTGCTGGTGGAGCGGTTCTCGGGCCGGTTCTGGGCCTGGCTGGACCGGGAGGAGTTCCTGGTGCCCAAGAACGTCCTGGACATTGTGGCGGGGCAGACAATCACCTGGATGGGCCTCTTCTACTGCCCGCTGCTGCCCCTGCTCAACAGCGTCTTCATCTTCCTCACCTTCCACATCAAGAAGGTGAGGGCGCGGGCTGGGAGGGGCCGGCATGCACCTGGGTGGGCCATGGGGCCCCCCCGTCCGCAGGGCAGGCCCCGCGTCCTGCTTCTGCCCGCCCCCTCAGCGTCCCTTCCCGGGGCCTCAGGCTCCTTGGCCTCTGCGAACTGGCTAACGACCCCCATGGGCCGTTGCTTGCCCACAGTACACCCTCATGAGGAACTCCAAGGCCTCTCCTCGGCGATTCCGGGCCTCCAGCTCCACCTTCTTCTTCCAGCTGGTGCTCCTCCTGGGCCTGCTCCTGGCCGTCATGCCCCTGGGCTATGTGGTCAGCAGGTGAGGGCCGCAGAGCGCCCGTGGCTGGTGGGCAGGTAGCTCCTCCCCGGGGGCCCTGACACCAGCCCTGCTCTGGCTGTCTGTCCCCAGCATCCACTCCTCCTGGGACTGTGGCCTCTTCGCCAACTACTCGGCCCCCTGGCAGGTGGTCCCAGAGCTGGTGGCCCTCCGGCTCCCGCCGCCCGGCCAGCGCATCCTCCACTACCTCGGCTCCCACGCCTTCAGCTTCCCCTTCCTCATACTGCTCAGGTGCCTCTCAGGACAGCAGGGGCCAAGGGAGGGCACACCTGGGAGGGGGTCCTTCCTTCGATGGGCACCCGCAGGCATCCTCATGCGATCTGGGAGCCAGACAGGGACAGCCAGGGAGGCAGGGTCCCAGAGGACGGAGCGTGGGCCCAAAGGCAGGTAGCCCTGGATGGCGCCCTCCGATGTCACCTGTAAAGCAGGCACTTTACGTGACCACGGGGGAAACACAGCCCCTGCTGCAGACACGCTGAGCACCTACCCTGGAGAGGAGAGGGGCTGCCTGCGGAAGAAGGAGGGGAGGGATAAAGGGGTCTCCAAAGAGAAGAACCCCGGGAGGCGTTTTTAAGAAACTGAGGTGGGGAGAGGGAAAGGAGGGAGAGGCGCCTGCCATCCAAGGATGACAGACTGACCTTGGATCCCTGTCTGTCCAAAGCCTTGTCCTGACCGTTTGCGTCTCCCAGTCCCAGGCCAATGCGAGAGCCATCCGGGGGTTCCGGAAGCAGCTGGTGTGGGTGAGTGTCCGCTGGGCCGGGGAGGGGCCGGAGCTCGCCCCGGAGTGTGGCCTCAGGCTGGGACCACAGGACAGGAATATGGGCTTAGGCTTGGAACACGGTTGAAAGTTGATAGGAGGCTACAGCAGTAGCCTCACCTGGCATCAACTGGCAGCGGAGCTGACTTTGAACTCGGGCTCTAGGTGGCGGGCGTGGGCAGACCCTGGTGGGGAAGTGGTCTCTGATCGGGCGGGGACAGGACCCCGACGGGGGCGTGGCCTCTTCTGGGGGCGGGCTCTTGTAGAGGGGCGTGGTCTCTGGCTTCGCTGGGGCGGGACCTGGAGGCGGAATCGTGACGGGGCGTGGCCTCTGTGTGGGGCGTGGTCTATGGGGGCGGGGCTTCTGCTGGGCGGGGCGAGGGCGAGGCCTCGGGCGGGGGCCTGGCGGGGAACTCGCGACCGCGGACCGCGGAGCTGCTGCGGCACGGCGGGCTGCTGGTCCAGGCCGGCTCGTGGGAGGAGGCTTCCGCTCGTAACCGGCCGCTCGCTCCCCCCCCCCAACAGCAAGTCCAGGAGAAGTGGCACCTGGTGGAGGACCTGTCACGGCTGCTGCCCGAGCCGGGCTCCGGCGGCTCTGTGGGGCCCGAGTCCCCTCACTCCCGAGCTTCGCGCCCGCGGTCCTTCTGCCCTGGATTCCCGTGCCCGGGCTCCCCGGGCCCCAGAACCCCCAGGCCGGGAGCTTGCCTCGAGGATCCCGCCAGGCCATGCGGTGCCCCGGTCCCTGCCTCTAGATTCTGCTTCCCCAGCAGCTCGGAGCTGTAGCACCCTTCCTGCCTCCTCCCGGAGACTCCCCAGGGCCCTACCTACCTCCTCCCCACCAGAGTGCCCCTGGCCCCAAGCTCCTGCCCCCTGGTGACCGACGCTGTCAGTGGGCCCTGCAGCAGGACAGGGAGAGCCCAGGAGCAGCAGGAAGAAAAAACGGGAAGTTCTATTAATATTTTTACCTCAGTCCTGTAAAGTTTCTATTTTTGTCGAATGTTTTATAATATACATAATATATTAGTAGAGTAACCCCTGAATGCAATTTATACATACACGTCCACAGGGAGTGCTCAGAAGTGCTCCCACCGTGGGGAGTGCCACTGCCACATCTACGGGAAGGGCCAGGCCTGGCCACAGTTGAGCAAACCCGCACTCGGGGGGCTTGCTGTGTTCTGAGAGCACGTGGGCCCCCACAGCCTCCTGCGGCTCCTTCTCTGCCTCTGAGACCCCTGAGACCCACAGGCAATGCTTGAATCAACTAGCCACGGAGCTGACACTTGAACTCGGCTCCAGAGCTGCACTGCCCCAGCATGAAGCCTTCCTGACCCTGACCCCCGGGGGCTTCCAGGGCTTCCTTGAGTCTGGGGAGCAGAGTGTCCAGGGCCAGCCTCTCCCTGGCAGGATTTCTCATGGTCTGTTCTAACCCAGGACACCACACCAACGAAGTGGGCCTCCTCAGGAACGTGGAACAGAGGCCCCTTGGCCACACCTGTTGCTAACCATCCCCTGCGCACCCCCACCCCCACCCCCATCCCCGCTGCTGTGTTCAGCCAACCTTTAAGAGTAGTGGGGAAGAAGGGCCCCAGGAGGGCTGCTAGGCACGTACAGACCTGCGCTGTGAGACACACACGGGGTGTCGGGCTGGAGAGGTGCTGCAGCCCTCAGGCCGTGAAGGCTGCGCCGGGATGCAGCCCAGGGCCTCCCGCCCTGCCTCTGCAGTGGCTCTCAATCCGTGGCTCTCAGCCTTAGAGGATGGCCCTGGGCCAAGGCTGCTGACGTGCGCGGCCCAGGTGCAGCCAGCAGCCAGGCATCAGGAGTCTCTAAAACGGCCAGGTGACTGTCCCTGGCAGCCAGGGCTAGGAACGCTGGCCTAAAGAACCATAGGGAGGGAGGGTCAGGAGAAACCCCGCGACATGCTGGGAAAGCCTCTACTTCCACCAGGGGCCTGGCGCCTGGCGGGATTCCCAGCCTGGGCGCAGCTCTGGCCTCGTGCCCTCAGGCCCAGGCCTTGATGGCTTGGCTGGTTCGGCCCCTCCTGTGGCTGTCCTCTCTCACTCACCCAGTGTCACATGACCCTTCAGTCTGTCAGCAAACGCCGGGCCTCGATCTGGGGAAACACACAGTGCCGCGGGCTCCATCGTTGGAGGGCCACCTGCCTGTCCCGGGTGAAAGTGACACATGCTGTCGGCTCGGCAAGCAGCTTAGGCCCAAGTGTGGCCCCGACGTGCAGCAGTAGTATCTCCTGGGGGCTTGGCAGAAATGCAGATTCTCAGGCCCCACCCGCCCTCCTGACACAGAAAGTGTAAGGGTAAGGCCCAGTGCTGTCTTGTAATGAGCCCCCGGGGGCGAGGCCGCCCATGGTGCCCAGCGGTGGAAGGCTGCACTGGATACCGAGGCCCTTGTCACCTTCTCATACCTTTGGCGGACAGTCCCTGAGAACCAGCCAAGCGCAGCTCCAGGGGAAGGCAGCCTGGAGAGCCTTGGGGAATTCAAATTGTGGGCCTTTGCTCTGCTGAAACATGGGGCTGACACCACCCTCCTCTGAGTGGTTGTGAGGATTAAATGAGCAATTACTTATCGAGTGTCCTCACATGTGCCTTGAGTCACTGAGGCTTTATTATGGCCTGACTCCATACAACCTGGGTTCTCATGAGTCCTGTCCTACATGCAGCCCCTGGAGAGAAGGGGCAGAGCAGCCCAGAGAACCAGGCTCCTGTGCAGACCCCCCCCCCCAGTCTGGTGGCACCCAGGTGGTGGCAGGGGTGGGAGAGACGCCCTCTCCCACCAAAGCCCGGGGGGAAATATCTCTCGAGGCCGCCCACCACGCTCTCCTCTGACCTGCTCCCCAGATACACTGATGGCAGGACGAGGCTTCTCAGGAGCTGCCTGAGCAAAAGCCCCAACCCCTGGGCACAACATGGAGGAAAAAAGCACAGTTTTTGGAGACAGATTGGCTGCAGCCTAGAGGATCCCTCCGTCTCTCTTCCGTCCTCAGTTCTTTCAATTCCTTCCCCCAGCCACTTCAGTGGAGTGAAGACATACTTTTTGGAAGGGAATTTGGCTAGGAAACTAAGAGAGAATGCTCTTGCTCCCCACATGCATGGAGGTAGGTGGGTCCTATCCCCATGGTGTGAGTATGGACCCCACGGGGGTCACACCCCCTGGGTGTGAGTTAGGACTCCGCCGTGGCAAGTGACAGCTGCTGATTCTTGCCTGCTGGGCAGACGGAGGACCACCGAGGTGACTAACAAATCCAGTCCCCAGGTGAGCTCCGAGACATCAGCCCCCAGGCTCCGGCAACACCCACCCCCCAGCTCTCGGTCATCCCTGCTGCTGCTCCCAGGTGGGCGCTAGACCAGCTGCCCACCATGCCCAGACCTCTCGGGCCTCCGCGGCCTTCCCTGAGGAGGGCCAAGGGTACCGGAGGGCAAGGCTGTTCATGCCTTCCTTGGGTCAGGTGCTCACTGCTGGGCTGTGCAGGGCATGGGTGTGTCGAGCTCTGCAGGAGAGAACAGCCCCCACTGGAAGCAAATGGATCCCCAGGGGCGGGACAGCTTCCCCGAGGAAGGCAGCCAAAATGGGCATTTCCCCGCACAAACTGAATGAACCTGTCTGGCAGCCCCAGCCTTGGCTCCCGAGGAGGCCCGCTGCCTGGGGCAGGCACGTGCCAGGGGTCGGTTGTGGGGCTGGCGGGGTCCTGGCCCACGCCTCACCTGCCCCCTCCATTCTCTCTGGGCTCCAGGCTGCCCTGAGCCCCAGCCCTGAGGGGTCCCGCCCGGGTCCGGCCTTAGTGTTCTTAGAGGTTTCCCGGTCCACCCCCCCTCCTTCTGGGAGCTCTGCTGCAGACTGCTGAAAGGCCATGCCACCGCAGATGATGTGGTTTGACCTCCTTCTGGTCCAACTGGCACCGGGTCCAGATCCTGGGGAATGACCACCATCCACCGGCATGAGGAAGGGCCCCTCCCCTCTCTGAGCTGTCACGCGGCATCATGCTCCCGGGGTGACCAGGGGCCTCATCCGGCCTGAGCTTTAATTTGGGGCCTGAGCCCAGTGTCAGCCAGCCAGCAGGTGCCCCAAAGGTGGTCACTAATGAACGAGTGTGAGATGGGCAGAGGGGGCCTCTCCTGCCTGCTTCTCTAATAGGTCCAGCCCACCAGGTCTCTAGCTTATATGTCAGACTCCCCTGGGGGGTTTGGGAAGGACCTTCACGATGACAGGCCCATCCCAATAATCCAGAATAAGGATCCTATCTCAAAATCAGAAGATTAGCGACCTTAATACGCCCTTGGTGGGTAACATACATATTCCAGGGGTTAGGACGTGGGTGTCTTCCTCCCCAACAAGCCCAGTACAGCTCAGCAGTGGGGGCTGAGCGTAAGCCCTGGTTTGGCTCCAAGGCCCAGGGGCCTCCTCATCCCCCCGGAGGGTGTGGGGGCCTAGCTGTTCTGGGCCCAGCCCTGGTTGCTGAGGCCATGGGGTGCTGTGGCCTCTGGGTTATCTCCCTGCTGCAGGCACCCACCCTAGGAGCATCCCAGGGGCCCCAGAGTGGAGGTGGCGCTGCTGAGGGAGCTCCTGCGAGCCTGATCAGAGGCCCTTACCCCGGTGGAGGCATGAGGCTCCTCCTGCTTTTCTGCTGGGCCACGCTGGGTGAGCTAATGGGGACGTCATCGGGGGCCGGAGGGACCGCTGCCAGGGCCTTGGGAAAGCAGGCTGAGGGTGCAGGGATGCCAGTGAGCACAGGAGAGGGACCCAGAGGCACGGACACTTCCAGAAGCACGAGGACAGAGAGTGAGAGATGTGGGCTTGAGTCTCAGACCAGCCCCTTACTGCACAATGTGGCCCAGTGAGCACGTCAGTCTGTGGGGCCCACTATTCACACATCCACAAAGCAGCTGATGACACTGAATGTTGTGACCTCGAAAGAGCTTCTGTGAGTGAGGACGCTTGCTGAATCCTGGGCCTCCCTTCTGGCCCTGGCAGGAGGCTCTCTGGGTGGTCTCTGGCTTCCCCTCCACCCTGGGCTCCCTGCTTACCGCCTTCACACCCTCCCCTCTTCCAGCCGCCAGCAGCTTCTCCGTGGGGCAGGAGGTAGGTGAGTAGCCCAGCGCGCTTGAGGGAGATGGTGGCTGCCGTGGTGGCTGCCGTGGTGGGTGCCGTGGTGGCTGCTGTGGCTAGGGGAGGCTGCTGACAGTGAGCGGGTGTGTGGTGGTGGTCAGATGGACAGTTCTGGAACTTGGCCTCAACCCCTGCAGGGCCCTGGAGGGCATGGAGAGGAGCAGCGTGAGCAGGCCAGTGGGGGGCCTCCAGGGGACTTGGGGCAAGGAAAGAGCTGGCTTCCAGCTGGGCTACGGGGGGGTGGGGGGAGGGAAGGGGAGCAGAGGTCGTGTCCCAGTCTCTCTACCCCAGGTGCCCGATCTGGAGCAGGTCTGCCTAGTGGGTGTGATCCGTGGAAGGGCAGGGGCATCGGGGGGGGGGGGCCCGTGGGCCGAGGAAGTCCAGGCTCCCCCAGAGTTCCGGCAAACAGTCTCTCAGAGGCAGCTGGAGGGCACGGTGCCCCTTCTCCACCAGGGGGTGGTACAGAGCCAGGGGGAGGGGATGTCTCTGGTCCCACCTCCGCGCGTGCCTCCCCCACCTCCCTGCTCTGGCTCCCCCCGCCCCGTCACACCCCCCCCCCCATTTCTAGCTCTGTGATCCTTAAGGTCAAGGTGGTGGGTCACCTCCTCCTCTCAGCAGGCGGGGGGTGGGGGTGGGGGGCTGGTGTTCCTCCCTGACTTGTCGCCACCATCACCTCGCCTGGGTCACTGGGTCACCGAGCTGGCATCATCTGTCTCTGTTCCACTGAAGGGTGGGTCTCGCTTGAATGCGGCACAAGCAGAATTATCATTTCCTCATTTGCTTTAAAAACAAACACGTCAGTCCTGGTGTTTCTGCTAAAAAGAGAGCGGCTGGAGGCGGCAGACATTTGCGTCCCCGTTTCGGGAAGTACCTGGCCGGGGCTGGTGGGCCCCCCTCGGCCCCTCACTTCTGCTCAGTCTCTTGCCCAACAAGCCCTGCTAACTGAGCCCCGGAGAGGCCAGCTAGGAAATCATTCACGCCTTCAACAGAGACTGCTGAAGCACTGTTTGGTGCCAGGCACTGTTCCAGGCCCCAGGATGGGTCCACAAGGTGCAGAAAAAAAACAAAGATGCCCCCCTTTCCCATAGCTTATATGCCAGTGGGGCTGGGGGGGAGGGGACGGATGACGATGACGGTGACAGTAAGTACCTTCCACAGTGTGCTGGAACCCGGTAAGTCCTAGAGAGAAGCAAGCAGGGAAGAGTGGAAGGGAACACGGGGAAGGGTGGGGAGGCTCAGCATGTATTGGGAGATTGTCACTGAGAGGGGGACACCCAAGCAGGGACACGAAGGAGATGGTGGGCAGCATGAGCCTGGACCTGGCCTGTGAGGCCTGAATGCCCAGTGCAGGAAGCAGTGGGGAGGGAAGAGCTTGATGGGGAGGAGGGTTGAGTAGGGAGGGCTCTGTGGGCGTAGCTACGGTGGGGGGGGGCGGTTTGCATGGAAGCCATGGTCTGGTTTGCTCTTCAAAGCTGCTGTGTTGAGAAGAGATGGGATGGGGACCAGGGGTAGAATCTCGGGGAGCCGTCAGGCTGTTCCGGGGATCCAGAGGAGAGATCTGGTGATAGCCAGAGCCCCAGGGAGAAGTGACCGAGATATATTCTGAAGGTCAGGCCAGCAGCGCGTCCTGAGGGGGGGATAGGATGGGAAAGAGCTGGGGAAGATGATCCCAAGGTTTTGGGCCTGAGCAACTCGAGGGACTGACCAACAAAGTGCAGCCTTACGGTGGAATGTTATGCAGCTAAACGCTTCCGGGGGAGCAAGAAGCAGGGCACAAGATATGGGAAGTTAGGGAACTGAAGAGCCAGGATGTTGGAAAGATGATGTCTGTGTATTTTGAAATCCCCAGACGCTGTGGCCGGTGTGGTATTGAGAGTGGTAGGAACCAGGGGCAGGAACCTTCAAGGAATGATGGGTGTTTCCGGGTAACTGAGCCAGGGGAGCAGGGTAGAATACGTCTGAAGACAAGAGGTTCAAGCCTGGTGTTTAGGGAGGAAGGAGGGAGAATAGTCCAGAAATGCCAAGAGGATGTCCACCCCTGTCCTCCCTGGTCAGTGCTGGGGAGGCTGCGGGCACCCCGCCACCTGAGACAACTGCGGACGCTGGTTCCCGTAGGCATCGGTGCGGTGTTGGAGTGCCAGCCAAGCTTATGTTCCAGAGGGTTCCGAGGGAGAACGCCAGGATCGGGAAGGTCGGGGAGGCGGTGGGGTAAAGGGGGACGCGCACAGAGCCTCCTAAGGGGGGGCAGGGCCGGGAGGATGACCTGGGGGCCTGGGGGGCCTGTGGGGCTGCCATGACCGCACAACAGTGTCCTCCTTCAGGGGCGGCTGTCTGCATGAAGCACGGATTCGAACTAGATCTTACTCCCGAGAGCGAGCGGAGGAACCTTGATGGAGTGTCCTCCGTTTATCCCTAAAACCTGTGTGGCATTTCTCAGCGAGGTTCTAGACCACTGCAGAAGAAGCCCTTGGAGGGGTGTTTTCTGGGGCTGCCGTGCGGAGTTACCACACGCGAGGGTGGGTTAAAACAACAGCAAGCCGTTCTCGCCCAGCTCTGGAGGCTAGAGATCTGAGATGGGGGTGTCGGCAGGCAGAAGCCGACCCGGGCCTCCTCTCTCCTGGCTCCTGGTCGCTCCTGGCAGTCCTAGGCATTCATGGCTGGTGACAGCATCCCTCCAACCTCTGCCAGCATCTTCACGTGGCCTCTCCCTATGCGTGTGGGTCTCTGTCTCTCCTGTTAGTAGGGTCACCCTAATCCACAATGGATCCCTGGATTGCATCTGTAAAGACCCTACTTCCAAATAAGACTCCATTCACAGGACCTGGGGGATAGGGCTTGACCATATCTTTTTTGGAAGACACAATTCAACCCTCAACATGTAGGCTGCTTGTTGAAAATCAGATCCCTGGATACCCCCTCCCCGCCCCCCGCCGCCTTAGGTCTAATACATCCGATCTCTAGGATTGGGACTCAAATCGCCAAGCCTCTGGTTATCACAGACACAAGTCTGGAGGCGGGGGGTGATCCTGAAGGGCCTCTGAGCCGTGGAGGGCGGCAGCTCCGAGGTCCCCGCATCCACCCCAAGGGGCTTCCTTCTCTCTTTAGCAACAGAAGGGGGCTCCGCGTGGCCACCCGCCCAGCCCAGCCCAGCCCAGCCCAGCCCAGCTTGGCTCAGCTTCTGGTCTGAGCATGGGCCTGTCTCTTCACACTGAGTGTGCCGTCCCCTCCTCCAACGCTCTGATGCGCTTGATGCATTTTTAATGGGATGCCAGACCTCTCATTATCACTGGGTCAAATGCATAAACTAAACGATCAACAGACAGAGACCACACCAGTCTTGTCCGAATAGAAAGTGAATGCCCCGTTGCCTAGTGCAGTCAGAAGCGATTCTGGTCTGTGAGTTTATGTAAATCAAGCTTCTATTATTGGCCCTCGAAATGGAAACTAAGGCAGCCCAGCTTTTTCTTTCAACTTTTACTAGTCGTTTCCCCCCAGGAAGGGAGCAGAGAAAAGTGTCATGGCACCGAGCCCCCTGAGCCCCCATTTCCCCCTTTGGAGGGAGATTCAGGCCCCAAGAGCATCTGGGCAGTGAGGAGCTGGCCCTTTGGCCCGGGTTGCATCCACAGAGTTCCTGGCGGCAGTGTGCAAAATGGCGCCCCAGAGACCACACTGGGCGCTCCGCACAGCTTTACTTACTTCGAATCCAAGACTTTGCGTGAAAGCCTGTTTGAAAAAAAAAAAAAAAGTACTAATATATCGGGATTTTCATGCTGTTGAGAAAGAGACACAGATGAGAACACACTTGTTGATGTCTGTGCAGCCCTGGGCAGGGCTAGAAATCTGATTCTGGAAGGCTGCTGATGGTTGTCAAGACCACGGTTTCTCAACCTGGACTCTTCTGATATCGGAACTGGATGGTTCCATTAAGGGGGCTGTCCTGTGCGTCGCTGGATGTTTTAGTGACATCCCTGGCCTCTACCCACGAGATGCCAGGAGCGCCCCCCTTCGCGGCAACCAACAATGTCTTCAGACACAAAAGTCCCCTGGAAGCAAAACCAAAACCACCCCTGGCCGAGAAACACTGGTCTAGAAAGAAATGTGCTTAGTGGTCAGAAACTTCAGGATTCCTAGGAAATGTCTCTGAAGGAAGCACATTCTAGTTGGTTCCAGGTCTCTGATGGCAGTGTGGTTTCCAGAGCCAGTGTGTCCTCCCAGTGGGGCAAGGGTGGTGCACCGGGCAAGGATAGTGGGATTTCGTCAACCCTTTCCTCTACGCCCCCGAGCGCTGCCCCTACACACTCTCCCTGAGCAGACACAGAATGCAGCCTCCCTCCCAAACCCCCATGGAGAGGCAGCCTTGTTTCCTCCCGACCTCTGTCTGGGAGAATTCAGTAGGGGCAGCAAGAGGCCCAGTAGGAAGCTCTTAGAAACGTCTTCTGCATCACACTGAATCCAGGATCTGCCTGCAACACAGAGCAGTTATCCCAAGCAGAGAGGCAGGAGGACTGCAGGGTGTAACTGGAGAGTGGGTCTGGCCCTGCGGCCCCCAGGTGCTGTGGCATCTGGCCCTGCGGCCCCCAGGTGCTGGCAGCACCCAGTCTCCTCCGAGGGCCTCCCTGCTCTCCAGAAATCCTGCTTTCCCAAGTGGCCTCTTTCTCTCTGGCTCAGCTCGCCCCTGTGGATCTGGGTCATACCCTCTACCCTCTGACCGTCCCTTTAAACCAGATGTTGGCCGCTCTGGGTGCAGGGGCCTGGCCAGCTGCCCTGCATCCCGGGTCCCCTGCTGGGTCTGGCACAAGCAGGAGGCCTCGGGTAGCGGAAGGGAGACAGGCATTCAGTGTGCAACTGGACAGTAACTGCCTTTTCATGAGAGGGCGTCGTTCAGCCAACAAACAGTAGATTTCTGGTCTCCTGCCTTGGGCCAAGGGTACAGTGACATGCAAGAAGGACTCCAGCGCCCGTCCCCTGCCACTTACAGTCGACCAGCTTGTTGAATCTAGAAGTTGAATTCGGCGTCAGCTCTCCTGACCTGTGTCCCACACTTCTCCATGCTTCCTACTCATGTCCTAATTTCATTTTATTTTTGTAGGAAAATGTTCTGGGCAAAAAAAATCTAAGCCCCAGAGGTAGACTTTTCTCCAGGAGGGCTTCCTTTCCTTCCTCCCTCCCTTTTTACAATTGAGGTAGAATTCACGTAACACAAAATTAACCATTTCGAAGGGACGATTCAGTAGCATTGAGCGCGTCCACGATGTTGTGCAACCATCCCCCTATCTAGTTCCAAAGCATTTCCGTCACCCCGAAAGGAAAGCCCCGACCCAGGAGCAGTCACTCCCTGTCTGCCCCTCCCCCAGCCCCTGCCAACCGGCAATCTGCTTTCTGTCTCGGGGTTTTCCTATTCTGGACATTCCACATGAATGGAATCGAAGATAGGTTGCCTTCTGTATCTGACTTCGCTCCCTCCGCGTGCTGTTTCTTTCTTTCTTTCTTTTTTTTTTTTTTTTAAGATTTTATTTATTTATTTGACAGAGAGAGACAGCCAGCGAGAGAGGGAACACAGGCAGGGGGAGTGGGAGAGGAAGAAGCAGGCTCCCAGAGAAGGAGCCTGATGTGGGGCTCGATCCCATAACGCCGGGATCACGGCCTGAGCCGAAGGCAGATGCTTAACGACTGCACCACCCAGGCGCCCCTCTGCGTGCTGTTTCTAAGGCTCGTCCGTGCTGTAGCATGAATCAGAACGTCACTCCTTTTTATGGCTGAGGACTATTCCATCGCGTGGCCAGACCACGTTTCACTTATCCATTCATCCACGGGCAGATGCATGGGCCACTTCCGCCTTCTGGCTGCCGTGAATCGCGCTGCCATGAGCCTGTGCGCACGTAGCTGTTAGAGTCCCTGTTTTCAATTCTTTTGGTCTATATCTAGAAGTGGGATTTGCTAGGTCATATGATAATTTTTTAACTTTTTGAGGAACCGCAAAACCAGCATTTTCTTAAGGTGCTTGATCAATGTTGGTTTCCTTCTTCCCCCTCTGACCCTCTCACCTGCCAGAAGTCACCCCTGAGACCTTCATCGCCTACAAAGTCCTGGAGGTTTTCCCCAGAGGCCGCAGGGTGGTCATAACCTGCCACTCACCCCAGGCACCCCCGCCTGTCACCTACTCCCTCTGGGGCAGCCAGGGCACTGAGGTCGCCAAGAAGGCGGTGAAGACCGGAGAGCCAGCCTCCTTCAGCATCAATATCACACTCAAGTCCAGGCCAGACCTGCTCGCTTACTCCTGCCAGGCGGCCTCCCCCCGGGGTGTGCACTCGGCCAGCACCAAGCTGCAGATGTACTGGGAGCTGTGGACCAGTGAGTGCACGCTGGGGGCTGGGACAGGGGCAGGGGCTGGGCTAGAAGGCAGGAGACTGGGGACAGGACAGGGTGCTCACCTCCAAGGCCACTCTGGGTCCCTTAGGCCTGTTCCCAGAACAGTGTAGCTCCTGGCTGGGCCCCAGGGCCCCATCTTCCAGCGGGGGCCTTTGGGGCGGGACGAAGTGACCAGGGCCTGGGCCTCATCAGTTGAGGTCTGGCCTCATGCTGATAAAGGAGGTACTTTTTGTGCTTTATCTAGTTGAATCTTCACAGCAGCTGGAGGGTGGGGTTCGTGGTTCCTGGCCTATAGAAAGCCCTTGGTGATTAAGAATGTTACCCCAGGCCAGTGGCAAAGGCTGGTTTCACCCCACTCTGTCCAGCCCCCAAACCTGTGTACTTCCCACTTCTTCCCTGATCTTAATTCAGGTGTCCCTCCTGGTGGGAGGCCCAGGGCTGGAGGATGTTGCCCAGGTGGGCCCCTGGCCCCGTGACCCCACCCCTGAGAGGAGCCAGCCTAGTGAAGGAGGGCCCAGGGTCTGGAGTCCTATGGTCAGGGTTCAAGTCTCCACACTTACAGGCTATGGGTCTTGGGCGAGTCACTCAACCTCTGTGGGCCTAGTTGCTTCATCTGCAAAACAAAAATAATAATAGTTCCTACCCCAGGAGGGTAGAAAAGCTTCAACGGAAGCTTCTAGTAGGTGGTCAGTATGCCATAAGGGGTGGTGGTTGTTACTCACCCGTAAGGCTGTTTTTAGCATTAGGCTGAAGGCCCTGGGGGATTCTAGAATCTAGAATCTTGTAAGTGACAGTTCTTGTTCTGAAGGAACTATTCCAGTAAAAGAGCCAAGACTGAAAGAATATAAATAGGGTTGCCAGCTAAATTTCGCCCAGGACATAGTCAAAACAACAAATTATTCATTTTTCACCTGAAATTCAAATTTAACTGGGCATCCTGTATGTATTTTTTATTTGGTAAGCCTGACAACCCAGAATATGCCAAATGTGAAATTGCATAGTACACGCTGCAAATAGGGTAGAAGCTCAGACACGAGATAGGGGGAGTAATCCAGAAGGCTGCCTGGAGGAGGTAGCAATAAGAGTTAGGCCTCAAGGCTCGTAGGCATTTTGTAACAAGGAAATTTGCTGGGGAGAGGGTAGTAAAGTCACCCAGGCGCGCCCGTGCTAACCTCTTCCACCCTACCAGAGCCCGTGTCCCAGCTGCAGGCGAACTTCACCTTGCTGGACAAGGCATCGGGCCCCAGGGTAGAGATTTCCTGCCAGGTGTCCTCGGGCAGCCCACCCATCACCTACAGCCTGGTCGGGAAGGACGGGTCCGTCCACACGCAGCAGAGACCGAACTACGGGCAGCCTGCCAACTTCTCCTTCGCCCTTACCAACACGTCCAACTGGCTCCAGTGCCAGGCTGAAAATGACATCAGTGTCCAGTCCAGCCCCTTCAAGATGGTGCCCCCAGGTGAGAAGTCCCCTTGGTTTCCAGAGGGACAGCTGGCACTCTGGGTATGGCAGTGGGAGACGGAAGAGCTCCGCCTCGCCACGGTCAGGAGCGGGGAAGGGCGCTGTGAAGCAGCCATGCCCCTCCGGCCCTGCCTAAGGGCGGCGAGCTCAGCCACCCCCCTCCCTCACAGGACAGCTGCCCCAGGGGGCTATTGTGGTGCTGACTGGGAGCCTCACCTCCATTGCAGCTGTCACCTCCTGGTTGCTAGGCCCGGCCTTGTGGACCAGGTAGGAAATGGGTGCAAGGTTTGGGGGCACAGTGAGGATGGCGGGTGGCGTATGGACCACCAGGAGCCCGGCTGGAGGCAGCGGGTGGTGGGTTTGTGGGACAGGGCCGCCGCCAGGCAAAGGGCCATGTGGCTCCTGCGTGACTTGCAAATTTCACGAAGGGCCTACTGGGTGCCACGTGCCTGCTGAGGGCTCGCACATCCCTGGCTTTATCCGACCCCGATCAACACTCCCAGTAGCCCTGTGATGGAGTCACTTGGCCTCTGGGTGGGGCGTTCACCTGTCTCCCTGATGGGTCTGAGAAGGGACCCCATGAGTAGGGATGATCCCCCCCCAGGGACCAGGGTGGATGAAGGGCATCTGCTCTCCATGGCAACCACAGAAGCCAGTGCTTCCCGGCTGGTGACATGAGGCAGGGCCAGACCTCCTGGGGTCCCCTCTCCAAGATTCTCACTTCACTGACTTGTAAAGTGACCAGGGCCTTTGTGTCGTCTGTCCCCCGGCCCCGCAGGCCTCTGTGTGCTCCACCTGTCTGGCCTTTGGGAGCTGTCACCTGTGCCCCGTGAACTTCTCACCTCCCTGGGCCTCTAGGATACTGCCATCTCCTGGTTGTCTTCCTCCCTCCCTGGCCAGGCTTCTCAGCAGCCATTGTCTGTCCTTGGTACTCCCCTTGTCTCATCTCTGGGTCCCTCCCTCCCATCTCTGTCCCTTCCAGAGGCCAGACTCACGGGAAAGCCGTGTCCCCTCTCTGAGCCTCTGTGTTCCCTTCTATAAAATGGGGTATAGAGACTGGGCTCTCACGCGCCATGTGACCAGGGGCCAGCGCTTGTCCTCTTGGTGATTCAGTTCCCTCCCCCTTCATTTAGTGGGGTGACTAAGCCTCACACCCCTTCTGCTGCCCAGGGCACTGATGCACTAGGCACCATAAAACTCCCAGAGGCCTTGGGAGGGGGCGGCTGAGAGGTGTGTTTGCCTAACCTGGAATCTTAACTCCTTTGTCATCAAGGTTGTGACCAGAAGAGGCAGGCCTGGCAGAGTCCCCTCAGGAGGGCCCTGGTCTTTGTCCATTGCAGAAGGACCCACCATTTGAATGAAGAAAAAGCCTGCCGGCCCTGATTCTTGGAGCCTGGTGCTCTTCCATGAACACACATGGTGTTAGGCTGAGGATTTTAGGATGAGGTGGGCTGTGATGGAAGGGGAGGTCCATAGGAAGGGGAGGCTCTGTGTGACCCCTGTCTTCACCCCTCAGCTGCTTGTCACCGTCCATGCAGGTCTGGGGAGAAAGTGGGGTACATTGTGAAAAGGCCCAGCTGCACCAGCCCACCTCCCTCACAGCTGTTCCCCTTTTCCCTGGAGTGGCACCCCATCTCTGGTGGCCTAGTCCTCTGGCCCCACCTACTCACCTGTCACGGTCCAGCTCACGTGGGAGGACTCTGAGCCCTCCTCTGGCCAGCACCCCCTTAATCCTCACTTGCAACTAGCAAAAAGCGGCTGGAGTTTTTCCTTGCCAGTCAGCTTGTGGCCCCTAGGGAACGCACCCCCCCCCCCCACTCGGCCTTCCCTGTTCAGATGCTCTAAACCATTTGGGGGTGTGTTGGGGGAGGAGAATTGGATTAAACCCTGTCCTCTGCCTGTCACCCTGGAAACTTTGTTTCTGTTCGCACACCATCTTGGGCATGGAAGTCTGAAGTCAAAGATACTTGGGACCTGGTCCAGCTGGGGAAGATTTGGCGGGGGCGGGGCTCGACGCCACCCCAGGCTTAACTCCAGAGAGAAGCAAAGAGTGACAGGCCAGTCAGAGAGTGCGTCCAGGCTGTGGCCGTCCAGGCTGTGGCCTGCGGTTTTGGATAGAATGGGGAGAGAAGAGGGGGTGCTTATGAGCCTGGGTCCTGGGCAGGTGATACCCAGACAGGCACCGAGTGAGCTTCCTGGAGAAGAAGGCGGGAGGGCGGGGGCAAAATGTGGGTGGGGTAGAGGGGCGGGCCCGCCGTGCGTCCCTCTCTTCCTGAGCACTCTCTGGCCCTTATCTGGGAGAAGGGGGACGAGGCCCGGGCCACGAGGTGGGCTGGACGGCTGTCCGCGGCCGAACGCAGGCCCCGCCAGCTCTACTCGCCACTGGCGGCGGGCCGCACTTTGCCCTCGGTCCCTGGGGCCGCGCTGGCCACGCCCTGGGGGCGGGGCGGGGCGGTGGCTGGGTCCTCGGCGGTCCGCGGCGGCGGCGGCGGCGACGGCGACGGCGACATGGAGAGCGGGGCCTACGGCGCGGCCAAGGCGGGCGGCTCCTTCGACCTGCAGCGATTCCTGACGCAGCCGCAGGTGGTGACGCGCATCTTGTGCCTGGTGAGCCTGTGGGGGCGTCGGGCCGGGGGACCGGACTGGGCCGCCGGGCCCGGGCGGGGGAGGGGGTTGCCGCGAGCCTGCGAGCGCGACAGGTGGCGGCGGCCGAGGCCGGGAGGGTGCGGGTGGCGCGCGTGGAGCCGGCGAGAGGGCCCGGACCCCGCCGCCCTCCCGGCCTAGGGCCCCGTCGGCTCCCACCCACGGGCCCCAGCTTCCCCCACCTTCTCCTGGTCCCCGCTGCCCCCCACCGGTCGGGCCCCGGCGCGGGGTGGCCCGGAGGCGCCGCGGGGAGCAGGCCTGTCGCCCTGCTGGCGGTGGGAGGAGCTTGGGGCAGCTCCAGGACAGGTGGCGGGCGTGCTGAGACTCCGTGCTGGGGGAATTCTCCGGGAAGGGGCTTTCCAAAGCCACGTGGGGTACCGGGGCAATCTGGCTCCCCAAAACAGTATCTCCCTTCCACTCTGGAGCAGGCCGCGGGTCTGCTTCCCCGCAAGATCAGGGGACCCCAGGATGTACCCTTCCCTGTGAGGGAGGGGAGCCCTCCAGCACCAGGTTGGGGGGGTGGGGGGGTGGTCACAGGCTCTTGGACAACCAGCTCCGGAAGTTGAAGAAGGTGTTAGAGAGTGGGCAGGCAGAGGGCTGGGACTGAAGTGCCCGCGCCATGCCTTCCTGGGACTGGAGACTTCTGAGGTGTCCTAGTGGCACCCATGCCCCCTCCCTGCCCGATCGTGGGGTCTGCTCCAAGGGGCAGATGCCCCGGGTGTTGGGACGGCTGTACCAGGAGTGGGGCCTGGCACACTGCTCCGAGCATCCCGGAGTTCCGGCTTCATCTCCCGCTGGGGGTGGGGCTTGTGACTGCCAGCTCCAGAGCCTGTTCACAGACCTTGTTCCAGCAGGGCAGGGCTGGGGAGAGGCCTGGGCCCCTCCCGGTGAGAGCCAGGTGTCCAGATTGTCCTGCATCCCAGCATCTGCTGACACGGGGTGGTGGCCTGGAAGTTTGGGGAGGAGATGAGGTGACATGAGGCTGCTCCCAAGGGCCTGGAGCCCCTCCCAGAGTTCTGGCTGGCATGCCCCCTTGCACGCCCAACTGGGACCTGCAGGGTTCTGAGTGCAGAACTGTGTCCACAGGGCCTGCCAGTCAGACTAGCCGGGGGTGTCCTATGCAGACAGGACTCACTTATGGGCAGGAAGCAGGCTGGGGTTCCCTCAGAGGGGACAGTCACGATACCAAAGAGGCCAGTAGTCCTTGTAGGAAGACGGCTGGCCAAACTGGGGAGGCCAGGCTGGAGCAGGAAAGAGTTGGGGGGGCACCAAGGAGTGGGAGTCTGGGCCACGGTCTTCTGCTCAGAGCGCACTGGCGTGCCTCTCCTGAGCGGGGGGACTTGTCCGTCCCCGAGGTGTTCAGGCAGAGGTTGGGTGCCAGAGAGGAGACAGGCAGAAGATAATCTGGGGGCGAGGCTCCGAGCCTGGGTTTCTGTAACTTTGTGGCCCAACTCCTACTGAACCACGATGAC
>NW_024424897.1:3904045-3976635 GCF_017311325.1 Ursus maritimus | reverse complement strand
CCCCCCCCCCCACTCGGCCTTCCCTGTTCAGATGCTCTAAACCATTTGGGGGTGTGTTGGGGGAGGAGAATTGGATTAAACCCTGTCCTCTGCCTGTCACCCTGGAAACTTTGTTTCTGTTCGCACACCATCTTGGGCATGGAAGTCTGAAGTCAAAGATACTTGGGACCTGGTCCAGCTGGGGAAGATTTGGCGGGGGCGGGGCTCGACGCCACCCCAGGCTTAACTCCAGAGAGAAGCAAAGAGTGACAGGCCAGTCAGAGAGTGCGTCCAGGCTGTGGCCTGCGGTTTTGGATAGAATGGGGAGAGAAGAGGGGGTGCTTATGAGCCTGGGTCCTGGGCAGGTGATACCCAGACAGGCACCGAGTGAGCTTCCTGGAGAAGAAGGCGGGAGGGCGGGGGCAAAATGTGGGTGGGGTAGAGGGGCGGGCCCGCCGTGCGTCCCTCTCTTCCTGAGCACTCTCTGGCCCTTATCTGGGAGAAGGGGGACGAGGCCCGGGCCACGAGGTGGGCTGGACGGCTGTCCGCGGCCGAACGCAGGCCCCGCCAGCTCTACTCGCCACTGGCGGCGGGCCGCACTTTGCCCTCGGTCCCTGGGGCCGCGCTGGCCACGCCCTGGGGGCGGGGCGGGGCGGTGGCTGGGTCCTCGGCGGTCCGCGGCGGCGGCGGCGGCGACGGCGACGGCGACATGGAGAGCGGGGCCTACGGCGCGGCCAAGGCGGGCGGCTCCTTCGACCTGCAGCGATTCCTGACGCAGCCGCAGGTGGTGACGCGCATCTTGTGCCTGGTGAGCCTGTGGGGGCGTCGGGCCGGGGGACCGGACTGGGCCGCCGGGCCCGGGCGGGGGAGGGGGTTGCCGCGAGCCTGCGAGCGCGACAGGTGGCGGCGGCCGAGGCCGGGAGGGTGCGGGTGGCGCGCGTGGAGCCGGCGAGAGGGCCCGGACCCCGCCGCCCTCCCGGCCTAGGGCCCCGTCGGCTCCCACCCACGGGCCCCAGCTTCCCCCACCTTCTCCTGGTCCCCGCTGCCCCCCACCGGTCGGGCCCCGGCGCGGGGTGGCCCGGAGGCGCCGCGGGGAGCAGGCCTGTCGCCCTGCTGGCGGTGGGAGGAGCTTGGGGCAGCTCCAGGACAGGTGGCGGGCGTGCTGAGACTCCGTGCTGGGGGAATTCTCCGGGAAGGGGCTTTCCAAAGCCACGTGGGGTACCGGGGCAATCTGGCTCCCCAAAACAGTATCTCCCTTCCACTCTGGAGCAGGCCGCGGGTCTGCTTCCCCGCAAGATCAGGGGACCCCAGGATGTACCCTTCCCTGTGAGGGAGGGGAGCCCTCCAGCACCAGGTTGGGGGGGTGGGGGGGTGGTCACAGGCTCTTGGACAACCAGCTCCGGAAGTTGAAGAAGGTGTTAGAGAGTGGGCAGGCAGAGGGCTGGGACTGAAGTGCCCGCGCCATGCCTTCCTGGGACTGGAGACTTCTGAGGTGTCCTAGTGGCACCCATGCCCCCTCCCTGCCCGATCGTGGGGTCTGCTCCAAGGGGCAGATGCCCCGGGTGTTGGGACGGCTGTACCAGGAGTGGGGCCTGGCACACTGCTCCGAGCATCCCGGAGTTCCGGCTTCATCTCCCGCTGGGGGTGGGGCTTGTGACTGCCAGCTCCAGAGCCTGTTCACAGACCTTGTTCCAGCAGGGCAGGGCTGGGGAGAGGCCTGGGCCCCTCCCGGTGAGAGCCAGGTGTCCAGATTGTCCTGCATCCCAGCATCTGCTGACACGGGGTGGTGGCCTGGAAGTTTGGGGAGGAGATGAGGTGACATGAGGCTGCTCCCAAGGGCCTGGAGCCCCTCCCAGAGTTCTGGCTGGCATGCCCCCTTGCACGCCCAACTGGGACCTGCAGGGTTCTGAGTGCAGAACTGTGTCCACAGGGCCTGCCAGTCAGACTAGCCGGGGGTGTCCTATGCAGACAGGACTCACTTATGGGCAGGAAGCAGGCTGGGGTTCCCTCAGAGGGGACAGTCACGATACCAAAGAGGCCAGTAGTCCTTGTAGGAAGACGGCTGGCCAAACTGGGGAGGCCAGGCTGGAGCAGGAAAGAGTTGGGGGGGCACCAAGGAGTGGGAGTCTGGGCCACGGTCTTCTGCTCAGAGCGCACTGGCGTGCCTCTCCTGAGCGGGGGGACTTGTCCGTCCCCGAGGTGTTCAGGCAGAGGTTGGGTGCCAGAGAGGAGACAGGCAGAAGATAATCTGGGGGCGAGGCTCCGAGCCTGGGTTTCTGTAACTTTGTGGCCCAACTCCTACTGAACCACGATGACCCCTCCTGGCAGCCAGCTGGGGCGGGGCAGTGCCCTCTCAGGAGATCCCCGGCCGTTCCCCACTGCCCCCCAGTCCAGGAATTCCCAGCCGTGCCCCTGCTGATGGCGGCTGTGCTGGTATCTGCTGCTGGCCTGAGAGAAGGGAGTAGGGAGAAGTGGGGACCGTGCACCAGGAGGCAACTTGCTTATCAGCTCACACCCCAAGTTCAGAAGGGGCCATGGCACCTGACCCCCCCCAAGGGGAACAGCAGCAGTGGGAGAGCCCAGGGTCCCCGTCATGTGTGCCCCCCTGGGGGTTGTCTGATGACCACTCAGCCCTTCCCCACCTGTCCCCTCAGGTCTTTGCCTTGATCGTGTTCTCGTGCATTTTCGGCGAGGGCTACAGCAATAACCACCTCTCCGAACAGAAATACTGCGTTTTCAACCGCAACGAGGATGCGTGCGGCTATGGCAGCGCCATTGGGGTGCTGGCCTTCCTGGCCTCGGCCTTCTTCCTCGTGGTTGACGTCTATTTCCCCCAGATCAGCAATGCCACTGACCGCAAATACCTGGTCATCGGCGACCTGCTCTTCTCAGGTACCTGCTACCAGCGCCCCCATTCTACCTGGGGAGGTGAATAGGAGCAGGCAGTGTTCCCCAAAGCCCTGGGGCTCTGGGATTGCAGGGCCTCGGCAACCTCGGGAGGGGCCCGGAGCGGCCCCGGGTCCCCCGCCCCACTCAAGCAGACCGACTTGCACAGGGATTTCTGTTGGTCTGCCGAAGCCCACCAATGTTGAGTCATGGTCAGGGGGCTCTGGAGCCAGGCACCCCGGTCCCCACCCTGGCTTCGGCATCAGTGCCCTTTATACTCCTGGATGCTTCTGGGAGATCCTTGCCCAGGGCCTCCCCCACCCCCCTGCCAGCACGGGGGGGCCCCTCCTGGGTCCCCAAGCAGCCCCTGCCTCCACCATGGAGCTGACCTTGCCCTCCCGGCCTTCTTCCCAGCTCTCTGGACCTTCCTGTGGTTCGTTGGTTTCTGCTTCCTTACCAACCAGTGGGCAGCCACCAAGGAGGCAGATGTGCTCGTGGGGGCCGACTCGGCCCGGGCAGCCATCACCTTCAGCTTCTTCTCCATCTTCTCCTGGGTAGGTGGGCCGGGGCGGACAAGGGTTGCAGTATTTTTGGAGAAGGGTGGTGGAAGGCTGAACTCGGGGCTCCCTGCAGGGTGCACTGGCCTCCCTGGCCTACCAGCGCTACAAGGCCGGAGTGGACGACTTCATCCAGAACTACGTAGATCCCACCCCAGACCCCAGCACAGCCTACGCCTCCTACCCTGGCGCGTCTGTGGACAATTACCAACAGCCACCCTTCACCCAGAACGCCGAGACCGCTGAGGGCTACCAGCCGCCCCCCGTGTACTGAGCTGCAGCCGCGGATGGTAAGGGAGGCAGAGAGGGTGCTCGGGGGGCCTCCCCCCTAACCCGGACTCCTCCCATGAGCCTTGCCTCCTGGAGCTGTGGCCTCCTCATCCTGTCCGGTGCCTGTCGGAGCCCCTGCTCCCCTCCCCCACCCTGGGCTGCTGGCGTGGAGCCCCGGCCAGAAGTGCCTCTGCCCCACGGCCTTCACCCACCACTCCTCAAGGGCATTTTTTAGAAAAGGGTTTTTAGCCAGATGTGTTTTGTTACTGCTTTTAATGATCTCCACCCCAACCCGAAAGAGCTAGACGTGCCTGACATGCTGTTTTGACAAGTGCCTTAGCTTCTGTCCAGCCCAAAGGAGCCAGGCTCAGATCCAGGCCGTGGTGGTCGCAGTTACTTGGGGTTCTGTGCCAAAGATGAGGCTGCAAGCCTTCCACCTGCACTGCGGCTGGTGCTGGGCCGGGGCCCCCTTTCCTGCTCACTCAGGTCTGTTTCCCACCTCCTGGCGCTACCGTGTCCGCAGCCCCGTGCCTGCCCTGGGAGCTGGCAGCCCTGTGCTCACTGCTGTCGTGTCTGCTCGCTCTTGGATCTGGGGTCCCTACCCTGTGCCTGTGCCTCTGGGCTGGTCGCCTGACAGCGGCTGGGCTGGGCTGGGCGGATGCTCGCGGCAGGGGGCACGGGGTAGCACTCCCTTCTCCTTGTTCTCAACACTTGGCAACAGGGAGGGGCTTTGCCTGACCGGAAATACCCAGCTTTATGTAAATATTCTGCCACTGTTAGGTGTGGGGTGCACCCACAGCCCCTGGGCTGTTCTGAATGTATTAAGGGGGATAAGATGCACAGATCCTTGGTTCTAGTAGGCAGATTCCAAGACAGAATAAATGTTTTTCTCGTTCATAATCTCCATTGTCATTCCTTGGGCCTCAGCCTAGGGGTTGAGGAGAAATTCCACTCCTGGGTGCACCCTGGGAGGGGGGTGCTTTATGAATTTGCATTTTGAATAGTCAGGGCAGTCTGCCCCTCTGGTATGCCTAGTGCACGCAGGCGCACACACTCCCTTGTCTGGGGTCTCATGCCTCCCGCTGCCGTCCATCAGCATCTTAAAATAGCAGCCGAGCTCAGCCTGTAAACAAGACAGCTCTTCTGGGCGGCTTTGCCAAGGCCCTGCTGTGCCCTTGCTAGAGTTGGGGTGGGGGCACCTGGGAGCTGCCCCACTAAATGCCCCTTCCCTGGTAACCCTTTCCTTCCCAACGCCTCCTAGCAGTGAGGAGTACCCTGGGATGGCCCGCCCCAAGGGAGCGAGCCCATCTCCGGCAGGAGAGGCCAGGGTCGCTGAAGCACCTCGTTTCCCTTTTGGAGCAGTGACAGCAGGGACTGTCAGAAGTGGGCCTGTTAGTTTGAAAATCCTGAGTACCAACTAATACGGTTCTGTGAACACCTCTGTGACTCAGGACCAGCCACTGGCAAGCTGGAGTAGAGCAAAGGGGAGAGGCAAGCCAGGGCAAGGAGGCCACCCCGGAACCCTGATCCCATCTGCACCCAGTTTGGGGTTGAGGGAGCTTGCCCACCCCAGCGGATTCTTGCTTCCATGCAAGCCGCTGACAGCCCATTTTACAAGGTACAGCTCAGCTAGTCTTCTGGGCGCCTGAGCTATCAAGTGTCTGTTTCACAAACAAAACCTGACCCCACAGCCCCAGCTGGCAGCTCTGACCATAGCCTTGTCTTTCCATCCTGGGCCCCAGGCTCCTCCGTCCACCCATTTTGTCCTGAAACCCGCCCAGACAGAAGAGCAAGCAAATGTTCCTCCTAGGACAGCCTTCATGGTCGCTTCTTGGTTAAAGTGTTGTGGCTAAGAGACTAGTAGTTCTAGAAAAAGATCTGGAAAGAAATCCCCACCCTTGTCATATCAGAGTTGTCTACAGTGAGACCCAGGGCATCCCAGGCTGTAAAGACAAATGTGTTTACGGGGCACCTGGGTGGCTCGGTTAAGTGTCTGACTTCTGCTCAGGTCGTGATCTGTGTCCTGGGATCAGGCTCCCAGCGCAGTGGGGAATCTGCTTGTCCCTCTCCCTCTGCCCCTCCTCCTACTCATGCTCTCTTATGAGATCTTATGAAATCTTAAAAAAAAAAAATGTGCTTTCACCAACCCGTAAATTTTAATATTAGTTATTAATTCACACGCTACAACAGAATCATAGACCCCAACCCTAGCCACCTCTGCCCCAAACAACCCCCCCCCTTTAAAAGATAAGCCTCTGGGACCTGAGCCCCAGCAGGGTAAGTGTCTCCCATGTGAGAGAGGCTGTAATTCTGGGGAAAATGATGACCGGAGTGTCGGAAGCAGGAGGGCACAAGTCCAGCCGCCCTTGGGAGGCCAGGAGTCAGTCCCAAGCAGAGACAGAAACCTTTGCGTGGGCCGAGGTTCGGTCTGTGCCGGAGGCTCTGGCGCTCGGACTTCCCAGCGAGAACAGAAACCCAACAGCCAAAGCCACAAGGGGGAAGAAGCCATGGGCGCCGATGTCGCCACAGTGTACGGTTCTGCCCCTCACCCCACAGGAGGGAGGGGGGTGACGGCGGTGGCCAGACCCTGAGCTCATGAGTGGACCAGCAGCCGGGAAGGGAACCAAGAAAGGGGAAAAGGGGACGTGCAGACCACCAGCCCAGGACCCGCACCCAGGAGGCAGAAAGTCCCGTCTTCGCCCCACCCCCCACTTCCTCCTGAGGAGGGCTGCGCGGCGGCCCTCGGGTGGGGGTGGGGCGGCCAGCCGGGGACGGGGGGCGGCCAGCAGGGGGCGGCCGCGAGAAAGGGAGCCTCAGTTGGCCGGGCTGCACTGCAAGATCTGATGCGCGGAGAACAGCTTCCGGACTCCCCCCGCCTCTCCCGGCTTTCCCGGCACCGGCACCGGGCAGTTCTCCTTGTTCTCCTTGCCGTCCGGCGCGGCGGGCAGACCCGAGGCCTTCTTGAAGTAGCAGAGGCGGCACACGGAGTGGTATTTGTCTGCTCCTCCAATCACCTCGACCTGGCCACGGGACGCAAAGGGCCTGGACTGAGCAGGGGCACAGCGCCTCCGGGTCCCGCCCCACGCCCCCATCCCCCGCCCCGGAGCAGGCACGTGGGGGCTACCTCTTTCTCCGAGCCTAGCCGCTTGGTGTAGGCGGCCTCCCGGAAGCACTCCATGCACACGGCTGTCAGCTTCACCACGCTCTCCGCCAGGGGCACCAGGTTCAGGATGGTTCCGAATGCCTACACTCCCAGGGGAAGACAGGGTGAGCACATCTACCTGGCCAGGTGGGTTTTTCCTTGAAACCCTTGGACTCACAAGCAGGGACCCAGGGAAACCTTGCCTTGACCTTGCTTTCCCCAGAGTGCCATCCCCTGCAGCAGGCAGTGTCCAGTCCGGGATGGACTCCCAGGCAAGCCAGGGAGCTGGGTCTGCCTCATCTGAGTGCCCACTCTAGGGCACTGCCCAGCTCAGAGTGCCCCCAAGTGCCAAGCCCCGGTCATCCAGGTAGCACTGCACTGAGAGAAGAGGCTCCAAGGCTCCGGCCCTTCCTTCCCTCCAGATCCCCTCCTAAGGCCTGGATCGGATACCTCACCTTCCTCTGGAAGGTCCCATCCAGCGCGGCCACAATCACGGTCTTCCCGGCGTTGGCCATAGTCTCGCTGAACTCCACGATGTCTGGGAACTGGAAGGGGACAGGGGTAGGGGGATGTCTGTGAGCTTCCACCCCGAGCAGCAGCTTCCGGGAGTCACGGAGACACTGCCACCCATCAGTGTGGAGCATGAGAACAGGGCGACCCCAGCCCTCTTGCCAGCGCCCCAGACCAGGAGACCAGTGTCTCTGTGTTCAGCCCCACCTCCCATAGCCATGCACATCCATGACCGCCCACGTCCACTAACCATCGCCAGCTTTTCACGACAGAGCAGGTGCACTCCGGGCCCCAGCACATCGGACCTGTCACTAGTGATGCAGACCAGCTGGAGGCGGTCTAATACCGCGGTGGCCAAAACCTCGGGCCAGAGGGCTGCCTGCCTTGAACCCTACTCTGGTTGGACCCATGACTGTGTGACCTTGGCAATTAGTCCATGTTTCCTTTTTCTTTTTTTTTTTAAGATTTTATTTATTTATTTGACAGAGACACAGTGAAAGAGGGAACACAAGCAGGGGGAGTGGGAGAGGGAGAAGCAGGCTTCCCGCTGAGCAGGGAGCCCATGCGGGGCTCGATCCCAGGCCCCTGGGATCATGACCTGAGCCGAAGGCAGACGCTTAATGACTGAGCCACCCAGGAGCCCCTGAGTCCATGTTTCTGAGCCTAAGAAATGGCAAGGAACACCCCCGGTGTTGCTTACAGATCCAAGGCACTCAAATAGTGAACGGACGATGTGCTCTCTGATGCCTAAAGAGGGGTCAGGGTTCCACCAGCCACTTACAGAGCAGGACGACACAGCAGGCCCTGCGTTTACTTGGTAAATCAACTGTCATTCTAAGCGGCCCGGGGTGAGGCTGCTACTTTGCAGATCCTTTATGAGTTTTCACGCTCAATCATACTGCCTCCAGTGGACTGTGTTTGTCTATCTGCATGGATCTTCGGGTTGTGTGAACGGGCACATTCTTGTCTTGGGGCAGCAGGTCCCTCCCCAAGCCGTTCAGGCCTGGCTTGGCCCATTTACTGAGGTGTGAGGTTATGGAGACCCGGACAGTTAGCAAGACAAGGTCCGTGAAGGTGGCTAGGAAAACCAAGAGCAATTTGAGTCGGATTCAGCTGAAGCCAAATCCGACTACCCTCTGTAGGACTGACCAGGCCCGAGCACAGAAGCAGCCCCCACCTTCCCCCACCCCCAACTCCAGCACGGTCGCCCACACATTGCGGGTCACAGAAATGCAGCTCCCAGCCTTCAAGGGGCTCTCAGCCAGTAAACACCCCCCTCTCTAAGTTGTCACAGAGAAAACGGTTTCCAGACCTTACCAAATAATCCCCTGGTGGGGGGTGGGGGCAAAACCACCCGGAGACGAGCAGCCCCGTGCCTCACCCGCCACATGGAGGCATAATGTCAGGACCCCGGTCCTTCCACACCCAGGGGTGGGGGCCCGAGGAAGGCCTCTGCCCCCCTCCCACCCCCTGTGCCGATGCCAACATTCAAAGAGCTCGCTTGGGCCCCTGTTCACGTGCCACCTCCCTAGGTCCCCAGCGGGGGTGCCCGAGGCCCCTGAGATGAGGACGCGCTGCAGAGGGCCAACCGGGAAGCTCTCTACTGGCATTGGTCTTTATTGTTATTCGTTTTTGTGTTATGTTAGGGGTTGACCTGTGTCCCCTCCCACCCCCCACATTCACGTGGAAACCCTAACCGCCAGGACCTCAGAAAATCACCTCATTTGGAGGTAGGGTCTTCGCAGATGCCATCCCATTAAAGTGAGGCCAGCAGGGTGAGACCCCATTTCATGTGACTGGTGTCCTTACAAGAAGGGAACATTTGGACAGAGTCACAGAGGGAGGATGGCCATCTATAAACCAAGGGGAGAGGCCCGGAATGTTCCCCGTCCTGGCCCTCACAAGGAAATGAGCCTACCCACACCCTGATTTCGGGCTTCCAGCCTCCAGAACAGGAGAGAATCAGTTCCTGCTGTGTAAGCTGCCAGTCGGTGCTCCCTGTTACAGCAGCGCTGGGCAAACAGTGCAGGTCACACTGAAAACAGACCTGCAGGGGGCGCCTGGGGGCGCAGTCGGGTAAGTCTCAACTCTTGGTTTCAGCTCAGGTCGAAATCTCCCAGTGAGGAGAGCCCCTAAGAGCCCCATGTTGGGCTCCATGCTCAGCAGGGAGCCAACTCCCTCTCCCTCTGCCCCTCCCCCTACTCCCACACACTCACTCTCAAATAAATAAGTAAAAAATCTTTAATAAATAGGGGCACCTGGGTGGCTCAGATGGTTAAGCATCTACCTTCAGCTCGGGTCGTGATCCCAGCGTCCTGGGATCGAGTCCCAGCATCGGGCTCCCTGCTCAGTGGGGAGCCTGCTTCTCCCTCTCCCTCTGTGGCTCCCCCTGCCTGTGCTCTCTCTTGTGCTCTCTCGCTCTCTCTCAAATAAATAAATAAAATCTTTTTAAAAAAAGAAAAAAGAAAAGAAAAGAAATAAACTAGAACTTCAGGGCACCCAGCTGGCTCAGTCAGAAAAGCATGCAACTCGATCTCAGGGTCATGAGTTTGAGCCCCACACTGGGTATAGAGATTACTTAAATAAATAAAAACTTAAAAAATAAATAATTAACAAATAAAATAAAATAAAACTTCCAAGCACTTGGCAAATTTAGGGTTTTCTTGGTAGACACAAATAGTTACAACATGGGATCCAGGTAGGAAAGTACCAGCAGAGGGTTCTCGCTGGTGGCGAGTTGGCCCACTGGTGTCCAGCTGCCCATTCCACACCTCCGGGCGACTGGCGGCGAGCCCCTTCCTAAAGGAGTTTCAGTGGAGGGGAAAGAGCCCAGAGCAGAAATTAGGAAGCCTCCGAGTGGATTTGCACCTCCGTCACCTTCCTGCCAAGAGCCGGCTGGCTCGTGATCGCAGCTGAGTGAGCCCTGGCTCTGCCCCGCCCGGGGCCTCGCTTCCTGGCAGACACGCCAGCCTCACAGGGGCAAAGACCACAAAGGATGGGACCAACTAAAATATTCAACCGTGGATGGAAAACACTAAAGGAAACACCACGGACAGAACCCAAAGGCAAACAGAGAAGACATAGTTACAGCATGTGACAAAGTGGAGGAAAGACAGACCAAGAGAAAAAGGAGGGGAAGGCCTTCCAAGGCAACTTACAAAAGGAGAAAGAAATACAAGTAGCCAATAAACATGGAAACAGATGTCAGGCAGCAGCAACGAAGGAGAAATGCCATGGTACAGGGTGTGCGGGCGCACATGTGGGTGTGCTCACATGGGCACGCTCCGCCACCCGCCCTTCACTCCTCTCTCCTGTAATTCTGCAAAGGCCCAGTGGTCACACTGCCCTCTGCACCTGCTGTCTGTTCTCCATCACTGGGGAGCCTGCCTGGAGCCACCTACTTCCCTCCTACCGGAGACACACCCCGCCAGCCAACAGCTCACTCCCTGGCTCTCCCACAGGCCCCTTTCTGATCACCCCACCTTAGTTCTGTCCCCCCGACGGTGCCTTTCCCTCCAGTTGTCTCCACCTGACCTATGACATCATTCTCTCCCTGGACTAGAATGTAAGCTCAGGGATGGAGACTCTGGCTGCATTCCCAACAGCAGGAACACAGCCGGCATGGGGCACAAGCCCTGAAAGTACTGATAAATGAATGAATGAATGAATGAATGAATGAATGAAATTGGCCCCTTGACCAGCAATTCCACTTAGCAGATAAATCCCAATACAGCAGACCGCAGGCCAAGATGTCCATCACAGCTTTAAATGGCACGTGCCAGGGGGCCAGTGTAAGTAAGATGTGGTACATTTGTAAGCATTCGTAAGGATGGGTACATCCTTGTAGACGGGTGCATTTGCTGACACGTGAACAACCGCACAGCGTGATAGGAGCCCCCCTCTTTAAAAACGTACCCCTATAAAGCCTAGACAGATGTGGCACCTACAGGTAAAGGGATTTGTATTTGTTTTTCTGGGCTGTGAAAAGAGAAGAGCAGCCCCAGCAGTGACGCTGGCCCGGCACTCCCAGCCGGGCCCTGGAGTTATCCCACGGAATGTAATTCATTTCACGGACCGTGAGCATCAGGCAAGGCTGCTCCATGACCGCGGTGGCTCAAGGCCAAAACACGAGCCTCCATAGTCCCGTCTGAGCGCAGACGCACATGAACATGTTTAGGCTACAAGGGACCACATGTTTCCCCGTCCTGGCCAATAGGAGTGACCACTGCTGCTTTACCAACCTGGCTTCAGCCTCCTGGTCCCCCCTCCCTAGACAGAAGGTTTAGGATGCCGGTCAGGATCACCTCCCTTCCTGAGGGCACAGAATCGAGAACTAAACCAACCTCCTAAAGCCGTCCCCAGAATGAGCCCCATAAGCCCCAATCCTAAGAAGCAAGCCCTCCCCAGGCCCTCAGTGAGACGCCCCCAGGTCCCACAGCGTGGGGTCTCCTGCAGCAATCACTAACCAGTCACTACACACAGCAACAAAGCATCCCACAGCACAGGAGGGAAACCAAGACCACGAAGGACAACGCGCAGACTCAGCCAGCCGCACTCCTGAATAAAGGAAAGACTGAGCCAGAAAAGCCTTTAACACAAGATTTTCAGAAAGACAAGGGAAGGAACAGCAGCAGTTAAAACAAACGGTACATCCGTAAACAGAAACAAGGATGTGTGCATTAGAGCGGGAGTGACGCGAAAAGAACTAACTGGAAATCCCAAATGAAAAATAGTCTTTGAAACCACACACACTTTGGGAGATGTTCCCAGAACACCTGCCGGAGGTGGGGAGAGAGATTCGGAGTGATAATGGCTTCCTTCTCCCCGACAGGCATGAAGGCACCACGCTCAAATGTAAAAGGCACACCAGACACCGAACAGGGTAACTAAGCATAAGACCTCCCAGGACACACTTTTCTGAGAGCAAACCTGCCACCCAGCCACCTGCTCAGGAAGGCATTCACAGACCGATGGTGGCGGGAAGGGGTGCTGCTTTTCCAAAGCCACAGGGAAAAACCATCGTCAAGCTACCCTCTGCCACCCGCTTAACGTACAGAACAAAATAAAGACATTTTCCTCCCGAGAGTCAGAAAGCTCCCACCAAAATGTCCTGGGCTGCAAGAGGTACTAGAGGATGCGCTTCCCAAGAAGAGAAACCCATAAAGAACAAGCCAGAAGCAACGAGGAGGCAAACAATGTTGCTTACATACCAGTGTTGAGAAAGTGGCTTGAATTCATGACCTCGAGACCAACAATCTTACGCTCTACGGACTGAGCTGGCCAGGCACCCCAAGAAACCTAAATTTTTTTTTGTTCACTGTAAATATATATATATTTTTTTCTTAGTGGGGAGGAGAGGGAGAAACGGAATCTTAAGCAGGCTCCACGCCCAGTGCAGCCTGACGTGGGGCTCAGTCTCACAACCTGAACCAAAATCAAGAGTCAGAGGCTCAACTGATTAAGCCACCCAGGTGCCCCTCCCACCTTTTTAAAAATTATATATATAAGGGAGAGGGAGAAGCAGGCTCCCTGCTGAACAAGGGGCCTGATGCGGGACTCGATCCCAGGACTCTGGCATCATGACCTGAGCGGAAGGCAGACACTTAACTGACTGAGCCATTCGGGGGTTCCTTTTATATCTATTTTTAAGAAGGTAAAATAAATCTCTTAAAGCCTGAAAAGCAGTACGGAGAATCCAAAGGGCATTCAGACATCGCTTGAAGCAAGTTTATGTTGTTTACTAAAAGATCAGAGATAGAACAAACACCCTCCAAAGCAGCAGAGGAGAAAGGGGGACAGACTGGGAGTTCGTAGGCAGAATGCCAGGGACAAGCCGACTTACAAACTGCCCTTCGTCAATGCCTATGACGGCCACGCCCAGGGCCTCCTGGGCCACGTCCCGGAGCAGGCAGGCTGGCAGTGCCTCCATGGTGTTCCTGGGGAGAGAGAGCCAGCACGTGAGCAAGGCAAGGGTGCAGAAACTGAACACGGGGGCTGGGGAACAGCTCCCGTGACCACCCTACCCGCAAACACGCTGCACTGTTGTTAGTTAGTTAGTGCCTGTGGGAGGCCTTTGGGGAGAATAAAGGCCCATGTTCACAAAACCAGTCATTCAACACAAGTTATTTCCCTTGATGCGCTGGACTAGAAATTAGCAGCGCGCGGTACAGAGCCCAACAGAGACTCGAAGGCTCCCCTTCCATTGGGTGTGGGCCAGGCCAGGCAAAATGCTTTAACTTCTTTTAAAAATGAGAAAAAGAGCACATAAATACAACTCGGACTGCATTCTAGTTGTCTTTCTATCAATGTGGTCATAAAATATAATTTTGTACTTCTTTCTTTTTATGGAGGAAGGGGCCCACGCAAGGCGAAAGTGCCCAGGAAAGCCCAACGTGGTCCTGGGCAGAGCACCAGACTGGGCCTGTGTGTCCCAGCGGACGTACACCTGGGACTCGAGCCAGCACTGCCAGAGAAGAACTCAAGCCATGTGGGCCTTCTGGCAGATCGGAGGATTTCTCCACGATCACAGAGGTATTAACGAGCAGAGTCAAGATTCAAATCCAAGGTCCTACTGTTGCCCTGTGTGCCCAACGGGGAAAAGCGTATCTAGAAGAGTTTGAAAGCCAAAGGCCGTGTGTGGGAAGGTTCCACCCCCACACCCAGGGCCTTTTCTGAAGAGGGATACTATTCTCTGTCCTCTGTCTTTTTAAACAGGGTCTGTTTTTCTACAATGTTGTTTTCTTCTGTGTTCATTTTTCCTGCTCCTCAACTAGCCTTCTCAGGGGCTGGTACTTCCTTTTTTTTTTTTTTTTTTTTTTAAGATTTTATTTATTTATCTGAGAGAGGGAGCACATGAGCGGGGCTGGGGTGGGGTGCAGAGGGAGACGCGGACTCCCTGCTCCCCAGGACCCTGGGATCATGACCTGAGCTGAAGGCAGCTGAAGGCAGATGCTTCACCAACTGAGCCACCTGGGTGCCCCTGGGGGCTGGTGCTTTCGGAAGGCTCAGCAGCCTGTAGCTGTATTCAGAAAACTAAAATACTTTACAACCACGGCTTCGTTATTACCTTGCTACAATTCTACTCCAAGATCTGGGAAGAGCATGAGCTGGTATTGCGTGCATTTTAAATTCCCCCTTCCCTCCCCAAATAGAGAAAACCAGAGGGCGGGCGAGGGCAGTGCCTCTGGAGCCCTGTCACTCCCGCCAAGGGCCTGTCCCAGCCTCCGTAGCCCGGGCTGGAGAGCGTTTGTGCCGCCTCCTCTGGTCTCACTGGCCTCCCTGGACATGCCCCGTGCAGCGGCAGCAGCAGACAGGACGACAGAAATGACCCGCCTCAGACAGCACAGCCGGAAGCACCCGTCACTCAAATCCTGACGCTTAGCTCCGAGTCCTGGGCACTGTCCACCCCACCACCCGCCTGGCTTCAGAAACCCGGCGCTCCCACCCCGAGGCCACACACTGGGCTGATCCGAGTCTGCAAGCCCTATGCGTGGCACAGCATGGCTTTGCCGCTGGGGGCTCCGGCGGACAAGTCCCAAGGACAGGGATAATGGCCAGGCTCAGAAATAGCAGGCCCCAACCTGTAGCCAAGGAACAGGCAAGAGTCAAACTGAATTCAACCCTCCCTCCCCACCTCAGGTGGCAAACGGAAAATGTCTGCAGGGCGTGGGCGGATAAACATAAAACCGGGATGCGTGAAGGCCACAAGACAACCAAGAGCCAGCCAGGCTAAGACAAATAAAAGTTAAAGGAAAAGCAACATGCGGGCTAAAGAAAACCAGTT
The DNA here is from genome assembly GCF_017311325.1 of Ursus maritimus. NCBI lineage: Eukaryota > Metazoa > Chordata > Mammalia > Carnivora > Ursidae > Ursus > Ursus maritimus. The sequence continues at coordinate 3,961,508 of NW_024424897.1, read as the reverse complement.
TGCAACCGCACAGACGTGAGCGCAGCGCTGTTGACAATTGCGGCAGGATCAATATTTGTCATGGGGCTGTCCTGTGCATCGTGGGATGTTCGGCGGCACCCATGCCCTCCCCCACTCCAGCTGGAAGACTAAAAATGACTCCAGAGATTGCCAAATGAACTCTGGGGGAGGGGGCGCAAATCTGCCCTGGTTAAGAGCACTGGGCTAGAATTCTGTGAAAGGCCAAGTCCTAAGATCCCTTGCCGAGCGACTTTGAAAGTCTGCTGAGTTGCAATGTTTCAATGCCAGGCATCGGCCTTATTAACCATNNCCTGCTAAAGAGAGCTCTGACAGTATGTCCCTTGGGAACATTCCCCGGGTTTCCAGGGGAGGTCCTGGGACAGGACAGAAGAGACAGGAACTCACCGGTCATGTGTGGAGAAGCTGCTGCTGTACCGAGTGTCTTTGGCATACTTGATCACCAAGCACTTGTACTGGGCAATCTGGAAGCGACGGACCCGTCGCATCAGCTCAGTACTGCAAGAGCAGAGCACTACATGAGGCCCACGGTGTTAAGAGTGGGCAAGGAAGACCCCCTCGGCACAAGTGGGGCTCCCCACCACCTTCTAGGGGTCTACTGCCTGAGACCCACCAATGGACAGAAAGACCAGTGAGGACAGACGGCCAGTGCTCTGAGACTTCACAGTCTAGCCCTGAGAGGGATGCCAACGAGGGATCACCAGGGAGCCCGGGAATAATGGAATAATAAAGGTGTGCTGGGGTGGGAAGTGCTCTCCTTGGGGAGGGTGGCAAGGAATGACCCTCAGGTGGTCCGGGGAGGGGATGCAGGAATAAGGCTCAGGGATCTGGTGGGGTGGGCAGAGGCAAAGGCCCAGGCACAGGAGAGGGGTCCAGATTGCATTCCAAAGTAGTCTCATCCCAGAGGTCTTCACAGAGTCTGAAATGACTTCACAAAATCTTTTTGTGCAAGAAAAAAGTGGAATTTGCCTCTGGGTCCCAGAGCCCACCTTCGCCTCACCACGGGGGGCAACAGGTTCGCACTGGAGTAATCCCCCAGGGCAGAGGGAGTTACCCGGGGGGCTCGCTAGCCCTGCCTAGGTCAGGTAATGGTCCTGTCACATCAGGGGAGCAAAGGCGCCCTGGTCTGACTCCTTAGTGTGTAAAGTACCTAAGGAAACAGTCACACCAGAAGGAGGGGTGCCCATACAGTAGGGTGCACAGGACCTGGCCCACAGTAGACACGATTTTTAAAAAATTAACATTTTAAATTGAAAACAAAACAAAACAAAACAAAAAAACATGACAAGACCTGGCTGCCCCTTTCCGAGAGGGCTTTCGTGAGAGGCTAAAGCGTCAGCAGCTGTACCCAGCTGCAGGAAGGAACGGCGGAGGAATGACCCTATGGAAGGATCTGAACTGGGCGGGCAGGGAAGAGCGTCTGCTCCAGGATCGGATCCCAGGGCGGAGCGGCATCCTGGGCGGGAACGCGCGATCCGGCAGTGGGGGCTGTCCTGGGGGGTGCTGTCTGAGAGGGGCGGCAGGCCCCGGCGGGGCGCCAGGGGAGGAGGACGGGTCTCCCGGAAGGGAGGGATGGGGAAGGAGGTAGTCCCCGCGAGGTCATTAGTTACTTACCTTTTTCCTGAGAACATGGGTCCTAGAATCACCTAGGAGAGAAGGCGAGGTCACTGCGGGGCCCGCTGCGCACGGACGCCCGGCCACGGCCACGGCCACAACCACAACCCCGACCCGGACCCCGACCGCCCTCCCGCGTGCTGGGATCCCGTCCCCGCGCCGGCACCTGAATCTGCCCCCGGGTCTTGCTGGGGGAGCCGGGCAGCACGGTGGGCAGGTTGATGCAGCTCATGGCGCCTCCAGGAAGCTCGCAGCTCAGGGACCCTCCGGTGCCACCGCCCAGCCACCAAGCGCGGGTTCCCGCGCCGCCAGCCTTTATCCCCGGCTCCCTGGCCAATCGGGAGCCGGCGCCGGCCCGCCGGAGCCAATCAGCGTGCGGCCGCGGGCCGGCGGGAGATTTGGCCGCAGCCCGCCCCTCGTGGGCGGCCCCGGGGACACGGCGGGCTCGCGTCACCAGGACGGCTGGCCCCGCCCCGGCCGCGGCGTGTAAAAGGCCGGGGCGCGCCTTCTGGCCGTACGTGGAGGGACGATGGAGGTCCGTGGCCGAGGTCCCCGAGGCGAGGCTCCCTGGAAGAAGCTATCTAAAGAGGTAGGCGGGTCGCAGGGGGCGTCTGGGGCCGAGCCGTGCAGCGCGGAGGTTAGCGGCAGTTCCAGGAGGGGAGTCTAGGAGCCCGTAGACCGACCACTCTCGAGGGCGCAGGTGAGCACCTGTGTGCCGCCCCGAAAGCTTAGCGCCCTGATGTAGTTCGCTTTTGGTCACAGGCAGGCTTCGGTGAGCCTGGTTTTAAGGGTAGAGAAAAGTTCACAGTTCCCGACCTTGACCTGAGCTTCCGCAATACCCATGGAGGATGTGCCCGATGGTGAAGGTGCAGAAAGGCTGCTGTTTACTGGACCCAGATCGTGAGGGCTAGAAACCACACAAAGCCCTTAATATGACTGTCACTCAGCTATAATTTCCTAACTAGTTTCCCTGCATTTCAGGCAGTGTTCTGGGGTTTTTGGGGTTTTTTCCCCGAGATTCTCAGAGAATCATAAGTTACGCATACTGCCGCCAAGAAATCCCATTCTCTCTCTCTCTCTCTCTCTCTGTCACATTCACACAACGCACACACATGCGCACCCACACCCCGGCAACACCAGAGGACTCTCAGAACCCACTGCGTTATTGTTATCATACCTACCGGCCTACCAACAGGGAAGATGATGGTAGCACTCACAGCGCGTGTCAGGATGGCTGTAAATGGCCTGCAGACACAGACTGTACGGAGCTAAGGAACGCTGGCCAAGAATCTCGTTCACCGGGAGGAGGCAGTAACCCCACCTGAATGGTTAGTGTTACTTCATTTACATGCCTTATGTCCTTCAACCTCGGGAGGCTACTCTTAGGCTCGTTATAGAGATGTGGGCTGAGACCCAGAGACTGTAAGTGAGTTGCCCGAGTAAAAGAGCCTCGAAGTGTTGGAGCTTGGATGGCACTCAACCCATCAGACTCCAGAGCCCAAGACCTTTCCATGAAGCCACCCCGTCTTCAAATTTCCCATTTTAGGCTTCACTCCTTCTCCTTGCCTTTGAGCTCTTCCTCCAAAATCTGGTTCCTTGCTGCTCTCTACATTAAGCCTGTGCATCTTAGCCTGACATCTGAGACCCTCTCCCCCAGGCTCGGCCTTACCTCTGTGTCTCAGCAGTCTGGCCCATCGGCATTTCCAAACTGACCTTTGATTCCTCTCTCCTCACCTGTTTCTTTGCTGTGACTTTTGCAATCAGAATCCTGCCCCCTCAGCGGCGCCTGGGAGGCTCAGTCAGGTGAGCTTCCGACTCTTGGTTTTGGCTCAGGTCATGATCTCAAGGTTGTGGGTTCGAGCCGGGTGTCCAGCTCCACTCTGACTGCAGGGGATCCGCTCCGGATTCTCTCCCACTCCCTCTGCCCCTCCCCCTGCTTATGTACTCTCTTGCTCTTTCTCACTCTCTCTCTGTAAAAATCTTTAAAAAAAAAAAAAAGAATCATGCCTCTTCAGAGAAGATCAGCTCCACGTCACTTCCTCTGTAGTGACCCCCCCCCCCAGCTCCCTGGACTCCAGCAGTAGGAGTGGTGCCCACAGTGGCATTAAGCAGGACACATTTATGGGACCTCATCTCCCTTTTAAGGCTGGCCACTATTTAAAGCATGACTATCGCTCTAGACCAGGAGCCTGAGAGCACCTGCGATGTTCATTGTATCTGAAATACCTAATTAATTGGTGTGGGGGAAGAGTGGGGAGCGGGTTACCAGGCTGGAGACTGAAGGGGCTGAAGGAAGCTCAGGGCATCTGTAAAGCCTGAGATATTGGGGAGAGGGCTTCTCAAGGCAGAGAGGAGCATCCAGACATTCGGAGGGGTGGGGGCACAGTGTGGAAAACAAAGGTCTTACGCCGCCTTCTGTCTGTGTCCCGTAGGAGCTGGAGAATCAGTACAGCCCCAGCAGATGGGTCATCCGACGGGGAGCCGAGGAGACCCTGAGGACGTACTCACGCATAGGAGAGGAGGGTACTGGGGGCCCTCTCCATGGCTGCTGTGGGTGGTCTTTGGCAGGTGGCGGTGGCTCAGAATGCCGGGGACAGGAGGAGGCTCTGGGGGCAATTCCCAAAGTCCAGGCACTGGGCAAGCCTCGTTGGCTCGAGCCCAGGCACCCAGGAGCCCTCGCTGCAGGATAGCTGGAGGCAGGAAACGCCCCATGGACCATGATCCACCTGCTCTTCCACTTGGCCAGCAATGCCAGGGCGCTTTAGGCGATGTGCCACGGCGGCACAGGGAGGTGGACTGAGAAACAGAAAGGCCTCCCATTTGGCCACTGAACATGCGACGTTGATGCTATTCGTAAGAAGCAAAGAAGATATTTGTTTCTTTCAAGAAATCAGGGCCTGGGAACCTATAAGCTGATGAAGAGGTGTCAAGGTGAATTCCCATTTCTGTCTTGTGTCTCCAGAGTGTCGTAGCACGATTTTAACACTCAGTGAAGCACTTGTGCGGGGTTGGGGAAGTAGGCTCCTTGGAGGAAGTGTGAGAAAGCAGCCAGCCTCTCCCCTCAGTAGGGGAAATTGGATGTTGGTAAATCCTTGTTTCAGCAGACCGAACAGAGCTCTCAGAGTTGGTGGTTCTCTAAAGTGAGATAACCCAGCTAGAGGAACAGGCTAGTGGAGGTTCATTCCAGCACATACTTGTATCCTCCCTGCCCCGACAGAGAGTGGAGTGGAGTTGTGTCCTGGGCTTTTCAGAGTCATAGAAAAGCTATTTTTAAAAGATTTTATTCATTTATTTGAGAGAGAGAAGAGCACAAGAGAGAGCACGAGCAGGGGGCAGGGGCAGAAGGAGAGGGAGAAGCAGGCTGCCCACTGAGCAGGGAGCGCGACCTGGGGCTCCTCTCGTTCCCAGGACCCTGGGATCATGACCCAAGCCAAAGGCAGACACCCAACTGACTGAGCCACCCAGGCGCCCCAAAAACCTCTTTGTCTATCTTAATTGTCCTGAAGGAGAGAAGAGCTGTTCCCTTTGGGAAAGTGAGTCACTCATAAGGGGCAAGAGCTAAGAAGAGCGTGCTGCCTGTTGCCCTCCGAGACTCCCATCAGTGATGGCTGTCCATCCCGTGCCCAGCTTTAAGCTCACAGTCCCCTCACCTTCCTGCTGTCAGTGCTGTAGTTGGCCCAGAGGAGCCGCAGGGGCCCCTGACCCATTTCATGGATGCAGACCATGAGCCCAATAGCAGGGGGGCATTAGGGCCATGCCCATGCAGGGTTGGAGCCTGTTTCTATTTAAAATGTTGACATTCTGCTGGCCATGGACATTTAGCATTACTTTAGATTTAAAATATGTATGTATATGTAATGAATTTAAATATTATTTCTCTCTGGGGCGCCTGGGGGGCTCAATCAGTTGAGTTTCCAACTCTTGATTTCAGCTCAGGTCTTGATCTCAGGGTCCTGGGTTTGGGCCTGGCTTTGGGCTCCATGCTGGGCATAGAGCCTACTTTTAAAAAACTTTTTTTTAAATTAAATATTATTTATCTTTGTGTTGATCCGCTTGATCTGCCATAACAAAAGGCCCTAGAATGGGTGGCTTAAAAAACAGGAATCTATTTCTCACAGTTCTGGAGGCTGGGAAGTCCAAGACAAAGGTGCTGGCCGATTTGGTTCCCTGGTGAGAGTCCTCTTCCTGGCTTGCAGACAACTGCCTTGCCCATGTGTCCTCTTGTGGCAGAGAGAGGGAGAGAGTGAGCGAGCGAGAGCTCTGGTCTTTCTAATCCCACGACGGGGGCTCCACCCTCATGACCCCATCCAAACCTAATTATCTCCCAAAAGTGCCACCTCCAATACCATCTCATTAGGGGGCAGCACTTCAACATAGGAATGTTGGGGGACACAAACCTGCAGCCCCAAACAATCTTCAGTACTGAGTTTTTTTGTGCAGACGCCCCCCCCCCAATGTTGGGCCCAAAGCAAGGGGTTATTTAACCCCTGCCTGATGGGGTTAAATAACCTACCCAGGCTCATGCAGCTCATGATGGTGGCTCCCTCCCCAAGCTGAGCTTCCAGGTAAGGACGGAGCAGGCTGACAGGGTGAGGCCGGTCAGGCAGCGTCAGTGAGTGAGCACCGGCCCGGCCTTTCCTGGAGGAGCCCCCCAGACCTCATCAGTGCTGCCTGCGGACTCGAGGATTGCCCCAGAATCAAACTCACAGGGGGCGGCAAAGGGACACAAAGAGCAAATAATGAAAAATAATCTCCTGCCAAGCCAGAAAGCCTCTCCACAAAGGACAGAGAGAGAAAGAAAACATGTTATTATCGAGTAAGGATTAAGCCAAACTGCGATGTGCACCACAGGCAAGCTGCTAGGGACCCAAGAGAAACGTCACCCTTTTACACAGGCAGGCATACACCCCATCGCAGAACAGATACACCCGTTCTCAAGATAAATGATATCTGTGCTCAAACAAGAGAGCCCGACAGAGCCACACTCGTTCCTCCACACCTGGTAATTAGCGAGGCCACCTGTACTTGCTACTTGCCTTTCGCCAGAGGAAAAAGAAAACTTCCCATCTCTTCACGACAAGAGGTAGTTTTGTAATTTGGGAGCCAGACCCCTGAAGTTAGGCTCCTGCCCACCTATGGAATCTGGGGGGTAGGGGTGCTGGCTTCCTTGATGACTACATTTCAAAGAGATGGCTCCCCCAGTCCTGGAGGAAAACATTCCTAGTTTGTATAACTGGCAAGAGACTCCTTCAGCTTTTACAAATATTTACATACACCTCAAAGGGGTAGAGAAAGGATTCACAATGAGTTTCCCAAAATAAATGCTCTAAGAAAAGGGAAGGAGGAAGCTCACACAGGGACTGCTGAGTGAGCATGGGCAGAGAGCAGAGGGGGCTGGGAGGGGCAGGTTTTCAGAACTATTTCCTCTCTCAGTAGTTTTAAACTTGTTTTACCAACACTCTTAGGACCGATATGTTGTATACTAAATGGAGGATGGATGGATGCATGGATGGGTGGGTGCATGGATGGATGAATAGGTAGATAGGTAGGTAGAGAGAGAGATAGGTGGGTAGGTAGATACGTAGAAATATGTGCTCTGAACCTGGTTGGGCGCCCTGCCTCTGAGAGCTTCCTGCAGCATCCAGGCCCCCAAACCACGCCCCTTCTCCAGGAGGACCAATCACCAGTGAGGTGGGTGGAGCCTCGTGATTGACAGTAGGGACCAGGTCTCCCAGGCAGGCTCAGATCTTGGGCTTTTTCCTCTCTACCAGAAAAGTGAGGCACAAAAGATACAAGCCCCAATTTTGTTGACTGTGCTACAGTACACATAACAAAATGTACCACTTTAACCACTTTAAAGTGCACCATTCAGTCGTACTTAGAACGTTCACGTGTCGTGCAGCCACCGACCACGACCACCGCTACCTAGTTCCAGATCATTTTCCTCATCCCAGAAGGAGACCTCCTCCCGTTAAGCAGTCACCCAATTTCTCCCCTCCCGCTGCTTTCCGTCTCTACCCATTCTGGACATTTCGTATGAATGGAATCACGCACGTGTGGCCTTTAGCATCTGGCTCTCCTTGGCCTGCGGTTTTGGAGGTCGTCCCTGTTGTCTGACACCTGTCGCTACTTCATGCCTTCCTCGTGTGGACACACCGCATTTTGTTTGTCCGTTCCTCCACTGACAGACATTCGGACTGTCTCCACCTTTTGGCAATTGTGACGAGGGCTGCTCCTGTACAAGTTTTTGTTTGAAAGCCCCGATTTCTTATTATTTAGTCCAACAGACAGAGCCGTTCTATGAAACTGCATATAGTCTAAATGCTGACTTGGCTTTGCCTACTTAGCTCATCACAGACCAGTAGCAAACAGGGTGAGGCTCCCAGTACCCACGCACCACACTTAAGTAGCCCTGCTCTGCACCATCCTGGCTGCTTTTAGGTAACAATTGTTATTACAAAAGGAACATATGCCTACTAAAAGGGATTTTAAAAATAAAACCATCCATAATTCCACCACCTGTTGTTAACTAGAGGGTGGCTGATGGGACCCTGCCTTCTCTTAAACTCCTGCCAAGGCATGTAACAAACCCTCGGTCTTTAGCCTGCTGGGACTGTCTGGTCTCCCTGCCCCATGCTTGCATAAGTCTCTAGGGGCTCTGGCCACCACTTCCCCTACTTCCTGACACATGCTCGGGATGAGTCCATGGACTTGGTGTTTCTGTCTGTAACAGTTTGGACACTTTTGGTTGCAAATAATAGAAATTCAATTTTTGCATGATCAAAAAAGGATGTTTTAATATGGTTTATTCATTGAAGCCCTCCTGTGGTTCCTGCCCCGGGGTGCAGGGACTGGAGGGCGGGTGGTATTCACACTTGGGGGGAGGCTGCAGCCCCTGCATCCAGCTACCCCCACCAACCACTGAGCCGACTCCTGCAGAGAGGCAGTCCCTGTTTCTCAGGGTCACCTGAGTTTTTTAATGTCTGAGGGAGACGTGTGCATGATAGGGAATATCTCCAGCTGCTTGGTCTGAATTGCTCTTCAATTTAGAACATGAATTTCATGGTCTTTTTCTTAGTTCTGGCACAAAATGAGTCCCGTTGGTCCACGTATGCCTTTAAGAACTCTTGGGAAAAACAAATTGCTATCTTTTGATGAACCCACTCTGCCAATGCGTTTGTCAGGCACAACCCTCTTCACACTGTGCTGCTGGGAGGGTAGTTGGCGAGCCCCATGGAGGGCAGTAGGCAGCAGACTCCCAATGACCAAGCTCCCGATCCAGGAACCCCAATGCACTTCCTTCAGACCCCGGCACACAGTGGGACGTGTATACAGGGCTGGTCGAGGCAGGGTTGTTTGGGGTGCCTCTCAGCAGAAGAGTGCTTCATTGTGGGCTGATCCCTTTGGGGAATATTTACTGGGTGCCTGGCAAGTGCAGGTCACTCATTTTGTGCGTGGGATAGATCAGTGAGCAAAACAGAAAACCCCTGCCCGTGTGCCACTGTGAATCTTTTTCTTTTTTTCTCTCCTTATTTTATTATTGAAGGATAGTCAACATACAATGATATATTAGTTTCAGGTGTACAGCCTAGTGATTCCACAGCTCTATACATGACTCAGTGCTCATCATGAGAATAGTCACCATCTGTCACCATCCAACGTTATCACAATGCCATTGACTGTATGCTCTATGCTGTCCTTTGTTGTGCTTCTTAACGGGCCAAGGGGAAGATGATAGGCCATGAACTGGAGACAGAAGTAATCGTCATAGTCTGCTAGAAGGGGCAAGGGCTCTAGAAGATACGGAGCGGGTGAGGGGGATGATGGGTGGTGGGTGAGAGGGTGGTCAGGGTCAGCCCTTAGAGGAAGGGGAGCAGGGGGAGAGTCGATATTGTAGAGCCCCAGGACTTTGGGGTGGTGTGTGAGCTATTCTGGACTGAATCTTTGTGTCCTCCCCAAATTCCCATGTTGAAGCCTTTGCCCTCTGGTGTGGTTCTATTTGCAGACGGGGCTCTAAGGGGGTGAGTAAAGTTAAATGAGGTCAGAAGGGTGGGGTCTTGACCCGTCTGGATTCTTAGAAGAGACCCCTGAGAGCTTGCCTCCCCAGAGAGGGAGAGAGGGCCACAGGCTCACAAGGAAGAGGTGTGTATGTGTGCAGTGAGGCGGTGTGGGCCCGAGGGGAGGGCCCTCCGCGGACACCAGCCTGGCTGGCACCCTGATCGAGGCATCCTAGGCCCCAGAACTGTGAAAAGTCAAGGTCTACAGCTTAAACCCCACACTCTATAGTATTTTGGCACAGGAGCCAGAGCCAACTAAGACAGGAGCCCTGGATGGATTTGAGCCTTAGAGCGAAAGGGTGGGTGTGCCGGTCGTTGGCACTGACCAGTAACTGGGGGCATTTGGTGGAAGTGGGAGAATTTCCTGATGATAGGATGTGGTTTGTTTGGCCTAAGCAACTGGTGTAACTGGTTACGTGACTGGTCACATGGATTAACATGCAGCCATGGGATGGAATATTAAGAAGGGTCTTTAGGGTCGTCTGGATGGCTCAGGTATTTGGGTAGCTAAGGTCATGATCTCAGGGTGGTGGGATTGAGCCCCGTGTCAGGCTCCATGCTCAGTGGGAAGTCTGCTGGAGATTCTTTCTCTCCCTCTCTCCATCTGCCTCTCTCCCACCACTCATGTGCTGTCTCTCTTTCTCTAAAATAAATAAGTAAATCTTAAAAAAAGGGGTCTTTAAAAAAAGAAAGAGCAAGGAAGCTATGTGCTAATTGGGAAAACTCTCTAGGAAGTATTAAGTGAAATAGGCAGGCCAGAAATGTATTTAATATGCTCCCATTCGGATGAAGATTGGGAGGGTCTACCTCCATATTAATAGTGAAAGTCACCATGGCTGGGGGTAGGGGAAGCGGGTGGTGAGAGACGGCAGAGGCAACATTTCACTGAAAAGCCTTTTGTGTGTTGTTTAACCACACACACATATTGTTTCTCTGTAAGAAAAATGAATGGCATTCATGTATTTCTTAAATTAATGTTCATAACCGAGTTAGCTCATAATTGTCACAGATTAATTCACCTCTAAACATTTAAACACAATTTATACAATGCGATTGCATTCTTTTTTTTTAAGATTTGTTTATTTACTTATTTAGAGAGTGAGTGTGCGCACAAGTTGGTGGGGGGGGTGGAGGGGGAGGGAGAGAAAATCCTCAAGCAGACCCCCTGCTGAGTGGAGAACCCCATGCGGAGCTCCATCCCATGACCTCAGCCAAAATCAAGAGTCGGCCGATCAACCGACTGAGCCACCCAGGCGCCCCTCCTGGTTACATTCTTAATAAACACTTCAAAAATTTTTTAAGATTTATTTATTTATTTGGGGAGGGGGGCAGAGGGAGAGGAGGAGTGAGAATCTCAAGCAGACTCCCTACGGAGTGGGGTGCTCAGCACGGGGCTCAATCCCATGACCCTGAGATCATGACCTGAGCTGAAATCAAGAGTCGGATGCTTAACCAACTGAGCCACCCAGGCGCCCCTAAACACTTCAGATTATAATCGCAAATGCCGTATGTTTGATTCACTGAATGTCTCTAGTAGATGCATCTTGAGCATGTCCTGCAGAGTGGTCTGTGCCCAGTGCAGCTCATGCACACATGGGGAGCCTGTTTCGTTCTGGTCATTAGACCTTTGCAGGAGTCCCACATCAGGCCCTCTGGGCAGTTGGTCGCTTGAAGCATTAGGAGATGGGAAGTCTCCCCCCACCCCTCCACAGGAGAGGGAGTGGGGACCCACAGCACACAGCATGGCACATCTCTCTCCCATGAAAACTTTCCTTCTCCTGTCCCCTCACTCCAAGATGGGGGGGCGGGGGGCAGTCAGTAGACATGGTCAGTGATGGCAAAACTGGTTTTGCAACCACGTTGCCTGTCCTGCAAAGGCAGCCTGGTCCCTGGTTTTGGCATGGGGAAACTGGGCGTCTACCATCATTTTTGTTGCTCTTGGCCTTGAGCAGTCCAGCTGAAATGCAGACAGCCTGTTTTAACCGTTTGCGCACACTTGCCTAACACACTTTCTACAACCTGTCTGCACGTACTGAGTTTGCCCCCTTCTGGAGTTGCAGGATCACCCCGCCCAGAGGAGCAGTTTTCCTTTTGGGCCCACTGCCGTGGCCACCAAGGTTGGGGACCTGCGCACTGCTGGGGACGTGGATCCCAAGTTCATGTCTCTTCCCACCAGTTTCAGTATCAGAAGGACCACACTGATCATGCCAAGTGCTGTTTAGGCCACCTGTTTTGCTCTTTACATCATGAAATACTCATCCATTTCCTTTTTGATTAATGTGTTTGGGGTCCTATTCGTGCAATCTTTGTCTATCCCAAGATCATGAAGATCTCTTCTCTTTTCCAAGAGCTCTGTTGTCCTCTCTTTCATGTTTAGATAGTCTGTCGGGAACTGATCTGGTGTGGTGTGAAGTAGGGATCAAGAAACTTTTTTTCTTTTTCATTTGGATATTCAGTGGACCCAGCACTGCTTGTTGAAATAGTTATTTATCACACAATCTTCTTTTTTTTTAAGATTTTTTTTTCAATTTATTCATTTGAGACAGAGAGAGACAGAGAGAGCATGAGCAGGGGAGAGGGAGAAGCAGACTCCCCACTGAGCCAGGAGTCTGACTCAGGGCTCAATCCGAGGACCTGGAGACCATGACCTGAGCAGAAGGCAGATGCTTAACCAACTGAGACACCCAGGGGCCCCTATCACACACTTTTCTTTAAATTGTTTACTACCTACCAGGCCCTGGGTGTACAGAGGCGAGCAGAGCAAAGCCCTTGTCTTCACGGTGAAGGCAACAGACAGATAGGATACATACATTCATCAAGGATGGTGAATGCCAGGCTACATGATAAAGCCGAGCAGAGGGATAAGCCATAATGTATTTGAGCAGCCTTCTATTATTACGGGTCACCCAGGCTGTGTCTGGAGTTTTGCTATTATAAATAGCATTACTGTGGGCATCTTTAAAACAAGTCTTTGGAGGGCGCCTAGGTGGCTCCGTCAGTGAAGTGTCTGCCTTCGGCTCAGGTCATGATCTCCGGGTCCTGGGATCGAGCCCCGTGTCATCGGGCTCGCTGCTCAGCGGGGAGTCTGCTTCTCCCTCTGCCTCTGCCCACTGCTCCCTGACCCCACTCGTGCTTCTTCTCTATCTCAAATAAATAAATAAAATCTTTAAAACAAACAAACAAACAAACACAAGTCTTTGGGACTATTTCTGATTATTTCCTTATAAAAACTATGTGGACAAGGACTTAGGCATCAAGGAGTATGATCTTCTTGGGCTTTGATATGTATTTCCAGCCTGTCCTTCAGAAGAGCCTGCCAATTTATACTCTTCAGCGCCCAGTGTTGGAGGGAGCTAAGCTGCCTGCATTTCACTGATTTGGGGGGGAGCACTTGGGGGACAGCGTGAACATACAGACTCCCCTCTCACCCCACCCTATTTCCCTAACAGTGCCCTTGCTCCTTTCTTCCCACCCAGGTCTTAGCCAATTTTCACATCATTCTGATCTCTCCCCATCCGGCACTCAATTATATATTCATATTGTTTTGTTATCTATTTATTTGACGTGAGTTTAAATATTTTATTTATTTTAGAGAGAGTGAGGGAGTGAGCACACTTGAGCGGGGAGGGGCAGAGGGAGAGGGAGAAAGAATCTGAACCAGACTCCACACTGAGCACAGAGCCCAACTCGGGGCTCAATCCCGCCACCGTGAGATCATGACCTGAGCCGAAACCAAGAGTCAGACGCTGAACCGACTGAGCCACCCAGGCGCCCCTATTTGAAATGAGTTTATATCTGGCTGCCCTCGAAGGTGGTTTTTCCTTAGACTTGGACAAGTTTACACTTCCTGGAGCAGAAGCTCCAGGTGTAACACACACAAGATGTAATGAAGTAGTGGACAGAGTGGGGCCCTTCAGAGCCACAGCGCACTTCCGGACAGACTCCGCAGGTAGTATTGGTCCCGCTTGGATGGGCCAGTCTGGTGTCGTTGTAACTGCACACCCGTGCGATGCTTCAGACCCCAGCACAGGTGACCATGAGGACTTGGGGAGGCATCGTTCATGCAAACACTGACGGCTGGAGCTGACCGGTCCTCCCAAAGGGGCTTTCAGCAGAAGGGTTTCTGCCTTAAACGAGATAGAAATTACTGCAGGTGGTGGTGATGTTGACTTGTCCGTCTCTTGAGACAGCCACCAAGAATGCCCGGGCCACCAGGAGGAGCCTGCTGCACGTCCCCTATGGGGACGGAGAAGGGGAGAAACTGGACATCTACTTTCCCGAGGAAGTGTCTGAAGGTAGGTGGCCGGCCGGGTGGTCCTGAGACAGAGCTCAGCTGGCCTGGTCGCCCGGGCTCAGCCCCCCCGCCTTTGTCTGTCTTACAGCCTCGCCTTTCTGTCTGTTCTTTCATGGAGGGTATTGGCAGAGTGGAAGGTGAGTCGGGAGTCTGGATGAGCAGGGAGAAAGGGAGATTCGTCTTGCCCTGGGGTATGAGTTTCCTGGCGCTGCTGCGACAGATGACTGCAAACTTGGTGGCTTATGACGGAAGCACGTTCTCTCCTGGTTCTGGAGGCCAGGAGGCTGAGATCGGGGTGTGGGCAGGGCCTTGCTCCGTCCAGAGGCTCCAGGGGAGAATCTGCTCCCACCTCTTCTGGCGTCTGGGGGCTCTAGGTTTTCGTTGGCTGTGGTCGCATCATTTCCGTCTCTGCCTCCATTCTCTCGGGGCTTCCTCGGTGTCTGTGTGTCTGTGTCTCAGATCTTCCCCCACCTTTCTCTCTTATAACGTCACCAGTTGTGGGATTGAGGTCCATCCTAAATCATGGATGACCTCACCTCGGGATCCCTAATGACAGCTGCATGGACTTGATGGGCACATTCCCAGGTACTGAGGTTAGGATTTGGACCTATCCTTTGGGGGACACTGTTCGACCCACTATACCCGGTGAGAAGCATGTTCAAGCTACTCTCAGTCAGAGGGAAACCACAGTGACTAACCTTCCTGGCCTGCTCGAGACTGAGGGGTTTCCCAGGACATGAGGCTTTCAGTGGGAGAGTCCCTGGGCAAACCAGGTCAGCTCGTTACCTGAAGAGGAGCAGTGGAGTATCTGAGATCTTCAAGGATGCTGTTGTTCCCAGGATCTCACTGAGGAGTTGACTGCTCTGGGGTCTACCAGCCTTCAAGCACAGTCATCTTCATAGCTAGATTTATGGCACCTTTACGCTCTGTCATGCAAAGCTCTCTACCCGTCTGCTCTTCACTTCCCCAAGAGAAAGTAGATGTCCCCATTTTACAGATGAGGAAAGCAGACTTAGAGGTTAAATAAAGCCCCCAGGGTTTCATAGCTAGCATGTGATAGAGTAAGGACAGTGCCTACCTTCTTCCTTATACTACACAGAACCAGAGAGAGCTGGAGCCCTGGGTGGACAGGACGTGGAAGCAGCTTGGTGGCCGAGGTGCCTCCAGTTGTCACATCTTTGTCTCTTTCTTCAGTAAAGACACATCGGCCTTCATGGTCAACCCACTGACGACACGGGGAGTGGCCGTGGTGATCGTGGCTTATGACCTTGCCCCCAAAGGTAATGAGGGTGGTCCTGCAGGTTTGAAGGCTGCTGGGCTTTGGAGGGGAGAGAGTCCCCCACGGATCCTGGCCCAGCTCCTGCTCTCCGTGCAGGTACTCTGGACCAGATGGTAGACCAAGTGACTCGGAGCATCGCGTTTGTCCAGAAGCAGTATCCGTGCAATGAGTGGGTATCGCTGCAGACTTTCCTTTTGTCAGACAATGTGGGAGGACGGTGGAGTCAGCCCCTTGGACACTGCCCAGCTGCCCCCTCTGGCCTGTGGAACAGAAGGCAAATTGGGAGTCTTTGGTTGATGCATTTGGGAAACTGAAGGTGAATTTGGCTTTCTGCTCTGGCCCAACCCAGGGGAATTTACCTGTGTGGACACTCAGCAGGGGCCCACCTGGCTGCCATGATGCTCCTGGCCAACTGGACCACGCATGGAGTCACACCGAACCTCAAAGGTTTTCATGGGACTGTAGGTCTGGCTGGGCAGCTTCCCCTCCCCAGCTGGGCCTGAGGGTCTGCACCAGCTGCACAAAATCCCAACAGCCACGAGGGCTTGACCTGGGGGCTTTGCTTCCCCACCCCTACCCTGGTCTTGCCCCTTTGGCCCTGGCGGCTGGGCTGGCCCCATATTGTTCCCGTTCCTGCATGAGGTCTGCTCTGGGGCGAGGCTTGGCCCCACCTGCCGGCCTGGCCCTCTGACTCTTCTTCACCTGCACAGGCTTTTTCCTGGTCAGTGGGATCTATGACCTGGAGCCCATCGTGTACACCACTCAGAACGCCCCTCTCCTCATGACCCTGTGAGTCATTTGTCCCCTCCTCCCGGAGCTGAGCGTGAGCCTACCAGGAGGGCCGGGGGTGAAGCTCAGGCTTTTCTCTGTCCTCACCCACACCTACCCCTGCATCAGGGAGGGTGCTCAGCAGAACAGCCCCCAGCTGCTCCTGGAGGCGGCCCTGACGCGGCCCTCGGATCCAGCCTGCCACGTGCTGGTGACGGTGGGCCAACACGACTCCCCTGAATTCCAGCGACAGTCCAGGGAATTTTATCAGGTACCCTCAGCACCCCGCCTCCGGCCAGAGGTTGAGGGTCCTGTGCTCTCATTATCTTCCTCTTTATTTCAACCAAAGGGCCCCCAAGACCATGAGCCACTTATTCAACAAATCCTCAGCGAGCGCCTGGTGTGGGGTGGCTCTCCCCCACCCTCCCCACCCGCTGCCTCATGCTCTGCTCCTTCCTCCACCCAGACACTGTGCCGAGGAGGGTGGAATGCCTCGTTTGAAGAAATCCGTGATGCGGATCACTTTGAAATCATTTGGAACCTAACCCAGCAGGACTCCGTGCTCACCCAGGTGGGGCACCTCCTTTCACTGTGGAGAACGTGGGTCTCCCCTCAGCCCCCGCACTGGAGAGGTGGGGAGGTAGGGAGCACAGAGGAGCCACTTTACTGGATCTCTGGCCTCCGGGAGGCTGGGGTCCTGATGGTAGGAATTGAGTACCCCACTGACTTCCTCTACTTCACCTCCTTCTGAAAGAGCCCCAGGTGATCGGCAGAGTCTGTCCCTGTGCACACAGGTGGTAGCTGCGTGGGGCTTGGCATGGGTGGGGAGAGGCACGGATTTGGCACAAGCAAAGTATTAGCCTGTGTGTGCGCACAAAGCCAAGCCCACACCCTATAGGAGGGGATGGATGGATTTGGTTCATCAATGTTCATTACAATTTTAACATAGAGAATCCTTTAAAAATCAAATATGATGGGGGCGCCTGGCTGGCTCAGTTGGTGAAGTGCATGACTCTTGATCTCAGGGTCGTTGGGTTGGAGCCCCACACTGGGTGTAGAGATGACTTAAAAATAAAATCTTTTTTAAAAAAATCAAATATTACCATTTTAATGTGGAGAATTATTTTAAAAGGCCAAGAATAGACCGGGGAAAATATCTGCCACAGATCTGGCAGATAAAGAATTACCACTTCCGGTTTTTGGTTTTTGTTTTTATTTTTTTTCTGGGAAAGTAGGCACGTCATTAGCTTCACTTTTTAATCAGCTCCCACCTCAGTGAGGTTTTTAGAGCATTCAGTTTTAACTCACATAGTTACTATTCTTACTATATAAAGAGCACTTTCAAGTCAATAAGAACGGTTTTTATTTCTATTCCTAAATAGAAAAAATACACATGGCCAGTAAACGAGGGGAAGGTTAAACTGTACTCGTGGTCATAGAACTGTCACTTAAAAGGCCAGTCTTTCCCACCTGTCTTGGAGAATGTTCCAATAATAATTATGCCCAGCCCTGCTGGAGAGGTTGGGAAGGGCTCCTGCCCGGTTCTGCCACTGGGGCCACAGTCTGGTGACAGGGATCCAAACCCACGGGCCCAGTAATTCTGCAGCTTGGAATTTCTCTTCGGGATAATCAAGAAATACACAAGGGTAGTCTTCCCAGCTTTATTAATATTCAAAACTTAGAAACAGCCTACATGTCCCAGTAGGTTAAATTATGACATAATCGGTAACAATGAAGTTTGTGAAAATTAGTTAGGATACATCAATTGTTTCAGATGTGAGCACAAAAGCACAAGAAAGAAGTGATCCAGCATATTCCCAGTTTAATAATACCTAGACAGCTAGACCCTTGGAGACATAGGCATGCATGTGAAAAAAACAATTACCAGTGGTGTGACAGATGCATTTTAAAAATTTATTTCTGCATTTGCTAGCACGAACATGTAATACTTTTTTTTTTAAATGGGGGATAAACAAACACCCATAAGTGGCATCTCTTGAAAAACCTAAGAAATACATATTTTAGGTTTTGGGGGCCATACAGTCACAACTACCCAACGCTGCCATCGTACTACATACAGAAGCTGCCACGAGGATTCATGAATGCTGAACGTGGCTGTGTGCCAATGAAACTTTATTTGTGCTGACATTTGAATCTTACATAATATTTACATGTCAGGAAATAATATTCTGTTTCGATCTTTTTTCAACCATTGAAAAACGTAAAGCCAGGGGTGCCCGGCTGGCTCAGTCCATAAAGCGGGTGACTCTTTTTTTTTTTTTTTTTTAAGATTTTACTTATTTATTTGACAGAGAGAGGGACAGCCAGCGAGAGAGGGAACCCAGCAGGGGGAGTGGGAGAGGAAGAAGCAGGCTCCCAGCAGAGGAGCCTGATGCGGTACTCGATTCCAGGGCTCCGGGATCATGCCCTGAGCCGAAGGCAGACGCTTAACGACTGAGCCACTCAGGTGTAAAGCAGGCAACTCTTGATCTCGGGATCATGAGTTCAAGACCCACGTTGGGTGTAGCGATTACTGAGAATTTGGCCCTGGAGGCTTTTCATTGATCAATTTTAATTAATTAAAACCCCAATTAATTAATTACATAAAAACGTAAAGCCGTTCTTATCTCGTGGGTCAACAAAAGCGCATGTCGAGCCGGGGCTAAGTCTAGTATGGCTGAGGTCTTTATTTAAGATGCTTCAAAGGACAGATGGGACTGGGCTGTCATTTTAAGTGACTGTTCTATGCTCAGGAACGCAGCCTGTTTCTTTCATCAGATTCCTCTCGAGACAGTCGCGCAAGAGCCTGTCCAAATCTGGGCCTCCTGTGTCTTTTGTTCCTGCCGCAGATGATTTTGCGAACGATCCTCCGGGAGCACTGACAGCGCTGGAGTGTGCCCCCCCCCATGGCGAAGTTCTCCACAGATCCCACACGCTTCCCCTTCCTGCCAGCCTCTGCTCTCCCCGTGCCCAGGAGCGCCTCCGTTTGCTCGGAACACCACTAAAAATCTCTCTTTCTCTGGCCTGGATGGAGGGGTTCCAGGGAAGGTCCAGCCCAGTCAACGCTGTGTGATGTCCAAGCCGCCCGGCCCCCTGCCTGCCAAGAAGGCACGACAAAAGTGACAGCCCCTGGCAATGCGGGGCCTTAGCTCCAGCTGAAAGGGTGCTGACCTGTCCGTAAGAGCTTCTCAAACCTGTCTGTTCTCTTTTATGGCATTCTTTGGACCACTCTGTCCTGTCCTGAGGCCGCCCCTGAGAGTCCTGGGACATAACCTCGGGGCTGGCCCCTTCTAGGACAGGACAATGACACCCACAGCCAGGACGAGATTCCTCTGCCCCCCACCCAGGGGTGTGTGCAATTCCCAAGCAGCCAGCTGTGTGCATCCCCCACCCTCCCCACCCCACCACCCCTCCCCCACTCCGAACAGCTAGCACTCCGAGTGTGCTGGAGCATAGCAAAAATGAAGAATACTTAGACAGTCATCAGCCGGGGATGCGTACCTCCAAGCAGCCAGTAGCCTAAGAAAGAGACCTGTTGACCGGGTGGGAAATCCCCCGAACATATTGTTAGAGGACAAAAGCAAGATGCTCAGCGATACAACTTAGTACCATCTCAATGACTTTCAACAATATACACCCACAAAAAGACGTTTTTCTCTGTGTGCCCACGTGTGTGCATGCGGGGGAAAGGCCCTGCAGGTTCCACACCTAACACTTCTGCTCCTCTCTGGAGTGGGAGGTGCGGGCTTTATCTGTGTTCTCCGACTCTCAGGCTAGGAAGGTAATGAACACTTGAGTGTAGTAGGAATCTGAAGTGCTAAAATATTCAAAAAGCTTTCAGGATGCGGGCAAATCAGAATGACATTATAGACATAACTTGAATTTATTCCAAATCTTCAAAGGAAAGGACTCACAAAGGGTAGGACCTCATCTAACATTTGTAACAAATTCCGAGTGAGACACCTCCCAGCTGCTGGTGGGGAAACCCAAGGCTTCATCACACCTAGGTCGAGAATTGCCCCTGTTAAGGCGAAATGCCTTCAAGTAAGCAAAAACGCATTCTCCCCCTTGTGATCCTTTTTCATTAAAAAAAAAAAAAAAAAAAGGATACATAAACGGGGCACTTGGGTGGCTCAGTTGGTTAAGCATCTCTGACTCTAGGTTTTGGCTCAGGTCACGCATGATCTCAGGGTCGTGAAATCCAGCCCTGAGTAGGGCTCCTCACTCAGCCCTCTCTCACTCCCTCCGCCTCTGTCACCCTCGGTCCCTCCCCATACTCTTGCACTCTGTCTCTCTCTCTCAAATACATCTTAAAAAAAAAAAAAAAGAAAAAGGATACAGGGGCGCCTGGGTGGCTCAGTGAGTTAAGTATTTGCCTTCAGCCCAGGTCATGATCTCAGGGTCCTGGGATCAAGCCCCACGTTGGGTTCCCTGCTCCTCGGGGGTCTGCATCTCCCTCTGCCTGCCACTCCCCTTGCTTGTGGGCTCTCTCTCTCTGTCAAATAAATAAATATCATCTTTAAAAATAAATAAATATTGTAATTTAATATACAACTTATATTAAATACACTGTGGACTGGGTAACTATTTTTATGGCTTTTTAAAAATGGCTCACGACTTCTCTTTTATTCAGGTATAATTAACATACAGCGTTCTGTTTCAGGTGTACAATGTAATGGCCCAGCAACTGTGCACACTGCTCAGTGTTCCTCTCGATAAGTGTGCCCTTAATCCCCTCTATCTCTTTCGCCCATCCCCCACCCACTTGCCCCCTAGCAACCACCAGTTTGTGCTCTGTATTAAAGAGACTGGCTTTTCCGTTTGTCTCTTTTTTCCCTCATTCGTTTTGTTTCTTAAACTCCACATACGAGTGAAATTATATGGTATTTTTCGTTCTCTGTCTCACTTATTTCACTTAGCATAATACCTTCTCGGTACATCCATGTTGTCACAAATGGCAAGATCTTGTCCTTTCTGTGGCTGAGTAGTATTTCATTGCATACGTACACCCCACCTCTTCATCCGTTCATCGGTCAGTGGGCACTTGGGCTGCTTCTGTACCTTCGCTGTTGTAAATCACGCTGCAGTAAACATCAGGGGGCGTGTATCTTTTCGAATGAGTGTTTTCATTTTCTTTGAGTAAATACCCAGTAGTGGAATTACTGGATCATACCTATTTCTGCTTTAATTTTCTGAGGACCCTCCAAACTGTTTTCTTTTTCTTTTCTTTTTTTTTTTTAAGATTTTATTTATTTGAGAGAGCGAGCCAGCGAGAGAGGGAACACAAGCAGAGGGAGTAGGAGAGGAAGAAGCAGGCTCCTAGCAGAGCGGGGAGCCCGATGCGGGACTCGATCCCAGGACCCTGCGATCACCCCCTGAGCCGAAGGCAGACGCTTAACGACTGAGCCACCCAGGTGCCCCTCCAAACTGTTTTCTACAGAGGCATGCATTCCCAGCCACAGTGCACGAGGGCTCCTGTTCCTCCACATCCTCTCTAACACGGGTTATATTCTGTGTTTTTTTTATTCTAGCCATTCTGACAGGTGTGAGGTGATCTCTCCTTGTGGCTTGAATTTGTATTTCCCTGATGATGAGCGATGTTGAGCATCATTTCATGTGTCTGTTGGCCATCTTTAAAAACTATTGGCCCAGTTTTTAATTGAACCAATGTGTGTTTTTGGTGTTGAGTTGTATAGCTCATTATATAGATAACTATTTATGTTAAATTTCCTGATTTTGACGATTGTGCTGTGGTTATATGAAAGATGAAGTATTTAGGGGTAAAGAGGCATAATGCCTTCCCCTTACTCTTAAATTGCTCCGGTAAAAAATATACATATATACACATACTATATATATATTCTCCCTATTTTCTCTATGTATATACACATACATGTGTGTATGGGCATCATGTAAACAGAAAATCTGGATAGAGTATACATGAGTAGTCCTTGTATTATTCTTGCAAACTTTTTATAATCTAAAATGCTACAATAAAGGGGCTCCTGGCTGGCTTAGGCAGTAGAGCATGCAACTCTTGATCTCAGGGTTGTTAAGTTCACGCCCCTCGTTGGGTGTAGAGATTACTTAGAAATAAAACCTTTAAAATAATAATAATAATAATAATAATAATAATAAAATGACACAATAAAAAGTTCCGGGGGCGCATGGCTGGCTCAGTCGGGAAAGCGTGGTAGAGCACGGGATTCTTCATCTCAAGGTCGTGAGTTCCAGCTCCATGTTGGGCATGGAGCCTACTTAATTAAAAAAGAAGTTGTTTCCAAAACGTGGTGACATTAAAAGAATAGAAGCCGGCAGCCCACGTGGGGCTGGAGCCCTGAGAAGTCCTCTTATTTCTGGCCTGCGGATGTGAGAGGCGCCACTCAGCCACCCCTGCAGCTCGGGAAGTGACCTCGGAACACCCTGTCCCTGACGCGGAGGGAGGACACACAGATTGCCCCGTAGGCTGCAGGATTTGCTGTTGCTGGGACACCACTTTGAGGAGGGAAGGGGGGCGTTTGTCCCGGGGTCAGCCCCACCCATCCTCCCTGCCCTTCCCTGTTCTCTCCTATGTTTGTCATTGCCCCCACCCTCTGCCCTCCCGGACACGCAGGTCTGGGCGGTCAGTGATGCCCTCAGGCACTTAGAGTTACGTCTTTCTCTGTCCCTTAATCCTTCAGCTAGCTTTTGCGTGGCATCGAAGCCCTCTAGAATTCTCCTTTCTGACTTTGTGGAGCAGGTGGAGGCCTGTCTCAGCCCTCTTTTGTTGCCTAGCACCTGGGAGCTGCTCGGGGCTCTGTTCCTGGAGATGGTTTCGTTCCCTGTCCTTTCGGGACTTCTACTAGTGACTCCGTGTCTCCATTTATTCACCTGTAAAAGAATCCAGCTGGAGGGGCGCCTGGGTGGTGCAGTCGTTAAGCATCTGCCTTCGGCTCAGGGGGTGATCGCAGGGTCCTGGGATCAAGCCCCACATCAGGCTCCTCTGCTGGGAGCCCGTTTCTTCCTCTCCCACTCCCCGTGCTTCTGTTCCCTCTCACACTGGCTGTCTCTCTCTGTCCAATAAATAAATAAAATTAAAAAAAAAAAAAGAATCCAGCTGGAGCAGGAACAGACAGACCCACAGGCAGAACTGAGACTGAGTTGGATCCCAGAGATGGGTCCCGGCACTTAGGGGAGTTTACTAAGTGATAAAGGTGGTATTTCAAACCTGCCTGTTTTCAAAGCTGCTTACTGAACAGCGTGGGGTGAAGATCTTGGTCAGATCTTGGCAAACAAACCTGAACCCTTTCCACACACACCTTCCATCGATATTCTTCTGAAAGGATTAAGACTTCAACAATGAACACCAAAACCAAAAGGAATCTTCAGTGAATAACTCTTATAAGTCATCTCAGAGTGGAACAAAACAAAAGAAGCCAATCAGAAATAGAAAACAAAAGTCAGGGGCGCCTGGCTGGCTTAGTCCAAAGAGCATGGGGTTCTTGATACGGGAGTATTGAGTTCGAGCCCCATGTTGGGTGTAGCGATTACTAAGAAAAACAGCAATAACAACAACAAAAAGACACGCTCAAAACACCAAAAGTCGGGGGGGGGGGATGGAAAGACGGATAAGTATAACTGCATAAAAATTAAAAACTTCTGCAAGAAATAATATGCCACAAAGTGAAAAGACAACAAACTGGGGTCAAGGGTGGGGAGGACATGACAAAGGAGGTTAAGTGCCTTCTGTATAAAAACTCACCAGGCAATAGGAAAAATGTCAGTAACCTAACAGCAAAGTGGGTAAACACATGAATGGGCAATTGACAAGCAAGATAAAAGCGACAGACTTGAGATGATCAGTCTTTTAATCTGAGAGATACAACTTAAAACAAGCATGTGCTGTTCTGCATTCTCACAAGGGCAAAGATCAAAAAGTTTGCTGTTGCTCAGTGTTGTGAGAAGACAAGAACTCTCAGGGCAGTCACCTTTGCAGGTTAACCAGGGAGATCTTTGACCCAGAGAATTTAGCAACCCATAGACCCAACACAGCCTGCCTCCCTCCCAACCCTCCGTGCGTCTTTCTTTGTCGATGTGTTTTTCTCTCTCTCATTTTCCCTCCCCATTGCTTAACAAAATTGCTTACAGTTTTCTTGTCTATTAAGCTGGGAAATAATTGCAAGCTAACAGCTTATCCAATTCATAAAGACTGTAACTGGTAGAAATGAACAAAATTAATTTGACAACAGCCGACACTGATACAAGCCTCAGTGGTTTTTTTAAGCTACTATATTTAGATGTTAAAAATTTGACCCTAGACAGTAGGAACTTGGTACAAATAATGCAGAAGAATCCAAATGGCAGAAGCTGTTATTGGTAAAATTTGATATAGCCAAAAGCTTATCTATGAATTAAATATCTCTTACAAATTCTT
The DNA here is from genome assembly GCF_017311325.1 of Ursus maritimus. Lineage (NCBI taxonomy): Eukaryota > Metazoa > Chordata > Mammalia > Carnivora > Ursidae > Ursus > Ursus maritimus. Next base: position 3,937,065 of record NW_024424897.1, on the reverse strand, counting down.
ATGGAAAACGGGGAGTGTTTAATGAGCACAGGCTTAATATATCTGCGTTCCACAGCGGCCCCTCCTTGAACCATCACGGGGACGTCAGCGCATTCAGCCCCTCTTCCCACCAGTCTTTGCAAGCAGTCGGAGAAACGCTGAGTGTGGGAACCGGCCAGCGCGGGGCGTACGCCACTCCGTGCGCCGCGAGTGGCGGGGCCGCGCGGCGGGAGGACTACAACTCCCAGCACGCCCCGCGCCGCCCAGCCTTGTATTCCCAGAAGGCCGCGGGCGGCGCACTCTCGGGCAGCGCGTTCCCGACATGCCCTGCGGCGGCCGCCAACCGCCGGATTTGAATCGAGTCGGCGCTCTGTGGCTGCGGTGGCGGGATGGGCGCTTCGTCGTTGCCCCCCGCCTGGCAGTTCTACCTCAAGGACCACCGCGTTTCTACGTTCAAGAACTGGCCGTTCTTGGAGGGCTGCGCTTGCACCCCGGAACGGGTGAGACCGCGCGGCCTCCCTAGGCCCCAGGCCCGCCCCTCCCCAGAGCCCTGACGCGGCCCCGGGGTGACCCCCTCCCTCTGTGGGCTCCCGAATCCTGAGCGACCCCTCCCTCTGGGCTCCCGGGCAACCCCTCCAGCTGTGGGCTCCCAGACCCTGGGGCGACCCCTCCCTCTGTGGGCCCCCGGGCGACCCCTCCAGCGGTGGGCCGGCAGCCGCGTGAAACCCCTCCCTCTGTGGGCTCTTGGGCCCCGGGGTGACCCCTCTCTCTGTGGGATCCTGGCCGGGGCTACCCCTCCCGCTACGGGCTCCTGGGACCCTGGAGCGCCTCAGCTGAGCCTCAGCTCTCCCTTGCAGATGGCAGAGGCCGGCTTCATCCACTGTCCCACTGAGAACGAGCCCGACTTGGCCCAGTGTTTCTTCTGCTTCAAGGAGCTGGAAGGCTGGGAGCCAGATGATGACCCTATGTAAGTCCCCCAGGCCAGCGTCGCTGTGCCTTCAGGGTGCCCCAGCTCCATCCCGGGCTTCTGTTTTGAGCTGGGCCTGCGAAAACTATCTGAATTTCCAAGACACTTCGTGACGGAGCCATGGCTTTCTGAGTTCGTTTTGTGCTGGAAACAGTTATTGCAAATGGATGAATCCCTGTGCGTTGGTGCCCTGGTGGTGCTTTCAGTCGTTTCAAAGCTGATTTGGCCAGATGTCCTCCAGAGTGGATGCTGAAGGAAGGCTCATTCTTGTAGGACTGTTCTTGACGCCTTTCAGGTCTGGCTGAATACAGGAGCAGATCCTGTGGTGACCTGGGGATGGCCAGGTGCTTTCCTTGTTTTAGAGTCTTCAAATCTAAAGCTTTATTGAGCTGTCACTCATACACCAGAGAAAACAGCCTCCTAAATGGTACACTTGTGTTGTTTTGGGTTTTGTTCTTTAAGGCATCTAGATTTTTTTTTAATTCCATGTGTATGTTCGGATAGACTCTGATGGCTGTCTCTGTATGTGACGCCACATTCTTTTCTCATCTTTTTTCCCCTGTCAGACTCAATTGTTGCCATAATGTTAATATTTTCCTATAGAGCATCACCCAAGTTGTCTCTTCTTGGCCAGAAGAGAGTTGCTGTTTTCCCTAACATGTTTGTTCTTTTGACCCATTTTTTTTTTTTTTTTAAGATTTTATTTATTTGACAGAGGGAGGGAGAAGCAGGCTCCTCGCTGAGCAGGGAGCCTGACGTGGGGCTCGATCCCAGGACACTCAACCGACTAAACCACCCAGGTGCCCTTATGACCCATTCTTGACTGGGACGGCACGGTTCTCATACCAGAGATCACTGGGAAAATACCCATTGTGTTCTTGGGAGTGAAATTCTAAGTGCTAGAATATTTCCAGATGGTAGTTCCTGTTGGCTGTCCTTTGGGCTCCGTGTGGCTGTGTGTTCATTCCAGTACTGCTTTCACACTGCTGTCTGCTATGCAGGGAAAATTCCCAATGCAGAGAATGAGGCAGGGGAGTTCCGTGGAGAAGCCTGGCCAGTCATGCCCTTATTGGGATCCAGCAAGCAGATTCTGTAACAATGCCAGTGAAATGAGATTACTTCAGACAGTTCCTTCCTTGAGGATTTTAGAGGGATTTGAGGTGTGCTACCTCTGCCCTTACATACCACGTGACACCTTTCCTGCAAATTGCTGAAGGACTCCAGATAAAGTACATCAGCCCCAAGCATGGTGGGAGACGTCCAGAGACAGGGCAGGGGCAGAGATGGGCTGTGTGGGAGCATGCCCTGGGACCCGGCACTGGTTCTGTGTACTTCACGAAGCAGAGGGAGGCGTGTTTGTGAGCCAGGGTGCCGGTTGTTGCTGACAAACCGTTGCTTTTCTCCCTTTACCTAACTCTTCTCTGTTGACGTGCTCCTATATTGATTTTTCTAGAGAGGAGCATAAAAAGCATTCATCTGGTTGTGCTTTCCTTTCTGTCAAGAAGCAGTTTGAAGAGTTAACCCTCAGTGAATTTTTGAAACTGGACAAAGAAAGAGCCAAGAACAAAATCGTATGTATTATTGGGAGTAAGAGCCAAGGGCAAACCCTCTTGAGCCTCTGTAGCACTGAGTTTCCACCCCCCCTCATATTGGAGGGGCTTTGTTTTCCTCAGTAAGCATTTTTAAGCCCCTCAGACGCATATGTGAGGATATAAAGGACAGAAAAGTATCTGTCCCGGAATGGGGTCTTGGGGTTGTGCAGTCAGAAAAACGTGTTCCCTCCCGGAAGATGTGTTTATTGTGAGGTACTTCTGGTGATGGGGCCGTGATGGTTAGGCTGGCACCCGGCCTTCAGTGACAGTCTGTGGGAGGCCATTTACATGGTATGTGTTCCTGTGTGAGCATGGTGGGGACAGAGGGTTTGGGGGCACATAGTAGCATATTGGGTATTAGGAAAAAGAGGCACCAACTGGACTTTGGGATTTCTGCAGGTGAACTTTGACTTGTGGACAGGCATCCTGGCTTATCGGGAGAGAGGAGGGGTAAGGCCATGGGTCCTTAACAGGGTGGGTACCAAGAAGCCTGGGCTATAGAGAAAATCAGGGCTTCCAGTTAAATCTGAATTTCAGGTACAGGGGGGAATAATTTATTAGTATAGTTCACATTTTGTATGGATGTATACTAAAAAAGTTATTCGTTTTTATGAAGTTCAAATAGAGCTGGGCATCCTCTATTTTTATTTGCTAAGTATGGCAGTGTTACAGAGAATAAATGTTTGGGTGTTTAATATCCTTGTAGCGCAGCGGTGGGCTGGGAGTGGACGTCCTGGTTCTGTCCCTGCCACTCGTGGGCTCTGTGAGTACACAGAACCAGTCTTGTTTGCACAGAGAGGGCAGATCCCTGTGGTTTCTGAGATCCTTTTCTGGTTGAAAATTTATGTTCCTTTTTAGAGATGATTATGAAATAGTTCTGTCTAGTATAGTATAAATGCTGAAGACCAAATTGTTGTTAGGGAAGGGGAAGAAATTGGTGCTCAGCGTAGCAAGTTGTGGAAGAGCGTTTACACAGTGGGGGCCTTGGGAACTGCAGTGTTGGAATCGGGAAGTGGGCCAGGGAGAACCTTCTAGGTCAGAGGTCAACACACCTTCCATGAAATGCCATAGGTAGTAAATATTTTAGCCTTTATGGGCTGCATGATTTCTGTTAGATTTTTTTTTTAAGATTTTATTTATTTGGAGAGTGAAAGCGAGAGAGCACGAGCAGAAGGGAGGGGCGGTGGGAGAGGGAGAAGCAGACTCCCCACTGAGCACGGAGCCCAATGCAGGACTGGATCCCAGGACCCTGGGATCATGACCTGAGCCGAAGGCAGATGCTTAACCAACTGAGCCACCCAGGCGCCCTCTGTTAAATATTATTCCTTGTTGTTTTTATTTTCACAACTGTTTAAAAATGTGAAAACCATTTGTAGCCCAATAGACTATATGAGAAATAGGCCATATGTCCCATAGGCCACAGTTTGCCAAGCCCGTTCTAGGTAAGAGACCAGTCTGTTTACTTAGGGGACAGTCGTGAGAAATCTGTGCCCCAGCGAGCAGGAGGAAGGTTAATGTGTAGCCCAGGGAGAGACTGAAACCAAACTGTGGAACACTGAAAGAGACAAAGGATGTTAGGTGGTTGTGACAGCACAACTCCGAGACAGTGAGTGACCCAGTGCTCTGAGGCCCCATGGCCTGGTGGGCAGAGTCAGGTGGCCTGTGGGGAGAGGCAACTCACTGTAGCAGGAAGCCCACAAGGAGACGCTTGGTCACCAGGTCACCATCATCTGCAGGAACAGCAGTGGGGCCACACCAGGCAGGTGAGAAAAGAGGAGGATGGGAAGAAAATGTTTTGCTTTCATTGTACAACTGTTTCTGTTCTGCCCAAGTCAGAATATAGGATACTTTTTTTTTCCCTAAAGATTCTTATTTGAGGGGCGCCTGGGTGGCACAGCGGTTAAGCGTCTGCCTTCAGCTCAGGGCGTGATCCCAGCGTTATGGGATCGAGCCCCACATCAGGCTCCTCCTCTATGAGCCTGCTTCTTCCTCTCCCACTCCCCCTGCTTATGTTCCCTCTCTCGCTGGCTGTCTCTATCTCTGTCGAATAAATAAATAAATAATTAAAAAAAGAGAGAGAGATTCTTATTTGAGAGAGAGAGTGTGTGCGATGGAGCAACAGCAGGGGGAGGGACAGAGGGAGAAGCCGACTCCCCGCTGAGCAGGGATCCCGGTGCGGGACTCCATCCCAGGACTCTGGGATCGTGACCTGAGCCGAAGGCAGACGCTTCACCAACTGAGCCACCCAGGCGCCCCAGAATACTTTACAACATACAGATACTTTAAAACGATGCCTTTGTTTCTATTACTTTGTTTAATTACAAAACAAACAATATAAGCTTCCAGAGGAAGAACCGAAAGCTCCACCTCTGGGCTAAGTGTGAGCACTCTTAGTTGTTTAGTGTGTTTCCTTCCAGATAATTTTTAAATTTCTGTATTTTAAAGAGGAATAAAAAGTGTAAGCTGTTCATATTTTCCTTAATTGGTTTATACAACTTACACAACAGGGAGGTTTTTCCAAGGCCTGGCACTCTACTGTTGTGATGTAGAGCTGTGCTCTCCAGCCATCAGCTGCGCGTGGCTTTTATGACCAAGATTCTGTAGAGTGCAGATTTCCGTGCTACGGTCACACACACAGCGTCTCACCCGCCCGGTGGCTGCACCGCGCAGATAACGGAATAGTTTTGTCATTGCAAAAGCTTCTGTTGGACATGCCGTTCTAGAGTACCGGCTGATTGTGAGATTTGCTACAAATAATTTATCACTAATATAAAACTCAGGTCCCCTTGTGTCCCCATGCACTTGCCCATGTGAGTGGATGGTCATGTCTGGGGTCAGAGCCAAGTGCAGGGAACTGGCATAACCAGAGGTCTGTCTGCTTCGCCCTGGAGCCCCCAGGTGGGCAGTCTAGGGCACCTCACTCCTGGGGGTGGGCTGGCATGCAAACCCCATCTGTTCTGTAGGGGTAAATAAGGTTGGGGGCTGGTATTTTAAACTATTAAGTCAGCTATCTGATTGCAGCATGTAGTTTAAGGTAATCATTTATTAGACATTCATTAAAAAGAACCAGATGTTATCACTGTGTTGGGTACGCAGATCCTGGAGACAAGGAACGTGTTTGCTGTGATGCTGGGGATTTCTGAGGCCCCAGACTTACACGGGAGGTGCTGCTGCTAGTCCCTGTGGTGGGATTGCTGATGGGGCGGCCCACCTGGGGCCTGATGCGGGGCAGGCACGCTGCCTGCTCCATGACAGTTCTTGCTGCTGCATCGCTACCTCTGCCTTTTGAGAAAAATGAAGCAAATTAGAACCAGTTAGAAAATAAATCAGTTCATGGGAGCAAGTAGAGAAACCTCTGTTAGACTTGAGTTTGTAGACACTAGCGATGAGGATAAAATAAAGCATAAGAGGAAGGAAAGAGGAAGAGTCCTAAGCTCCAGATGGCAAGCTTTTGCTCAGTGAGTTTTATGTTTTTAATAGTGAGTTTGATTTTTTTTTTTAAGATTTATTTATTTGTTTATTTTGGGGGCGCCTGCGTGGCTCAGTCGTTCGGCGTCTGCCTTCAGCTCGGTTCATGATCCCAGGGTGCTGGGATCAAGGCCCGCATCGGGCTCCTTGCTCAGTGGGAGCCTGCTTCTTCCTCTCCCACTTCCCCTGCTTGTGTTCCCTCTCTTGCTGTCTCTCTCTCTCTGTCAAACAAATAAATAAAATCTTAAAAAAAAAAAAAAGATTTATTTATTTATTTTAGAGAGAGAGTGGGGGGGGGCAGAGGAAGAGGGAGAATCCCAAAGAGACTCCTCGCTGAATGCGGAGCCTGGCTGAGCGCGGAGCCTGACGTGGGGCTTAGTCTCGGGACCTGAGATCATGCCTTGAGCTCAAATTAAGAGTCAGATGCTTAACCGACTGAGCCACCCAGGCGGTGCTCCATGAGTTTGACTTTTGCTTCAATCCACCTTTATTAACACATGGGGGCGCCTGGGCAGCTCAGTCAGTTGAGGGCCTGGCTCTTGATCTTGGCTCAGGTCATGATCTCAGGGTTGTGGGATCAACCCCTGAATTGGGCTCTGTGCTCAGCGGGGAGTCTGCTTGGGATTCTCTTTCTCCCTCTTCCTCTGCCCCTTATCCTGTACGTGTGTGCACACGCTCGCTCTCTTTCTTTCTAAAATAAGTAAATCTTTTTTAAAAATGTATAAAATGGAGGTGTTGACCTCCATGTTGTGATTAAATTATAGCCTCCGTACATTGGGGCTTAATTAATTTTAGGCTTTTTTGAAAGAAGAAAAAAGGAAATAAAAAATATATTTTAAAAGGCCATGGTGAGGGCCCCTGGCTGGCTTAGTTGGAGGAGCATGCTACTCTTGATGTCATGGTTATGAGTTCAAGCCCCATGGTGGGCGTACAGATTATTAAAAATAAAAATAAAAAAGACCATGGTCATCTTTCCGTATCTGTAAAGACGAGGCTCTCGGGCTGCAGAGTTGTCCATTACAGGGCACACCATTAATTGTCAGGTGCTGTGTTCTCTTCTTTGTGTCAATTTCTTATTTTTTAAGTTAATTTTTCTTTTAATTAATAATTTTAAGCCTTATACATGGCGGCAAAATTAAGATACACAAAAATACATAATGAAAAGTAATTTTTTTAAGTTAGCCTCTAATTAGGAAACAAATTTAACCCAGTAAAGGTCTGTTAGCTTTTTAATGTGTCAGAGAAATCAAGGCGAACACACATGAGGGTAGGGAGAGAGGATCTGCTCACGTGATCCGGCATTTGTTCTTCTGGGGAGAGCACTGAGCAGAATGAACAGATTAGAAGGCAGGTTCAGGGAGCCCCTGAAAGCAAAGAATCTCTTCTGTTTCAGGAGAAAGCTGAGGGTCGTCAGTGTCTCTCTGTGGACAAGAAGGGGGCTCTGGACTGGAACTGGGGGAGCTTCAGAAGCAGTACAGGGCGGTGGTTAAGAGCAGGGCTGGGCCACAGACTAGCCGGGTCACCTGGACACCACTCTGGGCCTTGGTTTCCTCATCGTAGAATGCAGACAGTGATGGCCCCTGCCTCACAGGGACGCCGAGCAATAAAGCATTCGTGTGTGTGAAGCAGGTGAAATGGTGCTTGGGACACACGAACGTTGCAGAGGTGTTTCTTAATCACTAGGGTGTAGCTGAAGTGGGAGGCCCTTGCGTTGCTTCAGGATAGTCACGCCCAGATAGCCGGGTGTCTCCACCCTAGCACAGCCCCTGATTTATTCAGGTGCTCGAGGAATGTTGCCCTGTTTTTTTCCATGTTGATCTTATCGTCAGGGTGTGATTGGGAAGCTCTCGGTTCAGTTTCAAGCGCCTATTCTTTATTTCCAGGCAAAGGAAACCAACAGTAAGCAGAAAGAATTTGAAGAGACCGCAAAGAGAGTGCGCGGTGCCATCGAGCAGCTGGCCGCCGTGGAGTAACGCCTCTGCCGTGCGCACTGCTCCCGAGCGGGGCGGCCCCGGCGGGACCCTTCACGGCGCCGTAGGGAAGGAGATCATCCACAATTTAAGTTAGAATATTTAAGCTGTACTTTTGTTTTTTTCTTGAAAGTGGTGCCAGGGGCTGCTTCTCGTGCAGCTGGTGCTGCTGAGTCCGGTAACCAATTCGCTCATTTTTCTTTGGTAGTTTTTGTGCTCTTTGTTCCTGGACTTGCCAGGGTGAGAAGTGTGTTCTCACGGGCAGAGCCCTTCCACAGTGACGCATCGGGGCTTCAGATTGACGCCAGACTGTGGAGCCTGAGATTTGATGCCTGAACGTGATCGTAGGTCTGTTGTGACTGGACAAATAGAGAATTAAGGATGCCATTTTAGATTTTATTTGTCTAATAATCTGAATTTATGGTGTGCATTTCTTGTGTTCCCACTACTCTGTATTATCTCGCTTGGGTATCTACAAGTCCTGCGGCCATCCTTCAACCCCGTCGGTCTGTGGTACCACAGCCTCCCTTCCCTCCAGAGCAGATCGTACAAAATGCCGTCCCTGCCACAGCTCTGAGGTGCTGTGGGAAGGGGCTTCCTGGCCTGTCTGGTCATTTTGGAATCTTCACAGGGGGAGCTAGCAGAATCCAACCCCAGGCTGCCTTGGGCCCCCAAGTGTGCCGGAGCCCTTCTGGGACTGAAGCCCAAACAGCAGGGGTTGGGTGGAGGAGGCCTGATGTCTTGACAGTAAAGCCAGCCTCTTGCTTGGAGGTCAGTGGAAGATCCGTCACCTCCAGCGTGCACCTTGGGCACATGGCAAGGTTGTGACATTTCTCTAAGACAGACAACGAAAAGGTCCTTAATGCCAGACAGTGCCTTTTCCAGAGGCCCGGCTCCCTGCTCTGAATGAGCTGTGACCCGGATGGAGCAGGCAGGGCCTGGATGAGAGACCCATGGAAGGAATTCCCGGTCTTACCGTGAGTTCCCAGGACGCAGCAGACCGCTGCTTCCCTGTCACGACGTGGGTTAGGTGGCTGATGAGGCACCTGCCTTTCTAATGTGAACCCCTCTCAAGGAGGACAGAGGGATCAATTAATCTCAAAAGTGGATTGGAAACATCTTTTGGAGGGAACTTTTTAATAGATAACTTGTTTATATTGTTTGCAGTCTTACAAGATCATAGATTTCCATAATGTCAGAGCAGTGGTAATAAACATGGCGGCTGGGGCCCCGCGCTTGTCGCCTCTGAGCTGTGGTTTCCTCGCCTGTAACACGGGGTCATAAGACCTGACCACCTCAGCTGGCTTTCTTCGTAGGTGCGTGATGTGTGTGCAAGGGGGGACTTGAGACCGAGTCCTCAGCTTCTTCTCAGGCTCTGCAATGTCGCTTTCTTATTGTGTTTAAATTATTACGTCACAGAGCAGCACAAACTACAATTAAAGTGAGCACGAAGCCATTCTAAGTCATTGGGGAAATCCGTGTGAACCTTCGGTGGATTTGGAGACAAGGTAGCAGAAACAGTCATTTATGAAACTGCTGCCGCGGCACATGCTGGTGGCTCCCTCCTTGGCAACAGTGCAGTGGCCTGAATCCTTTAAATTACTTCTCTCCGAGCTCGGGGGACTTGGTGCTGCCGCTGCGGGCCATCTGTCAGCCCCGGTTGGCTGCGTCTCCACTGCTGCTACGTCCCCCCGCTCATTTGCATCCTCCCCGTCCTCGTCCCCTCCCCGAGGCCGGCTCACACAGGGCTGAAGGCTGGTGTTACGGTGATAGATTTTATTTCTCCCTCCATGAAGTGAAGCTGCAGGGTGGATTGTTAACGGTCCTATTGGAGGTCATCTTGTCGTTTCGGAAAAATAAAAACCATTTCATTTCAAACACTGCTGCAGACCCTACTGGGTTTTTAGAATCTTGTCAGGTTTTTGTGGTGGTTTCTTAGCCTGCCACCTGCTGCTTCCCACCCACATGGCTGTGGGGCAGGGATGAGCCCTGGCAGACACAAAGCCAGCCCTGGGCTACAAGGCCCCTTGTGTGTGTCATCTGGACCCATTCCAGCTGTGAACTGGCTGTGCAAAATGCAGCTCAGACTTCTGTTTTTCTGCCACATCTCAGTCGGAGAGGAAAGTGTATTTTTCTCTCTAAGCTTGGAGAGTATTTACTGCAGTGGTTTCTGTTGGTGGGGGGGGAAGCTCCAGCCTCTGTACTCACCTAAGCTGCTTAATTTTGATATTTGTGCCAGTCTGTAAATGGATCCTTCACTGTAATAACGGGCCCTTACAAGCTGACTTTGCAGAGAAGCTGGCCCTTTGCACAGTGGGCAGTGATGCGGTTCTTGGCTTCGTCGGGCCGTGCTGTGGAGCAAGACCCAGCTGGAGCAGATCCTCAGTCCCTCTTACATATTTCCCTTCTACAGAGGTATTTTCTAGAGGCCATATTTATCACTGGGCCTTCGTGACTGTCCACTTGGAACACTAAATAGACCTCCATTATTTAAGCCACAAGCCTTTGCCAAGGGCCAGAGCCTGAGTTTTTTTTCAAATATGTGTCCCCTTTTGGGTTCTCCAAGCCTGGTGGGAGTCTGGAAAGGGTTGCGATGGGTGATTATGGGCTGTCAGGTGCAGAGGGTGGCGTACAGGTTAGAGCCCTCAGGTCAGCCTCAGGAATCCAAATCTTCCACACTGTGACGAGTGCCAGCCTGACCAAAAGTGACCTGCCAAGAGTGGAGCCATCGGCCACCGCCTGCAGGTTGGCACCCCCTTGGGGTGCTGGCTATTCTTTGCAGGTTGCACTTCAAAGGAAATAACTCACAATCACCAATAAAGTCTTATGTGATCTTATCTGCATTTTTTTCATGCAGAAAGAGAGACTTGCAAAGAGGCAAAGTAGCTTGTCCAAGATAGTAGAACTAGGAACTATTAGGGTTGAGGATTGAACCCAGGCATCTTGGCCCCAGAAATAGGCCCTCCCTGATGGATGACCTTGCGGCTGTGGCTGGGGTCTAGTGCCTGACTCCAGAGACAGAGCTATCTCGGAACCATCCCCATTCCATTTTTCAGACTGCTTTGTCAGAAAGGCCTTCATTCTATGGAACTGAAACCTGTCTCCCCAAGGGTTCCGTTGATCCTCCTAGGAAAACATTTTTTAAATTTTGAACTAAGATTCATGGGAACTTGTAAAGATAATATGAAGAGGCCCCATGTACCCTTCACCCAGTTTGCTCTGTTGTAACTACAGTAAAACGTGTGCACTTGCTTTTGACATCTAAGGTCTGAGCTGGAAAGAGGGTTCCATTGTGGAGCTCGCCTTGCTCTGAACCAGTGTTGTCATCACAAAGGGTTTCTTGTCGGTGACAGCGGTGTGTGTGTTGGGGGGGAGGGAATCTAGCTCTTAAAGCAAAAACGCCAGCTGCATTGTAGATTTCCTCCACTGGGCTCAGCCCAGAGCATTTGGGCCAGTTTTCAGCTGACCAACCAAATTGGGGCCTTAGCTTCTCTGTGGTTATTTTCCCCTTGATCCTCAAGGTGGGGACATCTATCCGCGTGTTCACTCAGATGCTTGAGCACCTACTGTGAGTCAGGTGCTGTGCCCAGGAATTGAATGAAGGCCGGACAGGACTCAGTCTCCCACCGTGAGCTCAGGTTCCAGACCACGGCCAGCAAATAGCTGTGTGATGTGCAGACTGAGAAGACAACTCTGGCTAGGGGGGCAGCACGGAAGATCAGAGCTGTGTGTCCAGGAACCAGGAGGAGGCTGCCAGATGACCAAAGAAGGGAACGCTGTGCCCGCTGGAGGGAACGGCAGCTTACGCTCTGGGGACTGTAGTGCGTTCTGTGATGGGGGGCCATCTGTGGCACCCTCCTGTTTCCCTGTTAGCAAAGTTCCATCAGAGGCTCGGTGGACAGATGCTGGCGAGTCCAACGTGGCCATGAGGAGCCCTTCATAGATCCTGTCGGTTCTTGGGGATGAAACTAACCAGGTGTATGGCTGCCTCCCCATCTGCGCCATGTCCCACAGAGGATGTCCGCTGTCCAATGTGAAAGACCTGTTTCCAACCTGCAACCTTCACCATTTGAGAACCCGTTAGCATGGTTGGTTTTTACTAGAACAGTGTCTCGATGAGTCTACCAGGGTGTATTAGCTTCATAATCCACCCTGACCGCATGCACTGACCCGTGGGTAAATCAGCAAGGTTCCGTTTCTGTTGGAGGAGTTTGCCCCGTGCAGTGAGTTGAGTTGTGACGGAGCTGACGCTGGCAGCTTGGTGATTTCTCCGACAGTTTTGGCTGCGTCCTCAGCCCTGTGCTGGAGGCAACGCACTGTGGCGTCAGCCTGGAGCAGGAGGCCATTCTGTCCCGTGGTTGTCACTGGGGTCGCACATCCTGTTCTTGCTGCCCCTGAAGAGATAGTTGAATGTAAGTTTTCAAAAAAGAGGCTTGGGTGCGGCCCTGTTTCTTCATCACTTATAATTGGAATTTCTTCCATCCAAAGGTTCCTCCTGTCCCTGATTTTGGTGGTATTGGTCTGATGCTAACTTCGAAGAGGCCCTCACATCCTGGACACAGGTTTAGTGCTTACCACTAAGCCCGACCAACAGCTCTAACTATGGGTTATGAGTCGATGGTAGGAGGATGACCAATGAGAAAAAGGGGTCATTCCAAAGTGGCACTTTTTCAGAACCAGGCTGGGGTATAACTTGGGTCCGTCTTAGGGAAATAGACTAGTGGAATTCATCCAAGTAGCTCCTGGGGGACCAGTGCCTACTGCTTAGGGGATAATCCAGTCAGTGGCTCCCAACTGCCCATTGAGATTAAAACACTGAACTTTATTTTTTTTTAAAGATTTTATTTATTTATTTGACAGAGAGACAGCCAGCGAGAGAGGGAACACAAGCAGGGGGAGTGGGAGAGGGAGAAGCAGGCTCCCAGTGGAGGAGCCCGATGTGGGGCTTGATCCCACAACGCCGGGATCACGCCCTGAGCCGAAGGCAGACGCTTAACTACTGCACTACCCAGGCGCCCCAAAACACTGAACTTTAAAGCAGATAGGGTGTAGACTGCTCCCTGGCCATCTACACTGCATTGTGAGGGGAGTACGTGTCTATTCCTGTGTGGAGCTGTGTGGCTCTGTGCTAACAGTGACCTCAAGCAGTGCCGTCCCTGGCCCTGACAGCGGAATCCTCTAAGTTTTATGGGGGTGCAAAGAAGACCCTTTCAAACAAGCTCGGGCTGAGAGGCAGGGGTCACTGGGAAGACGCATATGGAGCACGCAGCTAGAGAGGGGCCCCTCCAGTCTCCCAGCCTCTCATTCACACCGTAAACACACAAAAGAAGGCTTTGACCCACCTAAAGGCTTTGATCCTTGTCACACTGTGGGTAAATGTTGGGGTCACTAGTCACCTTTCTCCTGCCATTCTCCAGCGGGGACCCTGCGCTGCCTCCACGCTTCCCTCCTTCCCTAGCCCCTCTCCCCTCCGCGTTTGTAGATGGCTGCCTCGCCCTCATCACCTCCTTTGCCCTGTATGCTTGCTTGATTCTTTCATCTGCTCAAGAGAGAGGAGGACTCCTGGCTGCCACCCAGCTGGCTGAGCAGGGCTTGGGGGCACCCACACTGCCACAGCTGGGAAGCCCCCAGGCCCTCTCTGTGCCCCCGTCCAACCTTGGGCACGGCGTGTGGGAAGATGCACGGCCTGCAGAAACCCAAAACAGTGCCATAGGCTCTGAATGCCCCTTGAAGTATTGTTTCAATAACTTTGCTGCGATGGTTTTTCCTGACTATTGCTCAAACTGAGAAATGCCTGGTATAGAAAAAGGGGCTGGAACAAACACGGAAATGAAAGCCTTGGGATGACCCCAGGTCACATAGCTACTTCGAGAAGGGCCACCTTCAGTGATGATGTGATGTAAAGCCTCGGACCCTGTCTCTGCAGGCTCTGCCCAGACCCTGGAGGGGCAGCAACCGACCATCCAGGGGACCGAGAGGAGGCCCTCCATTGCCCACAGTTGCACCCCAGACAGCCCCACTATGACAGCTCCCACTACCATGCATGTCACTGCCTCCTCCTGGGTTTGGGGCCTTTGAGGTCCCTCTGCTACCCACCCCACTAGCGTCTGACCCATGTCCTAGAAGGTGCTCATGCATGTTTGCTGAGTGAGTGGTGGAGAGGCAGAGCCCAGCCTCGCCCTCTGTGGTGTTTGTAATTAGAAGCTAACTGGAAGCAAGACTTCATCCTTCCATAGCCCTCTTGCCAGCCTGCCTAGGCCTTTTGCCCATCCACCCCACTTCACTGGATCCCTTTGGTTAGTCCTGGAGACTGATTAAGGCCAGGACCACAGGACCAGAGAGCGGCCAAGTGCCCCAGCCAGGGATGGCTGCCTCCCACCATTCAGGCTGCCAGCTTCCTGGCCCTGGAGGTCAGCTGCCTGCTGAGCCCCGTCCTGGGGCAACGCAGGCCCCACCCTTCCTCCTCCTCAGCCCAGCCACTTGGCAGCTGAAAAACCGGATGTTTGGAGAGATTAAGACATTTGCCCAGGGACCTACTTAAGCGGCCAACTCCTCGGGGACGCTGGGATTTGAACGGAGGTCTGTGGCAGGTCTACCTGCGGCTCTGGGACTTCCTTCTGTCCCCTGGGGCCGAGCTCTGCAATCGCCCTCGCGGAGAGGTGGGACCGATCTGCCTGCGAACCTGGGGGGTGTATCGTGAGGCTGGCGCGCAGGCAGAAAAGGGGGCGCCGCTCCAGGAAAGCCTCGGAGCGGATGTAGCAGCTTGCCCGCCCCGGCTCCCCACATCCCTCCAACCGTGCCCCCGGTGCCCCCTCCCTGACCCAGCTCACCAAATCCCGGGCGCCCCTTCCCCGACCGGGCTCCCCCCTCCCACTCCCTCTCCGCTTCCCAAATCCGGGCTCCGCCCCTTGCACCCCGAGCCCCGCATGGCCCGGCTGGGCGCGCTGCTCAGCTTCGCACTGCTTCTGGCAGCAGTGGCTAGCGACTACTGGTACGTCCAGGAGGTGGCGGACGCCGGCAACGGCACAGGGCGCCCCGCGCAGCTGTCCTCGCACTCGGGGTTTCTGGCGCGTCTGCGAAGGTACAGGGGGCAACAGGCCAGGGCACAGAGGGCGCGGGCAGAGCGACGCCCCCTCGTGCCCCCACTCCCATCCCGGACTCTGTCCTCTCCCAAAACTGTCTGGGTGGTAACAGCATGGCTACCAGTCCGGGCTCAGAAATGAAAGGATTGGTGATTGCGGGGACATTGCGTGGCTCCATAAGGACCCAAGAGCCTGGGGAGCAGGAGCTCTGGGCAGTCTCTTGCCCTCCCTGGTGGGGGCGGGGGTGTCTTGTATTAGGAGCTTCGGGCACATTACTTGGTAGATGACAAGTCAACCCCAGGCTCTCAGTGGGCTCTGCCATTGGCTGCTGCCTGACCGAGGACCTTGTCCTTCGTCCACCTCCAAGTCTTTATCAGATGGGAAGAAAATGATACTTCTCAGGATGCAAACTGGGTAGGGGGTGGTTGGAGGAACGAGGGAGGAAAGCAGGGACAGGGCCCCCCACCGAGGGCACTGGGCTGCTGTTATTCCTCAAGCAGGGGTGTGTGCGCTGGGGTGGGAGTGGGTATGGGGCACTGGGGGCCGCAGGGAAGGCCACGGTTCCACATCCGGATGACCACAAGTTGTTTCTCAATTGCTGCCCCGAGGTTCAGCCTGGCAGAGCCAGGGCTCCGGGACAAGACCCCTGTTCTGCCCCCCCTCCCCCCTCCCCACCACCTGACAGCTTGACCTGCACTTGGGCACCAAACAGGGGTGCTGCATGCCTTTCAGACCTGCAGAGAGAGGGCCTTCTCTCCGCAAGGCCTACATGATGGGGCAGCCAAGCCTAAGGGAGTGCTGAGGGCAGCGTCTCTGGAATGTTTGAGATTTTATACCGACATCTATGTAGGTATTATTTGTATGTTACGGAAACAAAACAAGGTCTTAAACCCTCCAAACCCATTTGGAGCCACAACTCTGGGGTCCAGGAGAAAATCTGATGGGGCTCCGTGGGCACTGGTCAGCCCCCTGGGTTCCAGCAGGAGTGAGAGCGTGCTCTCCAGTGTGCCTGCAAGACCACCCATCTCCGAACCTCAGGGTGGGTGGTGACCCCACAGGTGTCCAGCCCGCCAGGCTTGCTTTGCGTCCTTTCTGTTTTTTAGGGCAAAACAGCTGCATCCCCCTGATCGACCCCCTTTGCCAGCGAGAACCTGGATGTCCCCACCTCAGTGCAGCGTCTCTTCTGTGAGTCCTGGGGCCGAGTCATTCCCTGTCTGTCCTTCATCTCCAGGCAAAACTGTCCTGTGAAGGTGGACCTCCAGGCAGACAGGGCTCTGAAGTGCTCGCTGGGATCTGCCAGGGGCGGGGGCAGGTCCAGGTCCCCGCCTGGACGCTGAGCCCCCTCTCCTGGCAGCCCTGCACCGAGCTGTCATGGTGGTCCTGCCCCTGAGCCTCGTCCTTGTCGTGTGTGGGTGGATCTGTGGCCTCTTCAGTTCCCTGGCACAGAGTGTCCTGCTGCTGCTCTTCACCGGCTGCTACTTCTTGCTGGGGGGTAAGTGTCAGCGCCCTGGGGCCACAGGTCCTGGGAGTGGGAGTGGGTGCCTCCTCTCCTGCCACCCCATCCCCTGCTCCCATCTGGCCTCTGCTGAGCCTGGGCCCACCCTGACGATTGAGCCACAGCAGACGAAAGCACCTTGGGTGGTACTGGGCCTTTCTAGGGACATGGGCAAGGGTGCTGGCTGTGGGCCTCGAGCCAGGGAGGGAGGAACCCCAGGGCTGAGCTTCTAGGCACAGGAGGCATGATGCTCCCCAAGGCGGTCCCCAGACCTGCCCTCTTAGACCTGCATGAGGGGCGTGAGACTGGCCGGCACCTGTTCTCCTCTCCTTCCCAGACTGGCCTGGTGGGAGGAGCAAGAGTGGGCAGGCCCAGGCAGTAAGACAGGTGAAAAGAGGCCTCGCAGCCCTTGGCAGTGACCCCGGTCCAGGCCCAGAATGTGACTGGTGACAGTTCCTCAGCTGACATTCATCTAGACTCTGCTGGGCGCTGGCCAGGCACTCCCTGGGGGCTGCAGCCATGGCCTCCCTGTGGTCCCAGCTTCCAGCTGAGATGTCCAAGGATTCACCAAGGTCAGCAGGAAGCTTGTCCTGGAGTTCCTGTCACTGCTTTTTGGTGCCATCTGCCCCTGCCAGCCAGCCTGTGCCCCCACCCCCAGCCCCGCTGCCCAAGGCTAGCTGTCACTGATGGTGGGCTGGGGCTCCATGGGATCAGTCGTCAGAGGCCTGTGCTTTTGGGAGCAAGGCCTGACCCGGGTCTGGCAGCTGGGCCAGCTCTACTGTCAAGGCCGTGGCACTTGAGGCCCAGGCCACATGGGCCTAGGGCTCCCTCTGGGGCAGGCCTGCCTCCTCCCCAGCGGTTGCTGGGCCCTGTGGGAGACCTTGGTCAAGTGGGAACAGGCGGGCTGGCCTGGTGCTGAGAACCTGGGGGACCAGCAGCCTGGGCGTGTGCTTCAGAGAATGAGAGCAGGGGAAGTCAGCATGTCAGCTGTGGCCTGGCCCCAGAGACCGGCTGTGTGGGTCCAAATCCAATTAAGAGGACCTTGGAAGCCACAGAGAGGAGTAATGGGGTGGAACTGTATCCAGGAAACCTTGGCATTATGCTCAGAACCATGGCCTGGGCCAGCGGGTGGAGGGAGGGCCTGGAGGCAGCTCCTCAGGGGCACCCCTCTTCCGAGGGACCTGGTCTGAAGAGCACCCCACCTGCCCCGCTCGCTCAGGGTCCAGCCTGGCTGCACCACTGCTGTCCTCGCAGGGGATGCTCCTCGGAAATGGGTCAGCTGACATCTCTGTCGGCACTCTGCTGGGAGGAGAGTGTCAGCGTTGGGGGAAGACGGGGCTGATGGGAGCAGGCCAGCGGGGGGCGGGGATCGCAGACCTGGGGGCAGGCAGAAGGCCTGCAGAAGCTGGAGGCTTAGGCTAGGGCCAGAGGACGGGCGGGGCTACCCAATGAAGTGGGGGGAACTGTGAGGAAGAAGACCTGGTCAGAGCTCCAGAGCGCCCCAACTGCCAATAGAGGTCACTGGCTCTTTGCTTGGGGGATATGGCGGGGTGCTGAGTATGCAGGGGCAGTTATGTGAATGGGGACTGTTGCTGAGGGTGTAGGTGGTGCTATTAATAAGGGGGGGTTTTATGGGGTGAGGTCCAGGGGTTTGGGGACTGCATCAGAGCCTCCATTTCCCCCAAAGGCCAGTGGGTAGGGGCTCCCAGTCTGCAGGACCGCCTTGACCAGGACCTGGCTAGACAGTTGCCCCCAGCGGGGAGACACAGCAAGTGGCCCCGTCCCCCTCCCCCAGGTGCCCTGACCCCGGCAGGGGTCAGCATCTACATCAGCTGCTCACACCTGGCCTTCACCGAGACCGCCCGCCAGTACGGCCGCCAGCACATGCAGGGCATCCGCGTCAGCTTCGGCTGGTCTAGCCCTGGCCTGGGGCTCCTGCGCCTTGGAGGCACTCAGTGGCCTCCTCCTGCTCACAGCAGCCTGAGCCCTCAGCCTGAGCCAGCAGCCGGGGGCGCCCCACTCTGTGGTCATCTGAGTCCCAGAGGGGCGAGTGGCAGGGGAGAGGGCCTGGCATCTGCAGGCCTGGCTGGAGTTCTCTCTGGGAGGGGCCCCTGCAGGGTCAGGGGGCTGGGGTCAGAGCCAAGGATCCACGCTCCTCTTGCTTGGCAAAGCCGGATGTTTGGGGGGGCTCCTCTGCCTGATTTATGCCCTTTAGGGACTAACTGGTTTGGCTTCCTCTTGGGGATGAGTAAAGGTAGTCCCAGAAGAGTTAGCAAGTGACCCAAGGGAATGTTAGTGGGGTCGGGCTGCAGGTGCCTGGTGCTCAGCGGGTCCCCTTGCCTCTCGAGGGCATGGCCTGCCCTGGCCCACCCCCATCAGCCCTGGTATGCCATGCTGTCCTCGTTCCTCGGGCCCTGGAGCAGGTGGAGAAGCTGCCCTCTGGCCTGGGGAGCGGGGAGTTTGAGAGAGAAGCAGGTATCTGTTAAGCACCCACTGAGCTAGGCTCCGAGCAGAGTGTCACCTGCTCCTCTGCTTGTCCAGTCCTCCAGTCGCCCTTCACACTAGTTACCATTCACCTATTTTACAGACGGGGAGTCTGAGGCCCAGACCATCCCAGAGCACGTGGCAAAGCCAGATGCCCTTACAGGCTGGTGGGACTCCCAGGCCTCTGTTCTGTCCTCTGGCTCCAGGGCAGGTGTTGGTGGGGAAGATACTGGGGGGGAGGGGGTGTGTCCCGGGAGTCCCCTGGGATTTGCGAGGGCAGCCGAGTGGGCTGGATGCATGTCTGTCCCCTCCCTGTTCTCAGACCTCTGTCCTTGTGCTGGTGTGGCTGCTGCTTCTGCTGGGCTGGCACCCCAGGACCCCAGTCCTCCCATCTGCAGCACCCTGGGGAATGTCTGTGACTGCCAGGGGCCTGGTGGGTGCCCTGAACAAGCAGGTGCGGAAGTCCTAGTCGGGGTGGGGGTGGGGGAGCTGCACCATAGTGGCAAGGTGAAGGGGCTTCTTAGCCAGGAGGGGCCGGAGCTGCCCAGAGAGGCAGAGGCCAGGGCCTGGAGCTTGCCCCGCAGGCTTACTAAACGGCGGAGGTGGGTGGGGCTCAGTTCGCAGACCGGGGCGCAGGTGCACTGTGGCTAGGCGCCTGGGTCACCATGAGGCTCGCTTGTCTTCCTGTAGGTAAAGTCGAGGTGGCAGAGGAGAAGGGTCCCCAGAGGGCTGTGCAGCACCTGAAGCCCCAGACAGCCCCATCTGGGGTTCAGGAACTTCCCAAGTCTGGGATGTGTGCTAGGGTGGATGGCAGCCCCTCCGGCCTTGGTCTACCCTCCCCCAGCCTCCCTTTATTGCTCCAAAGGTTACAGGAAGCTCCTTGGGGCCCTGGGGGCTGGCACCATTTGGGGGTCCCACTGAGGGCTTCCCTTTGTACTTACGTTTTAGCATTTACCATTCCATGTGGCAACGCTTGCCAGCTTGTCCTTAAATAAATCAGTTTATGCTCCGTGCGGATAAGCCTTGTTTATCTCTCTTAACATTTTTTCAGAATTGGTAAAACAGAACTATAAACAGTGCACAGGCAGTAAAACTGTTACCAGCTGTGTGTGTGTGTGTGTGTGTGTGTGTGTGTCCCCGTCCATCCAGAGGTCTGTGTGTCTGTCCATTCATCCAGAGACATCTTCTGCAGACACAACAAGCTCCTTCTCTGTGGGTTGGCACAGGTGGAAGAGGACCCCCGCCCCTGACTCCACATTGGACGGGGCAGCTTGGCTGGCAGGTCCTCTCAGCTTGTGAGGCTCTAACTTGACTTCTCTTGGGGTTCGCTGGGGAGCTGGGAGCACAAGGGTTTGGTCAGGGGCCTCCCTGTCTGCAGCTGGGCCTACATGACCCCAGGAACGGCTAAAAACAAGATTCAATCCCAAATTATCTACAATAAAGACATACGCTTTTGTAAGCAGGAAAATTTATTTTTAAAAAAGGAAAAAATATGTAGATGACCATAGGATAAACCCCAGCCCCTGACATGGCAGCTAGGGCTCCTTGTCATCCAGCCCCGCTGTCCCTTTCTAATCTCCTGTCATCCTTCCTGCTGTGTCCCTGAGCGTGAGCACCGGCGCTCATAAACTGTGCGCGACTCCGAGCAAATGGCTCGGGGCATTTCCTTTTCTGTGTGCTGGGAGCAGAGGCCCTGCCCTGGCTGCTTCCTGGGCTTTGGTGAGGGGCTGGGATGGGGTCCCACCTGTCTGCCCTCATGGCACCCTGTCCTGGATACAGGGAGCGCCGAGGGCTTGCTGAATGAACGCAGGTGGAAGGCTGCACCCCGAGTGTGGGAAGTAAAGGGGTCCAAGGAGAAAAGGGGATAACGAGGTGTTGTTTTGCTGCCTCTCCTGCCACCTGCTCCCTCAGGACACCTCCACTCCCCACCTGGATCCCAGCCGGGGCACAGGGCCCGGTCACCCCATCCTCAGGGCCCCAGCTGCCTCAGCACGAACCCCCACTTCTTCAGCGCCAGCTCGGTGTCCTGCGCGGAGACGTCGCGGTGCCACACGGCGCGCACCGACCGCTCGCTCCAGGGGAACAGCAGCACGCGCACTGCGTGGCCGGTCTGGGCCATCTCGTCTGTGCTCACGGCCTGCAGACGCCGGCAGAGCTCCTCGGGCGGCAGCCCGTCCACCCTCACCATCACCATGTTCGTCTCCACGGCGGCGAGGTCCACGGAGCAGATGGGGGACGCCAGCTCCTGGAGCCCTGGGCCCGGGTTCTGTGGTGAGTGGAGCCCGACCCCAGGACCCCACCCTTGTCTCCACTGTCCAGCCCTGTCATCTCAGCAAAGGTAGAGGGCACCCCACTGTAGTGGGGAAAAGAGGGACCCTTAATCCTGACGTGGACTTAGGAGTCACAAACTTGACTCTGCTACTTTTCAGCTGTGTGACCTGGGACAAATCTGGGCCTCGGTATCCTCATCTGTAAAGTGGGGACATCATGGGATTGTTTTGAGGACTTAATTACAGATGTAAAGACCCAAGTTAGAGGCTCCATTCTGCCAGGAAATAGGAATTCTTGACATCCATTGAGTGCTTCTTGGTCCAGACCCCCCACCGGTGTGGTCTGGTAAAGCATTCTAATTTCCTGGGTCCCACACCTCATGGCTCAGAGGCTAACATACATGTTCTAGAGTCAGAAGGATGTACACCTGCTGGGGATTTGGGTCCTGCTACCAGGGACTCCAGGCACTCTTCTGGGAGCAAAAGGAAGTGAGGGTGGGAGGCCGTGGTCCAGGTACCTTTGGCGAATCTCCGAGCGTTCTGGTGGTCCCTTGGCAGCACCCTCTCGACGTCCGCCAGTCCTACTAGGGCAGCCGCAGCCAGCACCCCGGACTGGCGCATCCCCCCACCCAGGGCTTTCCGGAGGCGCCAGGCTTCTTCAATGAAGTCCTTGGGCCCCCCAACCAAGGCCCCCGCTGGTGCACCCAGGCCCTGGGAGGAAGAGAGGAGAGAGTCCTGCCTGCCAGCACCCCAGGTGTGCATCTCTGTCCTTGTGGCCAGGGGAGGGGGACTGAAGGGGATGGGGCCCCATCTGGGGAGGGGCTAAAGGGGCCCTGGGCCAGCCCCCGCCAGCATCAGAGCTCGGGAACCCAGCTGACTCCTATTGTGGGCACCCCCACCGTCCTGTGCCTGGGAGGCAGCCAGTGGCTTCCCCACCTTGGAGAAACAGAGAGACACAGAGTCACAGTGCTCCACGATGCGGGCGGGGGGCACCTGCAGAGCTACCGCGGCGTTCATCAGTCGGGCCCCATCCAGGTGGACCCGGACACCGTAGCTCCGGGCCAGCAGGTGCACCTGGGGGCAAAGAGCAAGCAATGGTCAGAGGGGCTGGGCTTGGGGCCAGAGCAGAGGGAGGACGGGTCTCCAGGAGCCTCGAGGTGTCCGGAGTGAGCAGAGCTGGGCTGGTGTCCAGCTGGGCCACCTGGGACCTGAGCAGGCACTCTGCTGCCTGAGCCTGGGTGCCGTCCTCTGTGAAAGGGGGTCGATGATAAGCGTTTTATCTCATGTGTACGGTGGGCTCGCTGTGGCCAAATGCTCCGTGAGGGGGATGCTCTCAGCCCTTCCCGTGGGCAAGGAGTAGGTCTGGAGGGTCAGTTAGCAGCAAGTTCTCACGTGAACCAGGGAGCCACGCGGTTCAGACCTCGCACCACTCACAAGTTGGTGCTGCTCTGGGACTCGCTCTCTGGGGAGAAGGGGGTGTCTCTGTCCTTGGGGCCTAAGCTGGCGCAGTAGTGCCCTGCATTATCTGCAGCCTGGAACCACACACGTCCCTCCCACAGCAGTTCCAGCTGCGATGGGCATGCAGGGTGTGTATGAGGAGACACGATCCCAGGAGAGGGGCTCCAGGGAACAGGAAGCCAGGAGCTGACTGGGGGCCGGAGGGGGGTGGGCAGAGAGTTGGGGTAGGGCCTACCTGGCGTAGGTAGTCGATGGGGAGGACCCGGCCCCCCGAGCTGCTATGGGTGTTCTCCAGGCAAATGAGCTCACAGACCGGGTGGTAGCGGCTCCCGAGGCCCCGTGTGACCATCCTTTCCAGCTCAGTCAGGTCCAAGGTACCATGGGGCAGATCTGGGAGGGGGTGGGAGTGCACCCCAGCGATCTGCAGGTATTGGGGAAGGGGGGATAGAGGATCAGGTTCAGGGGAGCAGCGTCACCTCCTACCTGTCCCGTCGGCTCGTTCCCAGCTCGGGGCCATTGAGCCTTCTCCTCGTGCTGCGGACGTGGGCACGGACACCCCAGCAAGAAGGGGAGGAACCAAGGGCTGTGTTCTCCCTAGATGCAGGCCGTTCCCGACCAAGGGCCGCGTGCTCCAGGTGCCCACTAGGGGGCAGCAGAGCACCAAGTATGGCCGGCGTCCCAGCGGCGGCCTGGGCCGCGGCTGCCCCCACGTGGTCAGTCTGGGAATGGCTCTCTCCCGCCTCCTTAGAAATGCCACCACCCCAGCCATTTCTTCCCTCCGCAGGTCCCAACACGGTGCCTGGGAAGCAGGTTCCCACCAGAAATGCTGAGCAGCCTGTGCTGGCCCCAGATGAGGGGTGCCAGGTCCTTACCTGAGCCACCCCGCCCTGCTCGTAGACGTGGAGGTGGCACTCCTGCCCGAGGAGGAGCTGGGAGCCCCTGCGCTGGCAGTGACACATCACTGAGATAGATGGGGGAGGCAGTGTTGGCTCTGAGTCCCATGGGGACCATCTGCTCCCGCCCAGCTTCTGGCTGAGCCCGGAGGCTAGCTCTCAAGTGCTTTATGCCAATTAGGAAACAGCACCCCTTCAAGACACCTTACTGCCGTGTGCCAGAAAACCATCCCACGAACTACAAAAGTCTAGGATAACCATCCTGTGAGGTATTGCGCCCTATGCCCTGCAGCCCACCTGCCGAGCATCTCCTGCTGGGGAAGCTGGCCACCATGCTGCCCCTGGGGGTCAAGCAGCTCGGGGCACGGGAATCAGTCTGGCCCAGCAGGAAACAGAGGGCACATGCACACCGGGAAGCCAGAGAGTTTAATAAAGGGAAAATTTACAAAGGTGTGGCCGTGTGGAGGGAAGTCACGAGGGACAGTGCAAGACCCCCAGGCTATAAGGGGCAAGAGGGAGGTGTGGTTACCAGAACCTGGAGACAGGGCAGTGTGGAGAGGGCTGCCTGCCTGGCCCAGGGAGACCGTCTGAGGAGGGAGCTGCCGGAAGAGCATGGACACATTGACCTCACTCTCCTCCCCTCCCTCATCTCCTGCTAGAGGCCCTCCTGGCTGAGCCCAGCAGAAGTCCAGATGGCTCAGGACCCCACTGATGCTGTCCCAGCCTTGCCCCCAGCACCGAGGAGAGAAATGCAGAGGGAGGACCTGGAGGGCAAACAGGAGTCACCCCATGCTGCGCTCACCAGAGATGAGGTTGGCCATGGTGTTGGTGGGCACAAACAAGGTCCGGTCCACCCCCAGCAGCTTGGCAGCCTTTTCCTGCAGCTCTGAGGAGGGAAGGGATGGGGGTGCAGGGAGACTCCATCAACAATGGCACTCTCCTTGCATTACTCATAACTGTGAGCTTATGTCATGCCGAGGTGAGTGGCCAAGCCAGACAGAAGCCCTGGTCTGCTGGCTGCACAGACTGTGGTCTTGGTGACCACATATCCAGGTACGGAGGCCCCTTAGTCAACCCTCTGCACCCAGCCTCCTCCTGGGCTCTGGTCTCCCCCCACACTGAAACTCTGTGGTTTGAACCCCCCTGTCCCATCCAGACCTCACACCTGTCTCACTTCCTTTCCCATCAGCCCCTTGCAGGTGGGGCCCTGCGGTTTCTCTGCTGACTTCCTCTCCCAGAACAGAAGGACAGGAGCTCTCAGAAGGGGAGACTCTGGGGGGTTGGGGGCGGGGCTTCAGGCTCCTGCTTTAAAGCCTGCTGTGTCTCCCCTCTGCCTGTGGTATCACGTCTGAAGTCTTTAGCATGACATTCAAGGCCAGTAGGTTTTGCCCTCTGCCTTCACCTCCAGGGACAGGGGTGGCTCCTGGTACCCCACACTCCAGCCACATTCCATATCTGTATCCTAAACACCTTTCTCAACACCCAGTGAGCCAGCTCCCTTCCCTGCCTGGGGGCTCCACTCGCCCTTTAAGAGGCTACTCTGCAAAGTCCCCCTTCCCTGTGAGTTCCACACCTCCCCCCCCCCCCCCCCCCCGGTCCCAAGGCACTCTCTGTGGACACATGCCAGCCCCAGCACTTCCCCCACCCCATGGTATCTGTGTATCTGTCTGCCGACTAAGCAGTGGGCTCAGCATTTTTGAAGTTCCAGGCAACATAGATGTCTGCAGAATGCATGATCACCAGTCACCACCTGACCCCACACACAGGCCCTTGGAGCTCAAGTGGCAACCTTGGCTTTTCCCTGGCACAGCAGAGGGTGTACACACTCGCAACAGCAGTGGTCCACCATGGTGGCAACTCTCAACACTGTGTCTAGAAAACACTCCCTAGGTTATTAGAGTCGTCCACTTCTTGAGAGCCTGCGGAAAATCCTTCTCCAGACCGGTTTTCTGTGTGCCTTCCTGTGGAAAGGCAGTGGGTGTAAGATGATAGCTATAGATCTTAGAGAGAAGGCCCGGGTTCAAATACTGCCTTGCCATTTGCTGGGTAGGAGACCTTGGGTGCCACACTCGCTCAGCATCCCAGGGCCCTCCTCTGCAAGAGGAGACCACACCCATCTCATTCGACACCGTAATGCACACACCAGTCACCTGGGCGTCCTGCTAGCATGCAGATTCTGGCTCAGCAGGTGTAAGTGTGGGACCCCAGAATCTGCATTTCCAACAGACTGTCGGGTGATGGGCCAGAGTGAGCAGCAAGGCCGCAGGCCATGACATCTAGCCTGCAGCTGAGCCGCCTCCCCTGCGCCCCGGGCCACTTCTCCCGCCAGCACCACGGACAGCGCTCTGGGGTCGCCGCGACGACCCCAGGCCGCGGCCTGCACACCGGGCTCACCGCGGACGGTGGGGTCCTCGCCGTAGTCGTCGTCCCCCACGACCGCCTCGGCCATGGCGCGCCTCATGGCCGGCCCGGGCTTGGTCACCGTGTCGCTGCGCAGGTCCACCACGTGCGCCGGGACCCCCGCCCCGCTCCCAGACCCCCGCGTCCAGAGGGCCACGGGCCGCCAGCCCGCGGCCCGGGCCAGTCCACGGAGCATGGCGGGGGCAACTCCCGACCCCCACCCCGACCCTTCCCAGAGAAGGTGGCGGGGAGAGACGCGGTTGCCGCCGCGGGGCTTCACGGACAACGACCGCAGCGGCTGACCTGGGCCTGCGGGAGTGCCCGCGGCATGCTGGGAGTTGTAGTTCGGACTTCGTCCTGGCGGGTACCGCGCAAGCTCGGGCAGAAGGGCCCCAAGGCGTGCTGGGAGTTGTAGTTCGGGCTTCACGGCGTTGGGCACCGCGCCAGGGGGGCATGTGGGAGAGGGAGGGTATTGCTTACCGAAGAAGAAACCGAGGCCGGACAAAAGTTATAGAGCGGACGCTCATGTGACTCCTGCCATGTACCAGGCACTTTCTCGGGCACCCTACAAACAGCGCAGTTAAGCCTCCGGGCAGCTCTAAGAGACGAGTACCAGTAGCATCCTCGTTTCACAGATGGGGAAACTGAGCCGCGCACAAGCTAATGTCTACGGTCACTTAACGAGGAAGTGGCCGGGCCGGCTGTCGCCAGAGTCCACCTCTGAACCACTGTGTTACATCGCCCCTAAAAAAGTAGCGTCCCATCATTGACTTTTTTCAATACGGATCTGTTGCGCACCTACTGTGTGCTGGGCATTGCCTAGGTGCCAGGCAGAGGGATACAGAGACAGCGTAACCAGTCTGGGCGTCCGACTTTATGGGGTATAAGGGAGGCAGAATTAAAGGGGTGCACAGAGACTGAGAGGCGGGCTGCCTCCAGCTGAGGTGCAGTGCAGGGTTGAGGAGTGAAGGGCACCGACTTGAGTCCTCACTTACCAGGCATGCGGCTTTGGATGAGCCTTTTAACCTCTCTGTGCCTCAGTCTCCTTAACCGCAGAATGGGCTGTTGGGGTTCCCTGACTTACTGTGATTAGTGCTGACCCTGGGGCTGGGTAAGTGCCACATATGAGTGTTTACCTTCTTACTGCTGCTGCTATGATCATCCTTCCTGGTCACAGCCCAGGGCCTGGGGCTCGGTGTTGCTGCCACCGGGAGCACCGTCACTCAGCCCAGATGGGACCTTCTGCAGGGTGACCTTCACTCACACATGGAGGACAGAGCTCCTTCTGAGTGCTCAGCCCCACTCGGCTGCTCCCCTGCCTGGAGTATGGCCACAGATGTCTGTCCCCCACAGGAGGAAGTTGGTCCCAGAGGGGCCCAAGTTCCCCAGAAGAGGCGCCCACAGCTCTGGTCAGGGCACCCGTCCTCAAAGAGGGCACTCACACCTTCATCAGAGGTCTGCCATGTGCCTGCTCCAGCTTGGGTCTGGGGATCAAGAGGAGCAAGGGCAGACTGATGTTGGAGCTCAGGTCCTCAGGGCAGGGACAGGATGCTGCCCAAGAGACGAGCACTGGGAAGAGGGTGGATGTCAGCACCAGGAGACCCTGCTGCCATAGGTCTGTTGAGACCTCAGGGTAGGCTTCCTGGAGGAAATGATGATTGGGCTGAGCTTTGAAGACACAGCAGGTCACTAATCAGACAAAGGCTGGAAAGAAGGCAAAAGCTCCAGGTAGGAGGGAGCTGAGTCATTTGAGATCTCGAAAGAAGGCCAGCCTGGCAGAGAAGTGAGCAGGGGTGGAGATGGAACCATATCCAGGGGTAGGGCAGCTTCGCTGGAGCGCTCCACCTCTCCCCCCATGCCTAGTGCAGGCACCTTGAAAGGGCAGAAATCACAAGATCCCTTAGGATCAGTGGCCCCAAGGACCCCCATCTAAAGGAAAGGCTCATTGTGCCTTCCCCCAACCCAGTGCCCCTCCGGCCCTGACCCACAATCTGCACTGAATTCCAGGCCCTTGGAAAACAAGCCCCTTATCTCTGAGTCTGGCTCCAGCCCTTCTGCTGGGAAGTGGGGGTGGGGAGCAGAGGCCTCTACGGACAGGAAGGGAGGGGTTGGGGCAGCAGTGATGGCTCTCAGGAGAACAAGGAATAAGGGGGCAAACAGCGGGATCCCCAGGCACGTCCCAGCCACTGCAGAAAAAAGAAGGGCCTTCTGTTTGCAGGCACTTCCCAGTTTGCCAAGCCTGCCTACCTGCAGCCTCCCTGTTAATTGTCATTAGCACTCTTGGAGGAGGGGGACTGGGCAGGGGGCTTAGGGCCATCCCACTATCCCAGATTGCCACCAAAGTGACACAGCTGGTCGCCAAACCAGCCTTTCTCTTCCGATAACACAGCTGTCTCCCCAGAGAGCTGGCCTCTTCCTGGGGGAAGCTGGGGCCTCCCAGAGGTTCCTAGAAGGAACCTTCTACCTACCAGGTGCTGCTTGTCACCTCCTACCTAGTGCTAGGGCACCTGGGCCAGCCCTGCCTCACCCTGGTGGTGGAGGGAGCAAGAAGGGTGGGGGCCCTCCCTCAAGCAATGAGACATGTTTCTTTTTTTTTTTTTTTTAAGATTTTTATTTATTTATTTGAGAGCGAGAGAGTGAGCAAGCAAGAGAGAGAACACAAGTGAGGGGAGAAGGGCAGAGGGAGCGGGAGAAGCAGGCTTCCCCCTGAGCAGGGAGCCTAATGGGGGACTCGATCCCAGGACCCAGGGATCATGACCTGAGCAGAAGGCAGAGGCTGAATTAATTCACCGACTGAGCTCCCAGGCGCCCCCTGAGGCATGTTTCTGAGGCCTTGCCCTGGGAGGAGACCCTCTGCCCAAGGCTTGGTGTCAGGGGGGTTGTCTCAGCTCTTGTGTGTCTGTGTGTGTCTGTGTGCACACATGTCTTTATGCATGTGAGTCCGTGTGCGCAAATGCAGGGTCCCGTGTGTGTGTGTGTACGCCCGTGTGTGCACATGTCTGTGTAGGTATGTGTATGTGTGTGTAAGTGTGGGGGGTGGATGCAGGGGGCCCATGCGTGTGTGTGTGTGTGTGTGTGTGTGTCTATGTGTGTGTATACGTCGTGTGCCTGTGCCGTGTGTGTTCTGATATCTGAGTCATTCTGTTGGTGAGTGGGGAGCAGTTCGCAGCTCCCGGGCTGGGGATGAGAAGCCAGAAGGCCCTTGTGCAGTGGCCTCCCCACTACCCCAGGTTGCTGGGCAGACCATCCTCTCAGGAGAGTCCAGCTGCTAAGCAGCTGCTGTCCCTGCAGGTCGAAGGTCGTGGGATTGTCTCCTGCCTGCATGCAGACCTGCCCCACCCCCCACATCAGCTGCCTCCGCCCCCAAGGCCACAGCCCTGGGCTAGGCCACCTCCGGGTCTGCCCCGCCCGCCCCCCCCAAGCCGGGCTCTTTAGCTCTTTGTTACAGTCCCCTCCCTCTCACCGCATGGCAGCCGGATAGCAACGCTTGTGTTCCCCGAAGGCGTTCGCCTCTGTCTCACCCCCAGGTCTTTGCACCTGTGTTCCTTCTGCCCGGAAACCCCCCCAACCATCGGCACGCGTCCTTGGTTATCACCTTCTCAGTCTTTGGGTCTCAGCTGAGATGTTCCTTCTAACAGGAACCCCCCTGACCCCTGACCCAGCAGGGGAAGAAGGTGGCCCGCCTTCCGGGGTGTCAATGCCATCTCCTCTCCTTGCCCCCCAGGGTTATGGGCCAGGGCCAGGATGCTCTTGGCCTTTGGAGTGTCCTGTATGCCCAGCCCACGGTAATTCCAGTTGAACAACTGATGAAGGGAGACACATGGGTCAACCTCTCCCAACACCAGTACCCCCGGGGCAGCATGGACAGTGTCAGCAGGGACATGTCGTGGGGGGCCAGGAGCCATGCCAGAAGCTCTGACCATGGAGGGCCCTGGGGCTCTGTGCAAGGAGAGGCCAGGAATGGATGAGGGACAGACCTTGCTCCTGCCTTGGTCTCTCCATGGAGGACGCTCCATGGTGTCCCCAAGATAGCCCCTTCCCTGGCCTTCGGGGGGAGGGGGGTGGAGCTAGACATGAGTTCTGGGGTGGCTGCTTTCACAGCACCCCCAGGCTCGCTGGCACCCCTCCAGGTGCAGGCTCTGGGGTGTGGGCGCACACTCACACACACACACTCACACACGCACAAGCTGAGTTCAGCGTGCGTATTCCTGTAACGCTGGGCCGCTGGCAGGAAGTGAGTGGCGGGGAGGCTGCTGCTGGGAACCAGGGGCTGGCCCCACTGAGATAAAGGGAGGCAGCAGATTGGAACTGGAGATAGGGCCCTGGGTCCTGGTAAACAGGTTGGGGGAAATGTCCTTCCCATCCCAGCCTCTTGGCCCTGAGCCCGCAGGATCCATAGGGCGCTGGCCTGGGTCCAGGCCCAGCAGCCTGGGAGTCAAGGGAGAACTGTTTGCACCATAATCTCCCCAGAGTGGGGGGAGGGGTGGGGATGGCAAGGGAGAGAGCGCTGGGCCCCACATCAGGGCCACATGTGCTGTTGGAGAGGGAAGGGGACAGTAGCGGGACTGCTCCAAACCCCTGCACCTCCCCCTGCTGCAGAGGGAGATGTCCATAGTGTGACAAAGGGGTCACCTTCAGAGCAATCTCGAGAAATTGAAACGGTGGGAGACCCGGAGAGAATGGGGGCAGGGAGGGGGTTGCACCCCACTGCCCAGCAGGCAGGCTTTACAGCAACCCACAGTGGGCTTGATATTATGGCTGCTGGGAGACCAGGGGCAGGGCTGCGTGGGGGTCTGCCCGGCCAATGCCCAGCGCCCCACATAGTGGGAGCTCAGCTACACTTGAGCTTTCAAAAAAGTTATGAGATCTCATACAACGGAATACAGAAAAGTGCATGAAGCATATTTGCCCTGTTTTACAAATAACTGTACACAGAGAACGAACTCCCGTGTCATTGCCGCTCAGATCAAGAAATCAAACATGGCCAGGATTCCAGAAGCTTCCTTGTTGTTCACAAGCCCTCCCTCTGCCAGCAGTTACTGCTGCTACCTGACTTTTGGGATCATCACGGCTCTTCTTCTTGGTGTTGCCACTGTGGGCGGATCCCTCAGGAACAGCCTAGCGGGGCTCAGGGCACCTGTGCGGAGCTGTGCTTTGGGCTTTGGCTCGGCGAGGGTTTTGTGCTGGGCGCCTAGACCCCAGTTTATTTCTCTGTTCTACCTGTTTCAGGATCCAGGTGATTTTCACGTTTGGTTTACCAACAGCGCTGCTGGGGCACGTGTGCTCCCGTTTCTGTGGGGCAAGCCCCCCGCAGATCTGCGGCTCGGCTCTAGGAGACGGTGCCAAAGCCCTCTCCCCAGGCGGCTGCAGTGGCTTCCGTTCCTACTTTCCCATTGCACGTCGTTCCTGCTGTCCCTGGGCAGGATCACGCTTCATGACTTCGGCCAAAATCACAGGTAGAACAGAGAAATAAACTGGTAGAACAGAGAAATAAACTGGGGTCTAGGCGCCCAGCACAAAACCTTCGCCGAGCCAAAGCCCAAAGCACAGCTCCGCACAGGTGCCCTGAGCCCCGCTCGGCTGTTTCGATTTTTATCTGCCCTTTCTGGTGAGTAGCGGAGTTGAACACCTTTTCTTATGTTT
This sequence comes from Ursus maritimus, assembly GCF_017311325.1. Classification (NCBI taxonomy): domain Eukaryota; kingdom Metazoa; phylum Chordata; class Mammalia; order Carnivora; family Ursidae; genus Ursus; species Ursus maritimus. The sequence goes on along the minus strand of NW_024424897.1, from coordinate 3,905,364 downwards.
TAGTCAATTGGAGTCCTCTTCCATCGGAGCCAAAGCCTATTCTCAGCCATCAGCCCATTATTTATATATGCTGGGGACCCACTCCTGTCTGTTGCTTGAATTGCCGAAAAATGTTTCTCTTTTCTGTCTTTGCATGTCTACGGAATACTTGGTGGACTGTAAGTTCCTCCTCTTACGTAGTTAAATTTATGGCACCCCCCCCCCTTTGTAATCAGTGTCTTGTGTAAGAACTCCCTCTCCTTAAGGTCACGGTGATACTCTCCTGTCTTCTAAAATTTGGACCTTCTGCCTTCCCCTTACACTTAAACTTAAGTTTAAGGCTTCAGAGGGTGGAAACGTCAGCTCCAAGGCAAGTCACCCCCTGACATGGAGGTCACCTTCCCTGCACCGCACGGCCCTTCCTTTGCTGTGTGGGCAGGTTGGCCGGGGACTGGCCGCCCTGGTCGGGGTGGGAATCAGAGGAGGGAGCCGTGGAGGTGGGTCTGGGGAAGACCTTGGTCAGAGGGCCGGGGAGGCTGCGGGGAAAGCCACCATCACGGTTTCCAGAGTATAAAGTGGCCGTGGGCGCAGTCTTTTGGCCCCGTGAACCTCAGAGAGGTAAACCTTATCCCCTGCCACTTCTCTCCGGCAAGCTGGTGGCTCTTCCTCCACCGAGCACATCCCTGCATCCCCAAGGCCCAGAGTGGGGGTGGGAAGCCTCTGATGCCTTTTGACACCCCCTCCCCCAGACTGTGCAAGGCTGGGGGCTCAGCCTCTTGAGATTGGAGGTGCCAAGTCAGGATCCGACCCCTTCCACAGAGGCACCCAGATCTTGGGTTCCAGTGGGGCATGCTCATGGGGAGCTGCAGGTCCCAAGAGCTTCTCAGGGTGCCTGGAAGGGACAGAAGAGCCTAGTGTGAAGGCCTGGCAACTGGGTGGGTGGGGCAGCTGGAATCCTGGGAAATCCTCTGGGACAGTAGCCCCAGGGCTCCCTCTGCTCTGCTGGGAAGCAGCCAGCCTTCCAGGAATCAGCTCAGGGGCGGGGGCAGGGAGGCCTGGGGGTGGGGGGAGCCAAGCAAGGCCAGAGCTGGGTTCCCAGTACAAGGGCCCCCCTGGGGGGTGGGGCCTGGAAGATGCATGGCCATGGAGCAGGAGGCCTAGGGATGGGGCCCAAGCAACCCTCTGCAGAGCTTTGGGGATTCCTTACATTTCAGGCCCTGCCCTGGGACCCTCTAGACTCCCCCCGCCCCCAGCCCTGCCTTCTAGACCTACACCCCTCGCCCCTCAGCTCTGGCTGCAAGTGGAGCACACCTTGCACCTCCTGCCCGCCCCCCCCCCCC
>NW_024424897.1:3891324-3904035 GCF_017311325.1 Ursus maritimus | reverse complement strand
CCCCCCGGGGCCCCTGGGCTGCACTGCCCGGCTGGGCAGCTGGACTCCCGACAGCTAGAGGCCAGTGTTCGGGGTCTGGTTATTTACTGCCCAGCTTCCTCCTTCTTCCAGTAATCTGTCCTCCGACTCCAGGCCGCTTCTGATCAGGCAGCAGACCTCTGATCTCTGAATCTGCCGTGCTTACCGGCATCGGCCTCTGGCTTCCTGTTACGTGGCCTGGGCTGGGGCTCGAGGTCAGCTTCGTGCAGGCTGGGCCCTCGCCTATTCCTGGGGCCCTCTGCCCTGGCCCCCGGGCCCAGCGGGTGGAGAGAACAGAGGGTCAGATGCCAGGCGTGGGCACTGCGGCCCGTCTGGAGGTGGGTCCAGTTCCACAGACGCTGACCCCGTGCTAGACGCGGAGGACTCAAGGGTGAGGGGCCCATGAGGTGAGCACCTGAGGCTCGGGGTCCTGCATGGTGGGAGGCGAGGGCTCCCACCGTTGCCCCTCCAGCTTGGCAGGGTGCTCTTCCCCAGACCCTCCCCTGCCTCCCCTCTCCTGCAGCCATGGGCGAAGAACCTATGTGGGTAGAAAGAGCAAAGAAGGTTCTAGATAGCGGACATGGACAGAACTCATAAGGGCAGCAGGAGTCAGGGCTCTGGGTTCTGCTGCCCTAGAGACTCCCTTGGCCCTTGGCCCTAGGAGGCAAGGATGGGAAAAGGCTTCTGTTGTAGATTCCCAGGCTTGCTTACCTTGTCCACCCTCTGCGGATCTCCTCAGAGAGTCACAGGTCACAAGGGACCCGGGTGAGAATGGCTGCCTAGCCTCTGGCGGGGTCTGAATCCAGGGACAGATGTCCAGTGCCCTGGGGGCAGATCCTACTTGTTTATGGACAATATTCCTGTGTCGGGCACCTGCCAGGTACTCTAGATACAGCCTCTTGGGTTTGAATGCAGGTTATCAGTCACTGAAGAGCGCCCTCCGTGCCCTAACCGGATGTCTGCTTAGGGTCCCAATCTTTCTATTACCTTATTCCTGGTGGGCCTGTTTCTGTCCCCGGTGCCACACACACAAGTCTAATTTCTTTCACCACTGACAGCCCTGCACAGGAGGGACGAGGTGGCCCTTCTCGGGGCTACCCTGAGCACCCCGAGCTTGGCTCGCCAGCTGCTGATGGCATGGCTGGGATCAGGAAAAGCGTGATCTTCATAGTGGCAGGGGGATTTTGGGGGGGAGGGGTCTTTGGGAAGAAGGAAGGTTGGAACTTGAAGCTGGAGAATGGATCAAAGTAGGGGAGGCACCAGGGACCCCATTGCAGCGTGGGGAGCCCGAAGAGCTTCCCCCTGACTTTGGTCTCCAAAGTGGGACCTACAGGATGACCCCCTGGGGGGGGAGAACTTTATGCTTAGATTTAAATTTGATCCTTTTAAAAGATCAACCTTCTGTGAATATTTCATAATGCAAATAATACATTCATATAGTCATGGAAGCTTGTAATCTAGAAAGAACTACATACATACTGTTATGAACTCAAACATTTTGTATTAGAGGGTGCGTGATCCAGACAGTAGGAAGGTTTGAAAGTCACTATCTCTTAGGTCTTAGAATTTCTACGCTGTGCACCTGCCTACTGAGTTCAGAGTCCAGGATGGCAGGATGAAGAAAGAGCCTATGTTCAGGGACCTGGGGTGCCAGCTGCAGGGAATGGGAGTCACAGGGTGGGGTCTGAAGACCAGGAGTTGTCCGGGCACCTGGCTGGCTCAGTAGGTAGAGCACATGACTCTTGATCCCAGGGTCATGAGTTCAAGTCCCACACTGGGTGGAGAGATTACTTAAAAGACAAAAGACAAAAAAACATGCTAAGACCAGGAGGTGTTGTGGGCACAGAGGGGGCTCAGGCCTGTCTCTGGTTCCCGTTGGGTGCAGAGACAAGCCTGAGCTCACCCTGGCCCCTCGGTGTGTGAGAGAGGGGCAGCCATGGCTGGGCCCTTTGACCAGGAACTCCAGAATCCCTTAGGACAGCACACAAGGCCGGCACCTACGGGGTCACACCCCCTGTCTCTTCAGGCCGGGAGCCCTGGGTGGAGCTTCCTCCCCGGAGCTTCATCCCATAAACAAGTGTTTGTCATGCACTTGCAGGGCCCGGGCCAAGGGCAGGACACAGCTCGTGCCCGCCCGTGTTCCTGGTCAGGTGGGCGGTCGATTACAACATGCCAGCCATCCTGAGTGGAAGGTGTGTTCCCAGAGTCCTGGGTGAGCAGAGGCTAGCTCCCTGCTGGGATTTGTTGCCACTGAGGAAGGAAGATCAGGGGAAAGCTCCAAGGTCCTCAATCCATCCACCAGTCATGATCTACCGGGCACCTATTAGGTTTGCTGACCCGTGCTGGGTGCTGGGGTAGGGCGCTTCGCCTCCTGAGAACAGAGGACCAAGGATGAATGGTCAGGCGCTCTGCACAGCCAGGGCCATGACCTCTATTTCACAGGTGAGGAAACTGAGGTCCGGGAGGCAGAGTCACTCGCCGGTGAATAGTGCAGTTAGGACTGGAGCCCCTGAGTACCACACGTGTGGGTAGAGCCAGCAGGGGGCAGTGCTGGGAGAACCTGGAGGAACTGTCAACCCTTCCTTCTTGCCTTCTGCACTTGGAGGAATCCCAGGTCTTCCAGAAGCCACTCAGCTTGTCTCCTCCTCCAGGGAGTCTTCCAGGATAGCCCCTTGACCCTCTGCCAAGATACGCACCCTTTTCTCGCTGTTTCCTCTGCACCTGGCTTACCTTAGAGCAGCCCTCGTCATTGGTCACTTGCCAGTGTCCCTGAGCTACGGGCTACTGGGGGGCAAGACCAGTGTCTTTCATTCCCCGGATCCCCAGCATGGGGCCTGGAACATCACGGGCATGAAGGAAATACATGAAATCATGTGGATGAGAAAACAGAGTGGAAGGGGGAGACGGGCTTCCTTTGGAAGGTGGGAGATGAAGCCCCGAGAGGACACGATTTCCATGAGTCAGGGGGAGAGCGGCAGGCCACCAGGGGCAGCGCCAGCAAAGGCCTGCAGCAAGCCATATGCATGGGGTCCTACCGGAGCGGGTGGATGGCCTAGAGGGACAGGACACCTTGAGAGCCAGCCCGAGGGAGGGATCGGATCAGATACTGCCGTCAGGAGGGAAGCTGGCAGGTCCCTGAGCAGGGGCTCAAGCCTTCCTTTAGCCCAGGGCAATCCTGTGCTGAGCCTCTGGCCCAGGAGGAGGGGAGGAGGGCAGCTGCACTGGGCTAGGCCTGTGGCCTGCCTCCCTCTGGAAGTTCTTCCAGTGTGTTACCTGAGGCCGTACCTGGAGGTGTCTGGCAGCAGCTGGTGGGGGTGAGCGCTGTGTGTCCTCTGCGGAGCTCAGGACAGACACAGGACAGACACTTGGCTGGAACCTGGGAGCAGCCAACTCACGGCTCATTCATTCATTTCTTCAACAACCCTTTAGTAGGCACCATCACGGGCTGGGGGACCCTACCTAGAGGCTTGGCCGCTGCCACCCGCTGGTGGTGCCAGTCTCCCCCGACCCACCCCCTGGGCTCAGAGCTCCTCTGCCACCGGCTCCCCACCCACTCTGGGCCAAGCAGGGAGAAGCCCCCCCTGGGGCTGGGGGCGGGGCTCGCTGGAGGAGGAGCCGGTGGGGTGGGGATGGCCCCAAGTGGGGTGGAGGTGGGCCTCCGCAGCCCCGCCCGGGCCCCACACAGGCAGCTGTTCCCGGAATGGGGGTTTTAAACTTTTTTTTTTGTTGGCGAATATGCATGTGGTCTTAATTATTTATACGCAGCACTTATCTCCCCCAAATGTTTTATCGGGATTCGGCAGATCCGAGAGCGCGAGATGGAAGCCCCGGGCGGCTCGGGGGCGGGGAGGGGGCAGTAGAGGGAGCAGCGGAAGCGGGGCTGGGGTGGGGGTGGGGTGGGAGCGCTGAGCTGGGTGTCCCCTAAGTCAGCCCGGGCCCGCGGCCGAGGCTGGGGTGAGGGAGAAAAGGACTTCATCCACGGTCGGTTTAACTCTTTCAGGCCCTGACGGGCGTTGGGGGCAACCGAAGCGAGCGGCGCGCCTGCAGGAGGCCGCACCTGGGGCAGGTTGACCTGGGCCCCGGCCTGCGCGGACCCCGCCAGCAGGGGGCGCTCGCAGAGGCCAGTTCGCCCCTGGCGGCCCGGGTGGTCACCGACGAGGGGAGCCCCATCTCTCAGCAAAACCCAGGAGGCCTGAAGAAAGGTCCCAGCTCTTTTCTCGTGGGGGTGGGAAGAGGGGAGAACGGGCGTGACCCAGGAACCCCGCACCTATTAACGTTCCGGGGCATTAATGGTCTCCCTTAGTGCTCACCACCCCCTGGACACATGAGTGGTCTTATCCTGCCCATTTTACAGCTGGGGAAACAGGTTCAGAAGAACCACACGTCTAAGGACCTCCAGCAGAGCGGGGATCGGTGCCCACGTGGACTCGGGCGGGTGGTCCTTCCTTTAGCGGCGGGAGGGTGGAGGGTGGGCCTCCTCCTCCCCCACTCCCCGAGGGCCCCCAGCTGCAGATGCCCTCTGTATGCCCTCTTCCTGGCCGTTTGGGCAGCGCCACTGGAGATTCCTGGAAGCGGCTCCAGGGCACAGCCCCTCCTTGTCGCACCCGCCCACCCAGTGCCTGTAGGATTTGCAGGGGGGCTCAGAGGCCAAGCTCCGCCACCTCTCTAGGCCCCTAGGAACCTAAGCCTGGAGGGCCTGGGAGTTCCAGACTCTCCCACCGGCAGTGCCCAGCGCTCCCTGGCCTCAGGTCCTGCCGGCACCCAGGAGGCCCTCCAGGGTCAGGGGCTCAATGGGCTGCAGGGCAGGGCAGGGCAAGGCGTCTGGTCGGCTGGGAGGGCAGCCTGGGGCTCTCGGAAACCCACAGAGGCAGGAGCGGGCAGGAGGCGTCGGGATTCGTGGGTGCACCCTGGAGTTTTCTGTGCCTCGGGGCTGCCGCCCGCAACCCCCCAAGCCCGTCTTGGGCTTGCAGAGACCCCCATGTCCCTCCCCCCAGTGTTGCCCGGGTTTGTGCTGGGGGTGAAGAGGACTTCCTTGAATTTCCCGGTTGTGGCCGGTGGGGGCGAGCTCTTCTAGGACCCTGCGATCCTAAACTCCCCTGGTGAGGCAGGGCTGGGGAGGGGGAGCCTCATTCATGGCATTCCCTGAATTTCAGCTCCAGCCACGGAGTCAGCCTCTCCCAAGGCAAAGCTTTTTCAAGAGGGAGGTTCCCGCGAGCTCCCCGGCGGCCGCATGGTAATTGGTCCATCGATTAACAGCTCGGTGTGGGGGGCGCTTCAATGAGGGGCGGGGCGGCCGAGTTAGGGGCCCGGCCCTGGGGAGAGGTTGCGGGAGGGAGGCGGGAAGTCGGTAATTCCAGGCTGTGGAGGGTCTCTGTGCCTCCCCAGGACTGAGAGGACCTCCACAGGGGCAACCCTGGGGCCCCCGGATGCCAAGCGCCACCCGGGCCCCCTGGGCCCCTGGAAGAATTGGTTCCCACCAGCCAACCTGTTCCCATAGCCAGAAGTTGCCATGGTGACCCCCTCCCACCTTCAGCTACAGCTTTTCCAGTAAAACCACTGCAGAAATCCATACTTCCCGACAGGCACGCCCCCCGGCCCCCCACCCCCCACTGCGCGCGGTCTGGGAGCTCCCCGGAGTTAACCCTCAGCTTGCCGAAGATGCTGTTTGGGGGAGTCCGGGGAGTGAGAGCCCATGAGGAGGGGCCTGGGCTGGGGAGGAGAAGGTGGACGGGGGATAGGCCGGTCGCCCTCTCCCTCAAGGCCCTCGCGAGGGACTTGAGCAACTCCGGGAAGCTAGCTCCGAACTGAAGGCCCCGCCTTGGAGGAGCCTCTCCGGGGCACCAGGGCAACTCTGCATGGGACCCAAGGGCCCTCCCTGGGCTGCAGCTCTCCAAGGGTGACTTTTCTCCGCCGCAGTGGGTGGGGGTATCACATCCTCACGGCCTGGCCTGCAGCTTCCGGCCGCCGGATCCGCTCTCCTCTCTCCTCTCCTTGACCTCTGTCCCCTCCTCCCAGCACAGTGCTTTCCTAGAGGCCCAGGGGGCTCCGCTCAGGTCCAGTGGGGGTGCTGCAGCCCCTCCAGGGAGGCTGGATGCCCGCAGCCTGGCTTTGTGTCCACAAGTCTGCTCTGACTGGCTGTTGGACAGAAGTCACCCACAGCTCAGGGCCTCTGCTTCCCCCCACCCCCCAGGAGTGAGGCTAATGATCTTGAGGGAGAAGAGGGGAGCCATCCTGCTGCTCCCCAGGGACAAGGTCTACAGGCCTCTGTTGGGGGCGGAGTCCCTGGGGACTGCCATGCTGTGCAGCCCAGGGGTCCAACTCTGTGGCTCAGCCTTGCCTCCACTTTCAGAGCCATGAGCAGAGATGCTCTAATTGTTCTCTCTGTAGCCCTGGATGAATAATTGAGAGGTCTTTGAAGAGAATTAATTAGCCCGTTTATTGACTGTAAATGCTTTGCTGCAGATGATAAAGGGAAAGCTCCCCGCCTGTGCGGGCTGCCTGCCGGCCAGGGCCCCAGCACCCGCAGCTAGCCACTTCATGGGCCCCCAGGTCCCGTCTGCGTGACGGGGCTCAGCCTCTGCCTGGGAGCTGCCCCTTTTTCCCTGAGAAAGGAGCTGGTGGCTGAGCCCCCACTTCCTGGCCTCCCCAGCCTCCTGCGGCAAGGCCCCGCTCCTCTGCCCTAGCTCTGCTCCCTTTCTCTTCCAGGAGGCAAGGTAGGGCTGTGCTCCCTGCAAGGAGCACGGATGGGGTCTGTCCACTGTTGGGAGCACTTCCCCCAGCGCGCTGGACTCCTATCCTGGGACCGGCTCTGGGCAGGGTCCCAGGACCCTCAAGGGGAGAGGCACCCCCGGCGGGGGACCTGTCCTGGGGCTGGCTCTGGGCTCCACGGGTCTCTGCCCGTGCAGCGCGATGATGCCATTGTGCCCCGGCCCCTGTGAGGGCTCTCGGGAGGGAGAGGAGAGCAAGGCAGCACTCCTGTGCTCCAGGCTGGGCTCAGGGCAGACATGCAATCGTCCACGCTGGTGGGACCAGGGGGCGTGGTCAGCCGTGGCATGGACCCGGTCGGCTTGCTAGGTGAGTGCTAGTTATTCATAATAACAGCAAACATTTGTACACCTTTCCCTCCATGCAGGCCCTGGCGAGTTATAGGGACTAACTCACTTGGTCCTCCCAAGCAGCCCGTGAGACCTGTGAAGGCAGAGCGTGGACTTGGCCCCCAATGGGCCCGCAGGGCTGCAGTGCAGAACCCAGCACAGACACGGGCTTATGGAAGGAAGGAAAGGGAGGAAACTGACTGGCAAAACTGGGCTCACAGGAACTTTTTGTCCGCTAGAGGACCCACACTCTGACGTGTCTGCCAGCCCCGCGAAATGTCATCTCCAGCCCCGGGCCCATGCCCAGGGGTCAGCCCCTGCCCGTGTGGCCGCTGGGCACGAGTGAATGCAAGGAGGCTCAGGGGTAGCTGTTTTAGGAACCCCAGCCCTGCAGCTGCCGGCTGCGGGCTGGGCAGCGGAGACCTCGCTGGGAAGCGAGCTGGACCCATGGCGCTTGGTCCACATGAGCCATGACAGGGCCTGGGCTGAACCACAGCAATGGGGGTGAAGAGCCTGTGACAGCCCCGCAGGGGAAGAGGAGGGAGGGGCGGTGGAACGGAGTGACTCGTGGACCTGGGGAGAGGGGTAGAGGAGTGGAGATGACCCCAGGGGTCACCTCAGAGGAGGACCCGTGTCTGCAGGTGTGTTCGGGAAGCAGCGACCTGGCTCTTGCCTGGGCAGCCCTCCAGGGGAACGAGGACACACCCTGCCAGAGGTCCCATGGTCCTTCCACACCCACCCTCTGCGCACTCGGCGTCCCGGGGACGCTGGCTGCGGGGACTCTGGCTGTGGGGGCCACGTCCGTGGACTCCCTCTTCCCGTGCCTGCCGCTGGGCCTCACAAGCAGGAGGCCCAGGCAGAAGTGGGGGGACGGAGGACAGTGCGGCCGGCCGGCTGCATGCGCCTCCCTCCGCTCAGACCCGCGGCCCCTACTGGGCAGCCGTCCAGTCCACTCAGCGATCTCTGGAGGGCTGCTGCCCACACTGCTGTTGGTCGGCTTTCCTGGAGCTTCTGGCTTGCGCCGTGGGCTTTGGGACATCCTGACGGTCCTCTGAGGCAGGCCAGAGGCCCAGCTGCAACTGCCTTGGCCAACGTTGACACCGAGGCTTGAACCCACGTCCACCGCGCCCCACTTCACAGTGCTGTCTGTAGCTTCTCCCGCCCAACTCTTCCCCGCCTCCGGGAACCGCTCTCTCTCCCCTCCGCACGGTTTGCAGGGGAAGCCCATGGCCATCTCCTAAAGGGCGTCCGGGGCAGTGGAAGAGAAACTGGCCTTCGTCGGGGTGGCTAAAGCTGGGCGCGTAGGACCTGGGAACAGGCGGCACGTAACGCAGGAGGAGTGCAGGAGCCCTATCTGGAATGTTCTGGGCCTAAGGGATCTTCGAAGCTGGAGGGCAAGATGCTGAGGGGAGGAGTGATTCAGGATTGCTCGCAGCCCCGCAGCATGGAGGGTCGGCTCGCACGCCGTGGGGACTGCGCAGGCCGCTCTCTGCTAACCAGTACACCCGGAAGCTGCTTTATTATTTTTTTTAAAGACTTTATTTATTTATTTGATAGAGAGAGAGAGAGCACAAGCAGGGAGCAGAGGGGGAGGGAGAAGCAGACTCTGCGCTGAGCAGGGAGCGTGACACAGGGCTCGATTTTAGGACCCTGGCATCATGACCTGAGCCGAAGGCAGATGCTTCACCGACGGAGCCCCCCAGGCGCCCCATAAACTGCTTTTCTGCTTCAGTTATCCGGAGAGCGCCTCTGCCAGCCACGGCACTGACCACTGACTGGTGACTTCCGTTGGGTTCCATGAGAAGCGACCTCTATCCGTCGGCCCGCTGTGATCGGGCCCCAGGACAGCCCCCAGTCGGAGTGGCTTTCAGCAGCAAGCATCTGTGGGTGTGTTGGGGTTCAGCGGAAGGCTGGGATTAGCTGCACTCGGCTCTGGGCTGTGGGTTGGGTCCCCGTGTGCTCCACACGTTTCTCATCCTCCTGGGACCAGCCGGGTACGCCAGACGCGTTCCCTCCAGGCCCCTCGGCCGTGCGGGGAGGGCACATCTGTCGCCCAAGTGCCTTTCCGCCTCTGCTCACCGCACATCTCTGGTCAAAGCAAGGCCCACGGTGCTACAGTCACAGTGTTTGCGTCTCCCCAAAACCTGACCCCGATGGTCCGTCGGTCTTGGACTTTCAGCCTCCCAAGCTGGGACACACATTCCCGTTGTGGATAAGCCCCCGGCCGCTGTCTGTGACAGCCGCCTGGACGGCCGGAGACGGATGGCCGTGCCCGGACCCAAGGAGGAGGACATGTGATTCTGTTAAGAGGAAGTGAGGGGCGGGATTGAGAATGCAACCCCCCATTTTTCCTGATGAAAATAGCTTTGAAAAACTCAGAAAACAAAAGTAGGCGGAAGGGCATAATGAATCCCCACAGAACACCACCCAGATTCCGTATCAACTAATGTCTTGCCCTATTTGTCTGGCCAGTCTGTTGGGCTTCGTAAGGTGTTTTAAGGCTTTTTAAAACTTGAGGTAAAATACGTACAACATAAAATTGACCACTTCAAGCGTTTCTAAGTAGACGGTTCGGTGGCATGGAGCACGCTCACCCGTCCCTGGCCCAGCTTCGTCTTTCCGACTGGACTCTGTGCCATTAACACGGACTTGCGTGCCCCCCCCCCCAGCCGGCCCCTGGTCCCCACAGAGACTGTCTGTCTTTGTGAATGTGGCCAGTCTAGACACCTCGTGTAAGAGAAATCAGACGGGGACGTCTGGGCGGCTCGGTCAGTGAAGCATCTGCTTTCGGCTCAGGTCATTATCTCAGGGTCCTGGAATCGAGCCCCGCGTCGGGCTCCCTGCTCAGCGGGGAGCCTGCTTCTCCCTCCCCATTTGTGCTCTCTCTCTCTCTCTCAAATAGATGAAAATCTTTTAAAAAAGAGAGAGAGAGAAATCAGACGGTATTTCTCCTTTCGTGAGTGGCTTTCCTCACTCAGCATCGTGTCCCCCAGGTCCGTGCACCCGACAGCAGGTGTCAGGACCCCCTCCCTCTGAAGGCCAAACGCTATTCCCTTGTGTGGCTGGACCACATTTGGTTTATCTCGTCATCTGTCGAGCAACAGTGGGGTGATTTCTCCCTTTTGGCTGCTGCGAATCACGCTGCTGTGAACACGGGTGTGCAAATGTCTGTTCGAGACCCTGCTTTCAGTTCTCTGGGGTGCGTCCCCAGAAGTAAGTCTGGGTTTCACTTTTTGAGGAACTTCCCAACTGTTGTCTACACGGACGTGGCACGTGGGCTGCCATCCCGCCTACCTTGCACAGGATTCCAGTTTCCCCACAACCTCGCCCATAGCTGTGATTTTCTGGGTTGTTGCTTTTTTTAATTTAATTTTTAAAAAAATAGTCACCATAATGAGCGTGAACTGCGCCTCACATGGTTTCAATTTGCATTTCGATCTCCTTTTGACATCAGCTGCTTTGAGATGGGTTTCTGGTTCTTGTAACTAGTACTAGTTAGGGGGCGGGGGGTTAGTGGCTGTAACAAGGGACCCAACCACAGTGTTGTGGCTGGTGGAGAAGTTCACTTCTCTTTCCTGTGCCAGCCCAGGTGGGTGCTCCCAGGCAGGGGAAGCGCTCCTCCCTCCCGGGACCCGGGCGGTGGGGGGCAGCTCTGTCAGCTCAAGGAGGAGCTCCTAGGGCGGCTCAGCCCTCAGGGAGGAGGAAGGAGCCCAGCTCGGTGGCATTTCGTCACAGAGCCACACGGGCTGCAGGAGGGGCTGGGAGCGTCCCTGGGCACAGAGAAGGAGAGAACGGACTGTGGACGGTTCCAACTGCGGAACGCACCACGCCCGACCCCCCCCCCCCATCCTGCTGTACAAACTGGACCCCACACTGAGGCCGAGCTGCTGGCAGGACCCATCGGCCGGGGCTGCCAGTGTGCTGGCGGGTGGGCCCTGGGTGGAAGGAGCCTGCAGGCATGTGTGTGGAGGGAAGCCCTGAAGAGGCACCGTGGGACCCCCAAGGGAACGGTGGCCTCCAAAAGATATGGCCACGTCTTAAACCCCAGAACCTGTGACTGAGGCCTTGTTTGGAGACAGGGTCTCTGCAGGTGCAATTAAGTTCAGGATCTCCCATGAGACACCTGGGTGATCTGGTGATGTCCCTGTAAGAGGAAGGGGAGGGAGGTGGGAGGCACAGAGCCAGAGAAGCCATGTGAGGACAGAGACTTCAGGGACACGGCCACATGCCAAGGGACGTCTGGTGCACCAGGGGCGGGAAGGGCCTTTGATCGGGGGCACGGCCCCACCCATGACTTCATTTCCGATCCCTGACCTCCAGAGCCGTGAAAGAGTAACTTTCCAGTGTGTGAAGCTCCCCAGTTTGCGATGGTTTGTTCTAACGCCCCAGAACACTCCTCCGCGGGGCTGCCTGGACTAGCTCTGGGAGCCGGACAGCCGAGCCCGAGCGGCCGCTGCTGAGCAGCCCCACGGCCTGTCTGCCCGATGACCCGGCGCTCCTGCCTGAGGAGTGACGGCGAGCCTGAGGTGGGTCAGCATCAGGGGCCCATTCCATTAGGCCCAGGCCAACCGCGCCTGCCACGGCCTCCCTCTTTCTGCCAGGGCCCTGGGGCACCCAGGGCTCGGCTCTCAGAGAGGCCCCCACCCTCCTCTCTGCGCTACTTCTCCAGCTGGGACTCATGTCCTTGACCGGCTGACTGCAGCATCCTGGGAGTCCCGCCCCAAGCCGGGCTCTGCTCTGGACGCCAGCTCCCCACCCAGCTCTAGCAGAAAGCCTGGAAAGCCTACTGCATCTCAGGTCCCTGCTCCCCATGCACCGTCCCCATTCAGCCTCCCAGCCACCCAGGGAGACGGGCCTTGCTCGTGATGCTCGGTGTGGGCTGAAGACTCGAGGTGGGGTGGACAGGCGGTGTGCCCAAAGGCACATGGCTAGGGTTCAAGGGCAGGTCGACACCTGAAGCAGGACCACTGTAGCCCAGGGGTCCCTGCCAGGGTAGGGTGGGTGTTGCTGGGTCCCGGCCGGGGAAGGCGTGCTCTCTCCCTTGGCCCAAGACTTGGAGAGCTGGTTGGGGGCAGGGGGGTGGTTCGGCAGCGGCAAGACCTGGCCAGCTCCGTCCGAGATGCAGGGGAGGCTGGGGAGGAGAGGTGTGGAGACCCACTTCTCTCCCAGGATGTGTTTGGAGGCTGATGGCATCTTGGAAAGGGGAGCTTGTTGCCCAAGAGGGCTGCTGTGGTATCTAAAATATGGGCTTCCTTCCTTCTGGGAAGGAGGGTTGAGAAAGAGGCCTCCCCACCCCTGCTGTCTGCTAAGCTGATTTCTGTTAAAACTCTGCTTCTCAGCCTGACCCAAAAGGCCTTGGGCACAGTACTGAGCCTTTCTCCAGCCTGCGCAGAGGCGGGGGTCTCAGAGACTTCAGATCTGTATTCAGATGGAGGCAGACCAGGCAGGATCTCCCACCTGCTCAGTGCCCACAGCCCCAGGCCCCTTTCAGCAGGGGTCTTTGTTTCTTCCCCTGTGGCCCTTAGGATGCTGGAAGAGCCCCTAGAAGGAGGGCAGAGCCCTGGGGCGTGGACGCTCCCCCCCCCCCCCCCCCCCCCCC
>NW_024424897.1:3877780-3891314 GCF_017311325.1 Ursus maritimus | reverse complement strand
CCCCCCCCCCCCGCCCACCCCCAGGGCCCCTCTGTGCCACAGGAGGCCACGTGCAGCAGGAGCTGGGAGTGGAGCTGGGGCCGGGTGGGCAGGGCACAGCTGGGCCTGTGGGAGGGGTGGGGGCCACTGGGGAAGGGACTTACCAGCAGGCAGCTCTGCTGAGACCCCAGGAGGCCCTCCTCCATTCCGGTAATGACAGAGGTAATGACAGAACGTGGGGTGGGGTGCCAGCTTCTGCCTCCAGGGCCCAGCCCCTCCCCTCGGCTGTCTCCCACCTGCTCCCCCCACAGGCCCTCCTGCCCCTCCCCTCCCCTCCCTGGAAGGTGCAGAGCTGGGGCTAACACACCCAGACAGGTACAGCACGGCCACTCTGCGTGATGACTTGGGCCCGTGGGGGGCTCCTGCCCGGGTTGGTGCACCCTGCTGAGGGGTTGGGGGGTGATGCCAAGAACAAAGGCAAAAGAAAAAAAATTGAATTTCCTTACGACTTACAGGCCATTGACAAGACCTTGAGAGTGACCTTCGCCTAGGAATTCTACTGCCTCCATGTTAATACTTTGCTAAGAGCAAAAGGCAACCTTATCTTAATATTAACCCAACCTCCCCGACCCTGTAAGCCTTTTTTAACACATAAAAATTCCTTTGGAAACTTCCTGTATCTCTACCCCCCAAGATACATGTTGGCAATCATCCCCCAGGCATGCAGCCCACTGATACACATCTGAACGGTCTCATGACTCAGGTTTTATTAGACGGTCATAAAGGACCTTTTCCCAACAATAGCTGGCCCCTCCAGGTCCTGGAAACCTTGCTTCCAAAATTCCTTAGGGACTCATGCTCTCCCTATCCCCCTCCCAACTTGAGAGTATATAATGGGCCACTCCTCACGACCCCGACACAGCTCTTTCTGCCCACTGGTCCCCGTGCTTTAATAAAACCACTTTTTTGCCCTGAAGACGTCTCAAGAATTCTTCCTTGATCGTTTGCTCCAAACCCCAATATTTTCTTCTTTCTTTCTCTTTCTTTCTTTCTTTCTTTCTTTCTTTCTTTCTTTCTTTCTAGATTTATTTATGTATTTGAGAGACAGAGAGAGAATGCGTACTCCCCTGTGTGGGGTGGGGGAGGGCAGGGGCGACGAGAGGGAGAGAGAAGCTTTAGCGGACTTCGCACTCGGCACAGGGCCCCACACAGACCTGGATCTCACGACCCTGAGATCACGACCTGAGCCGAAACCAAGAGTCGGATGCTTAACAGACGGTGCCAGTCAGGCGCCTCCAAACCCCAACATTTTCACGTCAGGGGACACCCAATTCCCCCCTTCCCCAACCTGGCCCCCAGCCCAGATACCTTCCCAGGTCTAGGGAGCACCTCGGAGACGCCCTCTGTCCCCTGGGCCCCCCCCTTCCCACTTCCCGTTTCAGGTGTGCCCACAGGCCTTTCTGCCTCTACCCTCTACACACAGGCCTGCCCGACTATAGCCTCACAAAGCCTGGTGGCCCAGGGCACCTGCTGGGTGGTGCTGGGGAAAGCTGTCCCCCATCTGCCTTGGGGTGGGGCAGGAGGACCCCACGGGGAGGCCTCCCTCCAAGGGCCTGCCAGGCATGAGGGGAGACAGAATGTCCCAGGCAGGTGGACGGGGGTCTTCAGAGCTCCCGGGGACCCTGCTCACCACCGCTCTGCAGCTGGCAGAGGGGGACAGGGCTGGGCTTGCCCCCAGAACCGACACCTCCTCCCCTGCCTCCCTTCCCCCCTCCATCTCCCTTTCCTGGGATCTGGGGGTCCTCACCCTTGCCTAGCCGCTCAGGTGCAGAGAGCCAGGCAGGCGTGGAGGCCTTTGGGCAGGCTCCCAGGGCCGATGGGGCGGCCCCCTCTTTTCCCAGAAAGAGGAAGGAAGGCCAGCATCTGGGGAGCCGAGCCTCCATCCCTACCCTCTCTGCGGCCAGAAGCTCCACCCTGTGACCTGGCCTCCTGGACACCGGCCATCTGGGGGGGGTGGAGATGGTCCCCAAGGAGCACTCCCCTTTGGGGGGGGGACATCTGCCCTCTGTGCTTCAGAGCCAGCCCTGAGGGGTCCCGGGCCAGGGTCCTCTGTGCCCAATCTGCCAGGCCCCGTGCAGCCAAGGAGAGGGGCCAGGCTCTCCCACCTCCCCAGAGGCCCCGTCGTGGCCTTTTGCCCTCTGGCTGGCACCGAAAGCCTTGCCCAACCCAGGAGCAGACTGCTCTGAGGACCCTCATCGTGGCCCTAGACCCACCCTGCCCCTGCCTGGGCTACAGGAAAAGCCTTCTGGGATTCCTCTGGGCACCAAGCTCCGGGGGCAGGAAGAGAGGGCTGGGCTGCAAGCTGCTGCCTTTCAACTCCCACGGGGGAGGCTATGCAGCGTGCCATGCAAACACATGTAGACAAGCCCCCCTAGCCAGTCACCCCCACTCCAGGTGACAGGCCTGTTGCCTGCAGTGGCTGGTGGCGGCCAGGAAGCGGGGGTGCCAGCTGCAGACAGCCTCCCACCGACAGGGCCTGTGGGAGGCAGGGTGACGGTGGCCTTCAGAGGATTTAATCCCAGTAGGAAGACAAGGAAGAGGCAAAGGGGTGAATAGGCCAATGATGGTGGTCCCGCAGTCCGGAATAAGGAGTGAGGTCATGCGCCGTGTCCAGAGGTCATCGTTGTAATGCCAACTGGTTCCTTCATTCCTTCATGTAGTCGCCAACTGTGTGCTTGGTGCCCGTTGTGAGTGGGCACTGTCCTGGGGGCTCGCAGTCCACAGCGAGACACACGCGGGCCCGGGAAGTAAGGCTGACTGTGTTCGAAGGAGTAAGGAGAGCTGGGTCAGGGGCACGAGGCGAGGGGCGGGTGGACTGTGGAATTCCAAAGATGGTCAGGGCAGGCTCCCCGTGGAGCTGATTGGGCCAGGCAGGAGGGGCGAGCCACGGAAAACAGACATGGGGGGGTCCACGGCCCTGGGCGGCGCTGCTCCAGGAGTGTGCTCTGGGCACGGCGAGGGGGCCTGAGACTCCGGGCAGCAAGGTGGGAGGCAGGCAGGGAGGACCTTATGGGTACCCCGTGGTCACCCAGGAGCCCTGGGCGGGGAGCCCATGGAGAGGAGCTCCCTGGGTGGGAGATGCAGGGGCCCTGGGAAGAGTTCTGCGGAGGTGCTGGGAAGCGGCTGCCTCGGGGCGTGTTTTGGAAATACGATTATATTTCCATCTTATTTGCATTAAGAAAAAACAAAAAGCAGAAACAAAGGCCTGTGTGTCCTGTGCGGGTAGAGGCAGAGGGGCCTGTGGGCACACCTGAAATGGGAAGTGGGAAGGGCGGGGGGGCCCAGGGGACAGAGGGCGTCTCCGAGGTGCTCCCTAGACCTGGGTGGTCCCTTCAGTGCGACCATCCACGTGCTGTGGCCTACACCCACGGCCACCACGGCCACCACCCAAACTCAGCAAAACCCCAGCTGGGGCAGTAGCAGGGAGGAGGGCTGTTTCTGGAAACTGTTGCCTAGGAGCTCATCCCGGGAGCCCCCTGGGGGTGATGCCTATTCCAGGGGTCCCTGGGCTTGCCTCTCCTAACTTCCCCCTGTCGGAAGGGGCAGGAGCAGAACAGCCCCTCTCTGAGGGCAGATTTGCAGCGGCCGAGGTCATTTGCTGCTGGGCTTCCTAACTGGGGCCGATCCAAACCGAATGGTGCAACTTTTGTGTCTGTTTTTGTTTTTTAAGATATATTTTTTTTAAGTAATCTCTACACCCAACATAGGGCTCGAATTTACAACCCCGAGATCAAGAGTTGCACGCTCCACTGACCCAGCCAGCCAGGCGCCCCTGGATGGTGCAACTCCCTTGCTCTGAGTCCCGATGCTGGTTTCCCAGGGGGCGCAGAGGCCAGCTCTCTGCCAGGCCTTCTGCAAAGCTTTTAAGGACTAGAGGGGCAGCGTCCTGGTTCACACGCTCTGCCGAGCTAAGAGCAGCCCGCGGCAAACCGTGAGCTCGCCCCACGCGGGAGGTGCAAGCACCGGGCTTCGCCCCGCACACAGAACCCTGGTTAGTTTTGCGACTACGCGTCAGCTGCTGCAACTCCCCTTTGGTAAAATGGTGATTGGCCTCCCCCCGCCATCCCTCCACAGTCCTGAGGCCTCACTGAAATGTGCATGTAAATCCCTATCACCCCCCAACCCCCCCCCCAAAAAAAACCCTCAAAACAAAGCAAAAAAGTCATACCTCTTCTCTTTTTTTTTTTTTAAAGATTTTATTTACTTATGTGACAGAGAGACAGGCAGCGAGAGAGGGAACACAGCAGGTGAGTGAGAGAGGAAGAAGCAGGCTCCCAGTGGAGGAGCCCGACGTGGGACTCGATCCCGGCACGCGGGGATCACGCCCTGAGCCGAAGGCAGACGCTTTAACGACTGCGCCACCCAGGCGCCCCCATACCTCTTCTCTTATCCTTTACCTTTGTACCTGAACAGTCAACGCCAAGGCTACGTTAACACTCTGAGCACCCCTCACCTGTCCTCACTCCAAGCTTGGAGACTTGGTGGAACCTACTGAGACCAAGAACACCCTGCTTGGCCAACTTTGAGCAGCTCCCCCGCCCCCGCCGCAAAAGTCCCCCCAGAATCCCGGCAGTTCACTTAAGGAAGTCACTTATGGGCGGGGGTTGGGGGTGGGTCTCACCCTTGCTCTTCAGTCCCTGGTGAGGTTGCCAAATTCAGTAAAATAACCAACCAAAAGACAAGGTACCTAGTTAAATTCCAATGTCTTAAACGGGGGGGGGGGTGCTGTTTTAGTATAAGTATATCCATGCGACAGATGGGGTATACTTATACTAACAAATACTCGCGCACCTTGCACTGTATCTGGCAACCCGAGTCCCATCCGCCCCAGAGATTTCTTGCAATCGAAGCTGTATTTTTATCAACCCATCTTTCCCGGAGCTTTTTGCATTTTATAGCTTTACAGTTGCCACAGTACAAAATGCTTGTCAGCTGGGTGATTGACAACGTAGCTACAAGGGAATCGCTTGTTTTACTCGTGCGCTGTCAGGGCGCTGAGACGGGCTCCGGGGGACACGGCCGCAGCTCGCCAACGTTCCTTGAGCGTCACTCCTCAGAGCCGCCCCGCTGACATTTGACGCCTACGAGTATGACACCCCGTTGCAGCCCGAGGGGAATTGTCTGTGTTTGGGGCTCGGCAGGGACATTTATTCCCAATAATCGTACTGCAGCGGGTCTTGGTATTTAACAGTTATGATTGCAGTAAAATTTATATTCTACAGAATTTTGACAATATTCAGCTACTCATGGGCTTATTATGTTTGTTTGTGTTTTAGAACCATGGAAATAAAATTTACCCCCAACAATACAGCTGCAAGTTTATGTCCCTAAAACTGACCGTAAATAATAAACATAATAACAGAATGTCTGTAAAACACATAAAACAGCCTTCTCGGAAAAAGTGGGCTCTCTGTGTCTCCCCTGCTGGGGCGGGCGGGGCGGCGGGGGGATGGGTGAGGAGCCCAGCCCCGCCGTCAGGGTCAGGGTCGCTGGGCTGACTTCAGAAGGACTCTGCTGGCTGGGGGGCAAGCTAGGTCATAAGTCAGAGCCTCCCAGCCTGGGAAATGGGGGCAGAAAGACGGGCTCAGAAGAGCGTATGTGGTGGCCTCCCTCTGGATGGCCCCTGTAGTGGTGTCCTGGGGCCTTGGGGACAAACCACCACAAACTGGGGGGGGGGCTTAAAACAGCAGAAGTCAATTCTCTCATGGTTTTGGAGACCAGAAGTCCAAAATCATGGTGTGGGCAGGGCCGTGCTCCCTCCGAAGGCTCTAGCAAAGAATCTTCCTGCCTCTTCCAGTGTCTGGTGGCCCACGCGTTATTCAGCTCGTGGCTTTGAGGCTCCCCTAACCCCTGCTTCTGTGGTCTCTGGTCTCTCTCTGTGTCTCTGTGGCTGTCGCTTCCTCTGTCCCTTATAAGGACACCCGTCATTGGATTTAGGGCCCATCCTAATCCAGGATGGTCGCATTCGAGATCCTTCACTTAATTGCATCCCTGAAGACCCTTTCCTCAAACGAGGGTACACGTCTGGGTGGACATATTTGGGGGGCTCAGGCGCACCCACCTA
Source organism: Ursus maritimus (assembly GCF_017311325.1). Lineage (NCBI taxonomy): Eukaryota > Metazoa > Chordata > Mammalia > Carnivora > Ursidae > Ursus > Ursus maritimus. The sequence goes on along the minus strand of NW_024424897.1, from coordinate 3,885,211 downwards.
TACCAGCACCATCCCTGTTATCACTTTATTCTTGTTGCCATTTGGGGGTACGATGGAAGAGTTGAGAGGAACCAGCCCAAAGGATGGAAGCAAGCAGGAGATGACCCCAGGGGACCATGTGGTCCATCCACAGGAGGGAGTATCACTCAGCCTTAAAGACAATGGGACTGCTGGCACCTGCTACAGTGGGAGGGGCCTGGAGGACGGGAGGCTCAGTGAAAGAAAACAGTCAGGAAAGGATTCCCTGGAGTGAGGTGTCTGAAGGTCAAGTTCAGAGAGATGGGCGCCCAGGGCTGGGGGAGGGGCGACGGGGAATCTGAGTTCTGTGGGGACAGAGGTTTAGTTGGGCAGATGCAGAAGTTCTGGAGGTGAGTGATGGTGACGGTCACACAACAGTGAGAATGTACTTAGTGACACTGAACGGAAACACTTAAAAATGGCCAAAATGGCAAATTTCATGTTATGTGTATTTTACCACTATTTAAAGAGGAAGAAGGAGGAGGAGGAGGAGGAGAGGAGAAAACCTGCAAGGAACCCATGCACTTTTTCAGTCCCCTTCATCGGTACAAAAACCTGGTCTCAGAGAGGCAGCGTGGCCCACACGGGACACGTGGCAGGTTCCCAACGCCAGGGCCCTCGCCTCAGTGCCTTCCATGCAGGCTGGGGACAGGCTGCCCCTTCTCTGGGTGGGTCCAGGAGCCCAGACAGCGTGGGACTCGCGGGCGTCACCAGAGCCTGAATGGCGCCCTCCTAACACCACCAGTCTCGGGTCCCCCTGAGCCCCTCACCCCGCTGCCGTGTCTCAGAGTACGCAGGCGCCTCCTGCCCCGGGATCTGGGGCATCTGTTGTGAGGGCAGCTGCCGGGGCTCACCCCAGAACCCCCAGCTCAGAATCTCAGGCCTGGGACCTGCCCGGGGATTAGACGGTGCCACCGGGAGCCCAGGAAGTCTCCAGAATTAGCTGCACTGCTTGTCAACATCTGGGGTCTCTGGCTTCTTTCCTGCGGAGCCCAGATCCGCAAGCTGGGGACGGTGCCTGGGAATCTGTGGTCAAGAAGCATCTCAGGCACTCTGGGGCTAGGACAGTGCTGAAGCCGTTCCTTCATTCATGGGGCGCCAGCTCTGGGCGGCGATAACTCAGCTCTCTGACTGCTCTTTTCCTACCCTGTCCCCACGCTCCCATGTGTCAGCAGAGCCCGACAGCCCGGAGTCCCAGCCCTGCACGCAGCCTCCTGCTTCCAGGCCTTGCCCACACCTTCCCTTCCTCCTGGATGTCGCTGGCTATGGGACCCCTTCCTCACCATGCTTACCCCTCTCTCTGCCAGCTCTGGGAGTGGTCTGAGCCTGGGGTGGCACTCAGCACCTGACGGTGGCTTGTTCTACTCCCCCCAGCCTGGGTCCCCCTCGGGGTCTGGACCTTGTCATTCTGGTCTGAGATTTGAGCCTCTGGCTTGGGCTGCGGCTGGCAAGAGCTCGGTTCCTGCTGCTCAGATGGGTGAGTGGACAGAAGGCAGGTGTCCTGGCTGGGCGCTGGCCGGGAGCCGGGGCCTCGTAGGATTTTGTTGTATCGAGGTCCCCCTGGCTTCCTACTGAGTTAGAAGTCAGGCCCTCATTTACCCCAAAGATACAAATGTAGTGATCCGAAGGGGCCCCTGCACCCCAGTGTTCATAGCAGCGATGTCCACAATAGCCAAACCATGAAAAAGCCCAGATGTGCAGACAAATGGACAAAGAAGATGTGGTCTATATACGTGATGGAATAGTACTCAGCCGTCCAAACAAATGGTATCTTGCCGTTTGCAATGACGTGGATGGAACTAGAGGGTATTACGCAAAGCAAGATAAGTCAGAGAAAGACAAATACCGTAAGATTTCACTCATATGTGGAATTTAAGAGACAAAATAGAGGAGCATAGGGGAAGGGAGGGAAAATAAAGATGCAATCAGAGAGGGAGACAAACCATAAGGGACTTTTTTTTTTTTTTAAGATTTTATTTATTTGTTTGACAGAGAGAGACAGCCAGCGAGAGAGGGAACACAAGCAGGGGGAGTGGGAGAGGAAGAAGCAGGCTCCCAGCAGAGCAAGGAGCCTGATGCGGGGCTCGATCCCAGGACCCCTGGATCACGCCCTGAGCCGAAGGCAGAAGCTTAATGACTGAGCCACCCAGGGGCGCCCCCCCCCCAAGAGACTCTTAATCATAGGAAACAAACTGAGGGTTGCTGGAGGGGAGGGGGGTGGGGGATGGGGTAAATAGGTGACCAGCGTGAAAGAGGGCTGGTGATGAAATGAGCACTGGGTGTTACATAAGACTGATGAATCACTGGCCTCCCTCTGAAACTAATAATACACTATATGTTAATTACTTGAATTTATATAAAAAATAAAAGACAATGATATTTAAAAAAAGAAGAAGTCAGGCCCCAGCAGGAGCCACTGTTCCTGGGGCCGCTAGAGGGAGACCTTCTCAGCCCAAACCCGGCCTCTCACAAGGCCCAGGCTGTGGGGCGCAGCGGCTCTGCTCAGCCTTGGCAAGAGTAAGCAGAGAAAGTGTGCACGTGCGCACACGCGTGTGGGGTGTTTGTGTGTGTGTGTGTGCGTGCACGCAGCGCGCAGGGCCTGGGCCGCAGGGGCAGCGGGCAGTGGGCCCCGCACACCCTGGCTGGTGGCCTGGTTTCCTGCAGGTGGAGGTCTGCTTACTGGATGGTGGGCAAGGCTGAGAAGCTGGGGGGTAGGGAGAGTGGTGCCACTGGGACAGGGAGGACAGCGAGTAAGAGCCACGATGGCCTTGTAGGACGACACGCATTTGGGGCTTTTGTGCCCAGTGCTGTTCTTAGCATTCTGGGTGTATTTTTTTTTTAAGATTTTATTTATTTATCAGAGAGAGAGAGAGCATGAGCAGGGAGGAGGGGTATAGGGAGAAGCAGACTCCCCGCTGAGCAGGGAGCCCGATGTGGGACTCAATCCCAGGGCCCCGGGGTCGTAGCCTGAGCTGAAGGCAGACGTTTAATGGACTGAGCCGCCCAGGTGCCCGCCCAGAGCTTTAAGTAAGGCCAGGGCTGCAGTGTGAACCCATGGAGGGGGAGCCAGGATTTGGGCCTCACAGCACTAAGGAGGGGAGCCGCCTCAGGGCACAGCCAGGGAAGTTCAAGATAGCCGTCGGGGGTCCCATGTGCCTGGCTTTGGATTCTAGCTCTGTTGCCTGCCAGCCGAGGGTCCTTGGGCAAGACCCCACCCTTCTCTGAGCCCCACTTCCTCCTCTCTAAGCTGGGACTCATGACACCTCTCTAGTGGGGTTATTTAGAGGTTTAACTGAAACACAGGATGTAAAGGGAGGCAGACTCCAGGGCTCTTGTTAGAGCCCTTGGTATGTGGCCACAGGGCCTTTGTACGTATCGTGTGTGCATCGAAGATGCCTATTATAATGCTCTTGCTCCCCTCACCATGGACTTTGCTTCCTCCTCCCTCTGCTGAGGGCCCAACTTCAGGGTGTAAGACCCAGGGAGGCTCCCCACACTCAGAAGGATCCTGGGTTGGGCTTAATGCTCTGCTGTCATCATTTGAAAATTCTCCATACTTTTTGAAGCATGGGCCGGGCATTTTCATTCTGCACTGGGCCCTGCACTCATTGTGGCCGGGTCAGCTCTCCTGGCTCTTTGCTCTGTCCCTGCATCTACCCTGGATTGTTGACAGGGATCCCCAAGGCCCCCCTGCACCTCCAGTTCCCCGGGGTAGGTGGGACCTCCAAGGTCAACAAGGTAAGGAGGTAAACAAGAGCCGAGCTCAACCCCGCTTAGACACCCGGGAGCGCTGATCCGCGCGGGGCTCCAGAAAGTCTCATCCCACTAGAGAGGCAGCAGGCAGGGGCGCCCTGCTCCTGGGGACGGGCTGCATCTCGGCTGGGCATCTAGGCTTAGGAGCCTCAGCCTAAGCTTTGCACCATCTGGGAAGAGAAATCCTCACACTTCAAAGGGAAGCCTCTGTCCCAGCCCCATCCGTTCACCCACCTTCAGATCCACGTCTCAGAGCACCCACAGCCTCCGTGCCTCGGGGAGCCCGAGTGGAGGCACGCAGGCAGGGGCTTTTACCGGCATCTCTCTTCCTTGGCCCCTGGCTCCTGGGCTGGGGACCTGCCCTCTGGCCCAGCCTGACCATCCAGGGTGAATGGCCTTTGGGGCAGGCAGTGTTCTGGGAACAGGTAGTGCTCTGGCCAGCAGGGAAGCCGGAGCTGGAGCTTAGCTGGAGGCCTCTCCAAGGTCCACCTGGGCCCGCGGGATTTCCCCAGGTGCCGTGGACACGCTCCAGTTACAGGCCGTCCAAGGGCCACCTGAGGTCACTGGGTAGGAGGGAATGGAGACTGGTCTTTTCCCCCTGGTCCCCCCGCCCCACTGAAGCCTGGTCTGGCTGTGTCCCTCACAGTGGTTTGCCCTCTCTGATCTGAGAATTCTCCCCACCCAGCGTCTGCCACATTTCTCAAGGCAAACATCAGAAATGTTGGGACTACAGACATTCTTCCCTCCCTCCCTCCCTCCCTCCCTCCCTCCCTCCCTCCCTTTCTTCCTTTCTTCCTTCCCTCCTTTCCTTCCTCCTTTCCTCCCTCCCTCCCTTCCTTCCTTCCTCCCTTCCTTCCTTCCCTCCCTCCCTTCCTTCCTTCCTTCTTCTTTCTTTCATTTGTTCCCTCAACAATCGACTGTCAGCCACCTATGACGGAGACACACAGGTCCGCAGGGGATGTCCTGTAGTCACGGAATGTTAGGGCTCGCCCTGTTCACCCCCTCAGCGGGGACACCTGCTTCTTTCCTCCACACCATTCACTTTCCCCATTGACCCAACTCCAGCCGCTGCAGGGCCAGCCTGGATCGTGGCCCCCGTGGCCACAGTAATGCAGGACATGTATCGCAGCTCAGGCTGGGTGGGCCCCACAGACGCAGATCCTGGGCTTCTGCTGTCCCTGGAGGGAGACTCACTCTTCTCCTGTTGGACTTGCACCCTGAGAGGCACGACTCCGCGGGGTGCCTGCCAGCTTGCAGAGAGCCGGCTGAGATGCAGCCCGTCCCCAGGAGCAGGGCGCCCCTGCCTGCTGCCTCTCTAGTGGGATGAGACTTTCCGGAGCCCCGCGTGAATCAGCGCTCCGGGGTGTCTAAGCGGGGTTGAGCTCGGCTCTTGTTTACCTGCGGGCCAATCCGCAGCGCCCCAGCAGACCATTCTCCGCATTCCTGAGAAGAGGGTCCAGTCATGGGGCCCACTGCTGGCTGAGGCAGCCTCCTTGATTTCTGGAACATTCTGCCTCAGGAGAGTACTAATATTGGCCCCACGTCTGCCATTTTACTTCTCTGGTCTTGGGTCCGTTGTTCCCCAGCCCAGCATGCGCTGAGTCCCAACCTTCGGAATGCTCTGGTGTCCCTGGGGACACCAGCTCAGAACCCTGGCTGGGAGCCACCCCCTTTTGCTTCTCTCCAGAACCCCTCTTCCAGAGGGCCTTCAGAGCCATGCCAGCTTGTCCTGCTTGACCCTCACCTGGCCTTCAGGGCCACCCCGTAGAGACAAACACAGGTAATGGTGTTTCCAGGGAGGGCATCGGCGATCCTCAGGGTGCCCCCGGGGACGGAGGCCTTCCAGGGGTCAGTGAGTGACCATCAGCAGTGGTCCAGGAGGCAGGCAGGGGCATGAGGGGCAAAGAGGGGAGCAGAGTCCCCCAGGACGCTGGGAGAGGAGCCATCTGAAGGGAGATTGGATAAGCCTCTGTCGTTCTCTGTTGGGACACAGCAGGGAACGTGAGACACTGGACCCTCAGGCACGTCAAGGTCCCCTGGGGCACACAGCCTCAGGGTTGCGAAACGTATGCTAATCTCGGCTGCCAGCCTCGCGGCTCCTGCTGACGTGCCACCCAGCAGACCACAGGAAGGGGTCCGTTCGTTAAATGGGGAGAATATCCCAGAAATAAGGCCAGTTGTGGGTCCTGGCCAGGCTCCCAGGCCAACGCCGCCAACACATAATCTTAGGTGTTAGCTGTCCTGGATGGTGATACTGAGCCCTGGGCTGAGGAAACAGCTTGTAAGAAACCCAGCAGAGTCCCGCAGTGTGGACGCTGGCCCGTCCACTGGGCCCTGTGACCGTTCACAAGGAGCATGCTGCTTCTAGCGCCTGCTTTTGCCGTCCTGGAGTTTGAAATGGAGAGGAGCGCCCAGGTGAGGCAGGAAAAGATGCGCGTTGGCCTCTGCCCTCAGTTCCTGGCACCCAGCTCCGAAAAGCCTTGCAATTTCCTAAGCGATAAGAGCAGTAGGAACTTCTTTTGTTCCAGCATTTGGTCTTTGAACCCCGGGGTCCTGACTCGGGGTATAAAATCCTTTGGAATTTCCTGGGTGATAGGAGTGTCTTTTGTCCTAAGGGAGCAACTCTGGGTGGGCTCCAGGATGGGGACTGGACACCAGAAAGACCTAGCCATGGAGGAGGCTTGGAATCTTCAGCCCCAGCCCCCCTCCTCCCAGGAGAGGACAGGGGCTGGAAATGAATTAATGATCGATCGTGGCTATGTGAGGGAACCTCCATAAAATCCCAAAAGTACGGGGTTTGGAGAGCCTCTGGGTGGGTGAACACATCCGCGTGCCAGGAGGGCGACGGGCCCCAAGTCCACGGGGCAGAGCTCTTGTGCCCAGGACCCCCACAGACCTCACCCTCCGTATCCCCGCACCTGGCCGTTCACCTGCAGCCTTTGTCGTACCCTTTATTACATAATAAACCGGTGAACGTAGGTGTTTCCCCAGGTTCTGTGAGCTGCTCTAGCGAACGCTTGAATCCAAGGAGGAGGGCATCGTGGGAACCTCTGATTTGTAGCCAAGTCAGACAGAAGCTGCGGGTCACCTGGGGACACCCCACTTGCCTCTGAAGTGTGCGGCACTCTCGGGGGACGGAGCCCTTGCCCTGTGGGACCTGGCGCTGCGTCCAGGTAGACGGTGTCAGAACTGAGTTAAATTGTGGGACACCCAGCGGGTGTCACCGAGAACTGCTCAGTGTGGGGAGACCCCGGGGAGAGTGTGGCTGGGTCTGTGGGGAGCGGTGAGCAGCTGGGCCAGAGGCTGCCGAGAGACCCCCGTGAGATGAGGACACCGACGGGACCACAGAGGGGGTGATGGCCCCTCGCCGGTGCGACCTGAGGGCATGCCGAGGGAGGTGTCTGAGGTGGGAGATGGCCAGCACGTCTGCGGGGGAGGTGGTGGGGAAGGGACTGACACGGGGCCGGTGGCTGAGGGGCCTGGGGTGCCCCCTGCCTGGGGAGGCTCAGTGGGAGATGGGTTTGGGGTTTGGGTTTCGTCCAGTTCCACACTGTGAATGAAGAGAGCAGGGAGGTGTGAGGAGAGCAGAAAGGCCGCTGCTGGCGTGAAGTAGTCTCGGGGGGGGCCAGCTGACACAGGAAGGGAGCAGGATTTGGGGGG
>NW_024424897.1:3862618-3877770 GCF_017311325.1 Ursus maritimus | reverse complement strand
GGGGGGGAGTGTCGCACTGCAGACCCCCAGAGCTATGGCCGTGCGTGTCAGGAAAGCCCAGCCAGGTCAGTATTTCAAGCAGCGGGCCTGAGCTGCTCAGGGGCTCGGGGAGCAGGGCAGGAGCCGGGTCTCTCCAGGAAGCTTGGCACAGCCGGCATCTCCCCTCCGTCCAGGCTCAGGCGGCCCCCTCTGGCCTCCCTGAACCTTGCTATGGCTGGTGGGGCTGGTTGTCAGTCCGGGAGTGGGGACAATAGGCCATCCCTGGCGTCACCCCCACATCTCTTCCCGAGAGCAAAGTGTCCTGGGGATGGGCGGCCGGTCACCTTGGGGCCAGCAGCTGGTCAGAAGCATCGTGTCTGTGGCCTGACTGTGCACGGCTCCCACTGCCCCCCGCCTCCCCGCTCCCGGAAGTCGGGGCCTCCCAGGAACTGGCTGCCTAGAGCAAGCACCTGTGGGGCTCTGGGGGCACCCCAGCCAGTCCTTGTCCCCTCATGGCATTCTGTGACAAAACAGCCCCAGAACAGTGGCCAGTGCTCCTTCACGGGCGATGTGCCCAGATCGGAGCCCATGGGTCCCCGGTTTCTGTTTTGGACATATTCCAGATCGACACACGCCTGCTTAGCTACCGACAGGGATAGTTCCTAAAGTTTTTACAAAGCGACCTATACTGCAGCACCCAGGGAGAGCAGGGCCTCTGGGGCCTGTCTCTGGTCTGCTTACCTGACAAACACACTGGGTAACTTGGATGGAACATTCTTTGGGGAGGCCTGGTGGTCATTTGGGAGTGGTGCTAAGGTGCCCTGAGCCCGAGCCATCCCTAGGCAAGCAGACCATTGCAAAGCATAGATTTGACAAAGGACCCGGGTCCAGAATAGACACAGGACCCCCAGACACAGGTAGGACGAAGACAGAATGTAGAAGGAAGCTGGGTCGAAGACCTGAGGGGTCCCAAAACATAAAAAAGCCTTGCAAAGCCAATCCTCAATGCAGTACCACCATCTGCCCACCGCATGGCTACAACGCAAGGGCAGCAAGTTCCTAGCGCGGGGACATCCCGAGCACCTGGGGGTCTCGCGCCTTGCTGGTGGGGGCGGGGCAGGGGGAGCAGCCACTTTGTGCCTGCTGCGAAGCGTCTGCTGGAGCTGAACATGCCCCTGGCCCGTGACCCGGCAGCTCCACCCACCGCCTTCATGTGCTCATCGAAAGACATGCACTAGAATGCTGGTGGCCACACCGGCCACACTGTCAGGAGCAGCCAGGGCGGAAACGGCCCCACGCCCATCGGGAGAAGAAAGGGTCAGTCCGCGCGGGCCGAGCCGCACAGCACCGCGCAGGCGTGATCGGTGCGGCCGGCTCTCCCAGCCTTTGTTGAGTGGAAGAAACCAGGCAGAAAAGAGTTCACACTGTATGACTCCCTTCATGTAAAAAGTGCAAAAACAGGAAAAACGGGGACCGTGTTAGAAGTCAAGGGCATGGCTATTAATAACTTGGAAGAGCTGCTTGAAGACTTGCGGAGACTGGAAATGTTCTGTGTCCTGTCCTGGACCCAGCGACACACCCAGGGTTTCTGAATTTTTCTGTATATATCTATATCTCAACTTAAAAGATTTTTAGTTTTTTTTAAAGATTTATTTATTTATTTGAGAGAGAGAAAGAGAGAGAGTGTGTGTGAATGAACGGGGGAGGGGCAGAGGGAGAGGGAGAAGGAGAAACCCAAGCAGACTTCCTCTGAACACAGAGCCCAAAGGGGGGCTCGATCCCACGACCCCAAGATTATGACCCGAGTGGAAACCAAGAGTCAGACACTTAACTGACTGAGCCATTCAGGCACCCCTCAATTTAAAAGATTTTTTTAAACCCCCCACAACCTGCTTCACCCTACTGGGTGTGAACCCAAGTGGCTGGCCCAGATGTGATGGTGAAACTAGTCACATGCCGTCCTTGTGTCCGTCCATCCATCTGCACCCAGCCAGGCTGATGCCTGATCTATTCACACCCTCCTAGGCCCTGGAGGGATTGGGCCTCTGCCCCTCTTCCTACCCCCCTCCCTGGGCTCCAACCTCACTGGCTATCTGGGCACTCCCAGCTCAGGACACCCTCTGTTTCTTCTGCTAGCATCCTCTTCCTCTTCCAGGCCCCCCATGACCCTACTTCTTACACCCAGTCCTCCCTGAAGCCCTGTGCTCTCAGCTCTAAGCCAGAGAAATTCTGTGCTTTCCTGTGCCCCTGCTTTGCCTGGGGACCCTAGGGTCCCCAGGAGATGAATAGTGATGGGTCTAAACAAGTCATTCCAACCCCCTACTCTTTTGCCAATGATTGGTCTAGGGTGACCATGAAACCCAGGCCTGCCCATGAAGTGGGAGGGGAGGATCTCTGAAGGCTTCTGCAAGGTTCAAAAAGAAATCTGTTTTGCTTGCACCCCATTTCCTCTTGCTCAGTGCCCTGTCCTGTGAGGGTGTGATGCCTGGAGCTGCAGCAGCTCTTTTGTGCCCATGAGGAGCACCATCTCCAATACTAGGGTGACCACAAATCTGAATTTGATTTCCCACGATACAGGCCGTTGAACACTAAAATTGGAAAAGTCCTGGGCAACAGGATGATGAGTAACCCTAAACTGGTGGCATAGAAGGACAGAGAGAACTTGGGCTATTGCCGATATCCTTAAGCTGCCAACTGGCTCTGGGACCCCTAACCTCTGGATTTTTTGTTATATAAACAATGGATATCTTTATGGTTTAAGTCTCTGTTTTGTTACTTGCAGCTGAAATCACAGCCTGAGGAGTTCACACCTTCCATCCTTTTCCACCTCTTGCTTTTGTGCTGTTACAAGCACTGTGCCCCTGACCCCAGGGCCCCCACGTCTGCTACTGACCCCGCATTCACCCTGTCAGGCTGCCTCCCTACTGCCTCCTTCCCCAGCATGAGAAGGTTTCCTGGGCTTTTCCTCAAACGTGCTCACCTCTGCACGCTCGGGCCTTCCTTTACTCCCTTCTGACATTTCTTGCACTCAGGCTTCTTCGCAGCTAACCGGGTGCTCACTGCTCCTCTTCTTGCCTGCCCACTCCACCCTCTCCCCCCACCCAAGCTATGAGCCCCTGGAGGGCAAACAGCGGACTTCCCCAGTCTCCCCCCCCCCCATCCCAGTCTTCGTTGAACAGTCCATGCTGAGTGTCTTCTCGGCCAGGAAATGAGGTCAGGCCCTACCTGACTGCTTTCATTCCTGGGTCAGGGGCTCACTGCACCCTCACCCAGTTCCTGAGGCCCCAGGGCTGCCCCGCAGTGTGAGATCCAGTCAGTCCTCTCCTGCCCTGCTGTTGACTCAGCTCCTTATCACACGTCCTGCCCCCGGCCTCTTCCTGGGAGAGGCCCCGCAGGTGGGTGCTCCCCCTCTGACGGAGGACTCAGTCCTTCTCTGCCGGCTGCTCCCACCTGTCCCACTCCCCTCAGTTCTCTGGGCTCCAACTTTCTCAGAGCCACGCACCTACTTTACCCATCCCTGCGCCCAGGAGGTCATGCGATTAAGGAGTCCCCACCCTGGTCATTTCCCGATTCACACCCTGGTGTCAAGAAAACTCTCCAGAGTGTCAGAACAGACCCGGGTCCCGTCCTGCCCTCTTTGCAACTCGCTCCAGGATCCCTAGGCCACTTCCATCTTCCCCCTGGGCCTCGGTCTCCTTCTCTGGCGAGGAACGCATGGACACCATTTCAGGTCCTCTAATTTGACGGGGGTGGGCTGTCTTTTGGCCAATACCCCGATGCAAGCAGGGTTCAAGAGGGGAGCAAGAAGGACTGTGTGGGCAGTGTTACGTCCAAGCTGGACACGGGGTCCTAACCCCAGCGGGGCACCAAATGGCCAAGCAAGGCTCTCTGGAGTGGCTGCCGTCTCCTAGGGAATCGGTGCTAGAGGGGGAGGTGGCCTGGCTTGGAGGCGATGCTGCTGGGCCACGGTGGGACCGGAGCCAGTGGGCTTCCAGGAAGGGAAGCTAAAGATACCCCCTTCCCGGCACGGCTGGAACCCTGAGAGGACAGGGATCCAGTTCCAGTCCTGTTGTCGCCGGGGGCAAGGGGTGGTGACCAGGAGGGCCCTGCAGCAGCTGTGCTGGGCTGGGTGTTGCGGGGGGCTGGGGCCCAGGACCGGGCATCTATTGGCTGAGTGTCTGAGCCGGTGGGCGAGGTCAGGGCAGGGCCAGCGTGTTACTGGAAGCCCGGTGGCTCTGTCTGTCTCTCTGCCAAGCTGCCCACTGCATTCTTTGGCCTCCTATTTGCAGGCGAGCTCTGCAGAGGTCCCAGCCCCGGCCTGCCTTGAGCTGGGCGCTATCGCGCCTAAGTTTTGGATCCCTTGAGCTGTTGTCTGGGACAGCAGTTCAGATGGGCAGCAGGGGTGGGGTGGGCAGGATGCAAGGAAGGTAGCTGTGCTCCTTGGGAGCAAGGGTCACCTTTCCCTGTGCAGTTCTGGGAGCTCAGGCGACGTGGGTGAGGGGACCTGTGTGTGCACATGCGTGTGTGTGAGTGCTGCGCTGAGACCAGGGGTCACAGACCTGAGTTGTCCCAAGTATTCCAGGATACGTAGGCAGCGTGCAGGGCATGGGGGCACAGAGGGGTGCACTGGGCACTGTCCTCCCAGATGGCAGCGCACATATTGGAGTTTGGGTCTGCAGTCACTGGGTGTGGGGAGTGACGTGGACAAGCGGCTCTACCTCTCCAGCTGGTAAGCGGGAAGTAGGGACACGCCCCCTCATGGGGCCGTGGTGAAGGCACGCAGGTGGGACCCAGTGGGGCAGTGAGCTTGGAGGGGGGGCAGAAGCAGCCCTTCCTGGACTTTGCAGGGAACGCCTCGGGTTTTTCTCACTTCTGCACGTCCTTCCCACCTGCCCTTCCCGAATCCTTTCGTGGGGCACAGTCAGCCTGATCTCCCTGACCCGAGGTGATCTTGTTCTCCCTGTCTGGAATTCCAGGTCCGCAAGCTTTCTTAGCCGCGCGAACCTGGCCTCGGCATTCCCACCAGACCCTCCCCTTGAAGCACAAGGATCTTTTCCGGGACCCAGAGCCCAGGGCATTGGGCAAAGGAGATCCAAGCACCCAGCTGGCTTTGGGGGTGCCTCCCCACTGCAGCCAGGCTGGGCTAGCCCCAAAGGAGACAGCAGTATGGTTCCAGGAAGCCTGTGCAGGCAGGGATGTGAGTCCGAACTCCCCAGGTCAATGTGGGGAAGGCTGGCGGCCAGCGAGCCGGCCGGTGGCGTCAGAGCCAGGGTCTCAGATGGCTCAGAGCAGGGTTTTCAGCCCTCTTCCAGGCTCAGCGCCCCAGCCCCCAGCCCCGCACCCCCTGCCGGGCACTGACCTCCCCAGAGGTCCCCCTCCTTTCTTCTTCCCTCCCCTGGCTCCCTGCTCAGCCCAGGGAGGGAGGCCCTGGGTGCAGGGGCCTTGATCGGACCCCTAAGGTATCAGGGAGGCTTCTTTCCCCGTTTCTACCCCACTTGCTATGGGAACTCCGAGCCTCAGTTTCCTTATCTGGATAACGGGGGTGGATGGCACCCCGTGTGAAAGTCATTCAAGGTTTCAGTGGGGGAACGATGCACAGGGCCCGGCCAACAGCAGCACAGTACCTCTTAACCCCATCTCGCCCCCAACCCAGGCCCCCCATCTCTACACTGAGGGATCGGTCTCACCTGTCACAGAGACAAAAGCTCAGAGACGGGAACAAGCAGCTGGGGACCCGCAGCAGGGACAAACGGCCCACGGATACCCCTCCTTTCCCCAGCCCCTTTCTGCAGGGTCCTGCTTCCCCTGAGGTCCCGGGCCCGATTTGGAGAAGCAAGACTGGGACCTGTGATTTTCTTCTCCCAGCTCATTCCCTGAGCCACATGAGGAGGGAGCTGGGGGTAGACTGACGCAGAGAGCCTTGGGGGTACGCTCAGAGAATTCCCTTGCTTTACAAGTGTCCCACTCTTCCTTCCATAGCCTCTTCAAGCCCCCACCAGCCTCTGTCCCCTCTGCTGTCCTTGTAAGGTGGCCCGTCTGCAAGATGGCCCCAGGGAAACTGTCTCCTGGTGTTCAGCCCCTCCCACGCGGAGCCAAGCTGATCCATGTGGCTTCCTCCATCTTCGTCTTGTGGCCCACCTGCTCTGGGGGAAGCCAGGAGAAAGGAGACCTCTGGCCACCAGCCATGTGAATGGACCACCTTGCAAGTGGGTCCTCCAGCCCCGTCCAGCTTTCAGAGGACGGCAGTCCCATGAGAGACCTCAGGCTGGAACGCCCAGCCCAACCACCCCCAAGTTCTGACCCGCAGACAATGTGAGCGATGCTGAGGGATGGTTGCTGTGAACCGAGGGAGGGGTGAGTGGTAATTCAGCTGAAGTAACCAGCGGTCCAAATTGGGGAAATTTGGGGACCAGTTGGGGAAATTGTACCCCAACCCAGGGAGAAGGGAGTCCTGGCCTTTTGTCCCTTCTGGTGCCTCTTCTGACACCTGAGACCTCAGGATGCTGTGGTTGTTTTCTACGCTGTGTAACCAGTTATCACGCATTTAGCCGCTTGCACAACACGTGTATCTAACAGCGGGCGGTCGCATTAGGTCACAGGTCTGAGGCCTGCTCAGCGGGGTCCTCTGCTTAAGATCTCACAGGGCTGCCGTCAAGGTGGTGGCTGGGCTGGGTCCTCCCCTGAAGCCTCCCCCAAGGAAGATCCGCTTCCCAGCTCTCTCCAGGTACGGGCGGAACTCCTTTCCTTGCAGCCGTGTGACAAGAGCCTGGGGGTTGCTGGCTGGAGGCCAGAGGCCACCTTCAAGTTCCAGAGGCTGCAGCTCCTGACCCCATGGGCTCCCTCAACACGGCTGCCCCCTCCCTTCAGCAGAGGGACGTTCTCCTTCCGGTCGGCTAAGAGGGAGTCTGAGCTATAACCACGGAGGGACGTCCCGTCCCCTTTGCCAAGTTCTGTTCCTTAGACCCCAGTCCCAGCTTCTGCCCACACTCACGAAGAGGGAATTACAGAGGGTGTGACACATTGGGGTCCCCTTAGGATGTGTCCAGACGCTGATGGGGGTTTTCTGCCAGAGCCCGTGACATGGGTGTTCTGATCTCAGTCCGGCTAAGGCAGTTTCTTAGGGTTTATTCCTGGTAAGATGGGGCCGTCTCGTGTGACTCGTGCATACGCTTGTGCTTAACATGACTCTAAGCCGCCCGCTACAGAGCTGCTACCTGGAGGCTTACCGTGCATGTAATTAGGCCCTTGGTTCTTCATCCTGCCTTGTCTTACCTTATCCCCGTGGCCACGTGAGCGGGTAGAACTATCTTCTGCACACAGAGCACGCGCGGCAAGCAGCCAGCGCGCAGCTGGTCACTGCTGGTCAGGACGCTGCGAGGCCAGCGCGGCCCGGCCAAGGCCTTCGGAAGGGGGTTGGGTCCCGTGATGACACACAGGAGCAGGTCGGGGCCCGGGGCACAGCTGGATCCAGATTCACCAGCGGCGGGTCACCTGGAATGGGCCCCTGTCCCTTCCTGCCTTCTGCTTCCCCGCTGGCTTCCCCGCGGCCGGGCTCTCCCTGGCGGCGGCGGGGGTCGCTGCCGCGGCTCTAGGTCGGCCTCAGCCTGCGTGGGCCTCGTCCCCGTGCCGGGACCCTGTCCTGATTGGGCCGCCCTGGGTGGTGCCCCACCTCCCAGGTGCTGGGGGACATCGGGCAAGGCGAAGGGCAAGAACGGTCAAGAAACGGAACGTGGGCGGTCTTGCTGAAGAAAGGGACGCGGGGCCGGTAGGCAAGGCGGTGAGTGGCCGGTCGGGACGGAACTGGGTTCCAAGCCACTGCCGCTGGACTCCAGCGTCGTGCTGTCCGTCCTGGGGCCTCCCGTGCCACCCCCAGGACAGGGAGCAGAGGTGAGATCCCAGGTGTGGCTGGGATGCTGTTGGGGGGCTGAGTCCCAGGCCTCCGTCCCCACAGCTGCCAGAGGGAGCAGACCCCCCAAGGGCACGGAGCCTTTGCAGACAAGTGGGACGTGGGAGGGAGGGACTGCTCCGCCTCTGTGCTGGGGACAGCAGAGGGGACAACTTAGGAACACAAAGCCAACAGGTGGCTTTGCCACGATTTCTCACCACCACAGGTTACCACTTTGGGTGCGTCTTGAGAGCGATCGGGCTTTAATCTCAAGGCAGCGCCGGGAGGAAAGGGACTACCAGCATCTCCTCAAACAGGGAGAAGGCTGAGGCTCCGAGGGTCCCGTGGGCTGCTCCCGGTCCCGCAGGCCCGGATCCATCCTCGCTGCCTCATTCCCTCAGACGAGAGACAGAGGTCCAGGGAGGGGCCAACCCCAGCTTCCGACCACACACACACACACACACACACGCACGCCCGCACGCCCCGTCCTGGGCACCTCTAGGCTCCTCTCAGCTCCCCTTTGTCTGACTGGCATTGTGTTTTTGAATAGGTTTTGAATAGTCATAAGTTTCAAAATTCAGACTTGACAAGTGTTGACAGAAATGTTAGCCTTTGTGATTGGCTTGGGGCCCCCAATCCCCAGACCTGTAACTATGTCACCTTCTTTGGACAAAAGGGACTTTGCAGATGTGATGAAGTGAAGGACCTTGAGATGGGAGAGTATCCTGGATCGTCCAGGGGGGCCCTGAATGCGATCCCAAGGGCGCTTGTAAGAGGGATGCATGAGGCCAGAGAGGCGCGAGGAGATGGCGTCCGTCTGGCGGCTCTGCAGATGGAGGAGGGGGTCTCCGGACGGGAGCCTGCAATAGCAGACCGGAGGCAGGAAGTCCAAGGTCAAGTCCAGTCAATGAGGTTTTGGGTGAGAGCCCTCTGCCTGCCTTGCAGACAGCTACCTTCTCACCGTGTCTTCCCCTGGGGGAGAGAGAGCAAGCTCTCGGGGCTTTCTTCTTATAAGGGTGCTGATATTAATAACGTGCTTGTTCTTATAAGGGCACTAATCCCCTTCTGGGGCCCCACCCTCATGACCTCATCTAACCCTAACCACTTCCCAAAGGCCCCACCTCCAGACACCACGGCAGGGTTTAGGGCTTCACATTTGAACGGGGTGGGGGAATACAATCAGTCCATAGCAAAGGGGCCACAAACCGAGGAATACAGGCAGCCTCTAGAAGCTGGAAAAAGGGCAAGGAAACAGATTGTCCCCTAGAGCCCTTGGAAGGAGCACAGCTCTGTGACGGGGCAGTAGGGGCTGTGGGCTGGGGTGGGTTCCTTTCCCATGGCTGCCGTAAGGAATTGGTGGCTCAAACAATACAAACTTACTATCTTACGGCCTTGGAGACCCAAAGTCGCAAATGAGTCCACAGAGCTGTTCTCAAGCCAGGCATGAGGTCTCAGCTTTCCGAGAGGACTTCCTGTTCCAACGTCCAAGGAGGGTGACCTTCCTGCCCCAGTCTTCATGGCCCTCTCGCCCCACCTGGAGTGTGTCCATTCATCCATTCGTCCTGAGCCCTGGGTCCCCTTCAAACCAACACTGCCCAGCCACCAACAACACCAAGGGGCTCAAATCCCCTGTGCTTCCCAGACACCCTGCAGTGAATTCGAGGTCCATAAGCGACACTTACCATCCCACCCCAAACACCAACACAGTCCCCAGTCCCTGCCTCTGGTTCTGCCTAGGTGGCCCCCTGGAGTCACCCCTCCATGCTGTCATCCCAGGGGAAGCAGGACCTTGTGCCCTTGAGTCTAAGGCTGAGGGGGAGGGAGTGGGGGGTTGCTCAGACCCTGGCTTCTGCCCAGAGCTGGGCCTCTTTTCCACATCCCAGATGAACGGAGGGCCCCCAAGGGGGAGGAGAGGGGAGGAGACACTGCAGAGGGCTTGCCACCTCCTTCCGGATCCTGGGTTCCTATTCTGACTCTGGCGCCAGGCCCCCTCATTAGAACCCCTCTTTCGGACTTCCTTGGAAAAGGCAGAAACTGGGGGTTGACACAGGCCACCTAGTGAGACCAAGAGGCCCCCCTGGTCTCTTCTTGCTTTGGGTTCCCAGGAAGGGGCTGGGCCCCCAGCCCTCTCTACCTGCCCCCATCAGACCTCCTTGAGGTGGGGGGTGCTATCCCCACAACTTCCCAAAGGCTCAAGTCTCCCTGCCTCCTGCCTGGTCTTTGTCCTCTCCCTCCTTCCCTCTGTCTCCGCACCAGCCTCCCAAATCAGGAGGGGGTGGCAGGTGAGCTGAGAGGCCCAGGAGCTTCCTCTCCCCTCCCCCCCAGCCTCTGCACTGAGGACGCACATGGGGGGGTGGGGGATGGGGTGAGGGGGCAACCCTGGGCTTGGGGAAGTCCCTGCTGCGGCTTCCTTTAGGAGTTCTTTCCGAGGAAATATCCACTGAACCCCCTTTTTGAAAAGCAGAGGCGGGCAGGCAGAGAAGGTGCTCCTTTAGTGGGGAGTTGCTGGCTGGTGCAACCTCGGGTCACCGGCGCGGCGGCGAGACTGCGGGTCCGCCGCGTGGCAGTTAAAGCGCTGGCTTCCCTGGGGTGTGCAGGAGGGGTCCTGGTCCCTGCTCCCCATGGCCCTGGGGGTGGGGGTGGGGTAACTGTCGTTCTTATCTGCAGATCGGCAAGCGGGTCAAGTGACCCATCCCCCCAGGAAGGGAGGAAGGGAGCCACCCCGAGAGGGGCCCAAGACCCTGTGCGCGGCGGGGCGGCACGGTGCCCTGCGGCCGCTGGCGCTGAGCTGGGAGGAGGGGAGCCGGAGGGGAGCCGGGGCGCATTGATCGCTGGTGTGGACTCAGCCGCGGCGGCGGCCGGGCAGCAGCTCTTCGCGCCCGGCCGGCTGTCGGGAACTCAGGCCGGCTCGGCTCCCGCTTCCTGGAAATGCGCTCCGGCCGGGAGAGGCTGGGGACGCCGCGGGCCGCCTGGCGGAGGACAGCGCGGGGTCGGCCACCCGCCCCTGGGCGCGGCGCGGGGCGCTCCGGACCTCCCGGGGGGACCCGCGGGGAAGCCGTGGCGCGGGAGGTCGGCGGCGGCCACGCGGAGCCGCCCCCCTTCCCGGCCCTCGCGGCCACCCAGGGGAATGTGGCGCCGCGCCGGGCGGGGGCGGGAGCCCGGCCGCAGCCACGTCCCGTTCTGCCCCGGGGGGTGGGGGTGTAGGGGCCCTAGTCCGGGCGGGGCACGGGGGTCTGCGTCCTGACCCGGGAGGAAGCCGCTCCCCGCCGCCTCCCACTGGGACACCGGGCTTGGCGAGCCTTCGGACACAGAAGGGTTTACTGGGCACCTGCTCTGCGAGAGTCCCTGGGTGCAGCCGACTGGGGCGGGGGGCCGGGGGGGGGGCAGTGTTCTCGCATGTTCCAGAGCACGTCGATCTATTTATTTATAAACCGTAGTCACTTTATTACTAGGTGTGTATATTATGTACCCACAAAAGTTGAAATTTCAAAAGGGTGAGATGAACAATAGAAATACGTTTCTTCCATGTGCCCATGGCCTGTCTTGCCCAAGTCCCACTTGGGAGACCTGGGGGCCTCCGGACTGGGCCTGGACCTAGAGAAAACACCTCCCCCCTTCCCCTGCCCTCCCATTCTGGTCCCTATCTTCCGGCCCCACCAGGCTCACTGCTGAGCTGCCCATTTCCTAGCCCTGCGGTGGAGGGTAGCGGAAGGCAGGCGAGGGTACTGGAGGGTGCTCCAAGGTCTGGGTTCAAACGAAGCATCTGCTGCTTACTGCCATTGGGCCGCTCTGAGCCTCGGGTTCCTCTCCTGTGATACTGGGGGGCAAGCATCTGCCCCCTGCCTGGTAGAGCGCCTGCTTTGCAGGCTGCAGCCTGCCCTGGCTGTGCTACCAGATGGACACCCCTGAGCCACCCGATGGCAAAGCGGTTAATAGCTCCACCCCCCCCAGCCCCCCACCCCGGCAGACAGGGTGACAGGCATGTAGATTCAGAGAGATCGCATTTATCGCTGAGTCTGGCTGAGGCTGTGGTCCTGGGGTAGGTAAGCGCTAGTAAAGTGTGTGTCACAGAACTGAAGGGCCGTGGGAGGGGAAGGGTTCCAGGAGGGTGGGTGGGTGGGAGAGAGGAGGGCGGGAGCAGAGTCATCAGTCAGTCAGTCAACAAATGTTCACTGAGCACTGGCTCCAGGCCAGACACTGTTCTAGGCAGTGGCCAGTCAAGGAGCTCACTCAGCAGCCAGGGATCCCTCACAGCCCAGGGGGCCCGCCTCTGGGAGCCCTGCTTCCTGAGGAGCCTCGGAGCCACCATCAGACCGGGGGGGGCTCCCAGGACTGGAGGGTGGCCCAGGCCCACAGCTGAGGTGTGGTCCCCCTGGGCGGAGAGTGACTCAGGCCCCGCCTGGCCTCCCCACCGCCTGGGTTTGGTTTGTTTAAGAACAAATTAGTCACGGAGCAGGCAGCTTTCCCGAAAATAAAATGAGAATCCCCAGGAAACAGGGAAAATTGAAGGCAGGAGGGTGAGTCAGCACGTGCTGCCCCCAGGGCTCCACTTTCCAAAAGGCTAAGTCCTCCTCCTTCCCCCTCATCCCCCTCCTGGGCCTCCCTCCTCCTTCTACTCTTCTTCCTCCCCCTCCCCCTCCTCCTCCCTCCTCCCCCTCTTCCTCCTCCTCCCCCCATCCTGGGCCTCCCTGCGGGGCACCTGGCAGGAGCACAGACTTCTCACCCCCATCTCAGCGGGTTCTCCATCACTAGACACACCCTTCGGTTTTACTTCTCTTGCTTTTCCTCTTGTCCCCTACTGACTTGTCCCTCTGGACCCCTCACATGGCAGGGCTCAGTCCTCACGCACACACGTGGACCTCCCATTCCTTTTCTCCGGGTCCACTCATCCATCCGTCCATCCGTCCATCCATCCATCCATCCATCCATCCATCGTCTGCGTTCATTCATATCCACAGAGCACCCGCCAGGTCCAGGCGCTGTAGGCGGGAGGAAGATCAGCAGAGAAAACCTCACCTCTCCCCCAGAAGGCTTCCTTATGGGGAAAAGAGACTCCTGCGTGGGAGACGCTGCCCAACAACCACAACTGGGCCCTGGGCCCGTCCCCACCTCCCCGTGCTCCTCTGGTCACTCCCTCCTCTGGGACAGGCAGAGCTAGAAAGAAGAAAGGACAGTGCTTGAGACTTCCGAGCTCTCGGTCCGGCCTCCCTCTGGGTCAGAGCACAGGGCCTGGGGGCTGACCAGCCAGGGCAGGAGAGCAGGGGCCAGCATTGTTCACCACACAGCCCTCCCTGTGCCCAGAGCAGAGGTGAAGGGGCACGGAGCCGGGCTGGGTTTTGCATTTGAGGGACGAGCTCTGATGTCCACCTGTCCCCTGCCTCCCCGTCCTGAGCCTCCGAGGGAACAGGAGGCCAGGCCTGAACTTGGGCCAGGACTCTGGCCATGCTCCTTCCCACCCCAAGCACCTGAGGTCGTCAGGGACGGTTGCAGGATGCAGGAGGGGGTCGGCAGAGGGGAGCCAGGCACCTTGAAACCTGGTGTCTCAGGACAGTGCCATCCTGCTGTGGTCTGGGGTCCACGTGGCCAGAGCAGGGGAGACCCCTGCATCAGTCCAAGTCCCTGAGGGACTAGGGACACCTCTTGCTGTGGCTCCCTCCATGGCCAGGACCCTTTGATACAGTGCCCCCCAAACCCCATCTCCCAGCTAGATTGACGCTCTTCCCACTCTACGGGACCCCCAGAGCTACGCTCTCCCCAGACCCCTCTAACTCAGCCCAGCCCCTCAGGAGCAGGGGGAGACGGTCCCATGCCTGGGGTCACGGACTGGGCTGGGGCCTCCTGTCTCTCAGGTCACTGTCCAATCTCTGCCTGCTGTTCTTGATGAATAATTTAGCTGTTCGAATTACAGTAAAGAGCTTTTCAGCTTCCCTTCCCAAATCGTTAAGAGCTGATACAAGATGCCTTAGTTCCTTCTAAGGAAAGTCCCTTTCCCAGTGAAGCTGAGCCTCCTGGGTGGGGATGTCCCCCTCCCCGCCAATCATTCACCAGTTTCGGAGGGCAACAGGGGATCGGTTTTGTTTTGTTTTCATCTTGACTGTAAGAAACGGACCGCAGCCCCAGATGCCAGCCCCAGATCCCACCGTCCTGACAGGTGGGGCGGGTTGCTACTCTGGAAAGAGCCAGGGAGCTAACAAGTCCCGAGTCCAGAGTCCCAAGTCCCGAGCATAGGCCCCTGTGGGTATTGGAGAGGCAGGGAGAGGCAGTGCGGGAGCTCGGGAGGAAGGTGCGTGCAGCACGACGCCAGCTGAATGCTGTGAGAGTGCACGTGTGTGCGTGTGCAGACACACGTGTGATCGTGCACACACGCGCACCTGCATATGCATACACACGTGTGTGCACCGTGCGCGTGTGTGCACATGCGCGTGCGTGTTTCTATGAGCGGGGTGCCAGAGTGGTGGCTGGAGTGTGTGGCCGGGACCCGGGAGGGGTTTGCAGCCAGAGAAGCTCTCCAGCCATCAAGGAGCCCCGTGTCATCAAGCGCTTTCAGAGCTGGGAGAGCTGGGTGAGGAATCTGGGTAGGGCTTGGATAGGGAGCCCAGTCAGGTGACTTGCAGGCAGGCAGGGGAGGGGCTCTAGGAAGTGTGGGGGGGGGACTGGGAAGGGGCAAGGGTGGGGACCTTGGCTGGAAAACCCAATGAAGAGTGAGGCAACATCCAGAGGCTTGAGCATCCGGGTTCCAGAGCCAAGGATGGAGGGAGGTGGGGCTCCGGGGTGATGGAGCCTGAGGCTGTGGGCCCGGAGGAGCTGTGCCACAGAGACGAGGCCTGGAGCCACCGTCGGAGGCCTCCGGGTGCCTGGCGGGGACTGCGGTGCCAGGCGTGGGGGAGGAGCGGGGGCCTGATGTCGCGGGTGCCCCCTCTCCAGCCTCCCAGGCCCTGCAGCTGTGCTGAGGAGGAGGAAGGGGGAGGACGGGAGCCTGTGAAGTCACGCCTGGCGGCCGACTCAGCCCGTGGCCAGAACCTCCACCTCCAGCCCGCCCTCGTGTCTAACTGGAGGAGTCTGTTCTCTGCACCCCTGTGGCAGGGACAGACTGCATCTCCCGTGAGGCGCTCCTGCGCACTCTGACCGCCCTGGAGCCTACACCTGCTTCACTTCGGACCTGGACAGGTGCCACCGCCAGGGGCCTCCGTGCCTGTCTGTCTGTCTGTCCTGGGATGCCCAACACAGGAGCTCACTGCTCACGTGAGAGGTGGGGGTGGAGACCCCCTCCTCACTTCCTCTTTCCCTC
>NW_024424897.1:3786907-3862609 GCF_017311325.1 Ursus maritimus | reverse complement strand
CCTCAAGCTGTCAACTTTGGGGGGTCCAGAGAGGCCCAGGATGAGGGTTTCTCTAGAGGGTCACTCTACCTGGCCCTGCACATGCCAGGTTGCAAGCCTCAGGGGCTGGTTCGAGGCAGGGAGCAGCGCAGAGAAAATGTGCAAAGTGGCTTCCTGGGGAGGCAGGGCTGCCCCATCCAGGGTCTGCAGATTGGGGAGGGTCCCATCAGGATCCACCTCTCCTCTGCACCAGCGAAGGCCCTGACCCCAGCGCCATCCAGGGGAGTACGTGCCAGCCCCCCGTGGGGTGGGCTCCTGTCGCTTTCCTGCCTGGTGGGGCAGCCCGCAAACACATTGCGACGGCAGCTGGCACCTCCTTCCTCCAACAAGATGGCATGGTTTGCCCCATGAATTGTCCCGGGATCCCCCTAAAAGGTGGTCCCAGCCCTGAGGCTGCCTTGACGAGGCTCTCCTGCCCTTCTCTGACTCCTCCTCCCCCTCCTCTCCCTCCCAGAAGGCCTTGGGGCCCAGCTGTGACCCCAGCACCCCTGGCCAGATGTGTGCCTGCTCCAGGCCCCCTGGGATGGCCTCAGTGTGCTGCATCAGCATTGCTCAGGCTTTGGCTGACAGGAGCTGGAGAGAGGAGGGAACACCCCACAGGCCTTGCTGGACAGCAGCCCCTCATAACCTCCCTGGCTTGGTTCCTTGGGGAAAACGAGACATCATTGAGCCCCACAGAAGGGAGGTTTCCTTGGAAAGGATCGGAAATGTTCCGATTTCCAAGCCCTTTCGGGGCCCCGTGGGCTGCTCCTTGTTTCTTGGTGATAAGGAACAGGGAGCTCGCTGCCTCCCTCCTTCCTGTCCTCTCCCCTTCCCCGGGAGGCTCGTGCAAGGTGGCATCTTGTTGTGGCAGCTGAGCAAAGCCCACTCACCCTCAACTTCTGTCCTCTCCTGGGTGGGAACCACAGTGTTGTTGGGCTGTGGTGCAAGGGTCGCCTCTGAGGCTCCCCTCCCACCCCCTGCCCACCTGTCAGCTCTCATCTCTCTGTTCCAGCCACAGGGGGCTTCTCCCACTGCCCAAAAAGTTCCATTCTCTCTCTCACCCCTTGGCCTTTGAACACGCTTCCCCTAGGCCAGGAATCAGCAAACTTTTTTTTTTTTTTTTCTGCGAAGGGCCAGATAGTAAGCCCTCCGTGCCGCCTGTGCGGCATGAAAGCAGCCCCAGATGACCCACAATTTGCAAACCAATGAGTTTGGCTGTGTCCTCATAAAACTTTATGGGTATTAGAACTTGAATTTCATGTAATTCGTATGTGTCAGGAAATAGTATTCTTTTTATTTTGTTTTGCAACCATTTGAAAATGTAAAAACCATTCTTTGTTCCCGGGCTGAACAAATACAGGCAGCAATGCTGGATTTGGCCTCTGGGCTGTGGTTTCAATTCCAAGCCGCCCCTGCTACAGGCCTCCCCTGCTCTAGGCAGCCCCCTGCTCTACACTGCCCCCTTGGGTCACGCCTACTCGCAGTGCAGCTGACACACCCCTTCCCTGACCAGGCGAGAGCATCTGGTTGGACACACCCACGACACCCCAGACTAGGTCTTCCCAATAGACAGCCTAGCACAGAGCCTGACACACTAAGTGCTCAATCAATGTGGATTAAACGTGGTTCCCACATGTTGTCTCCTTTGATCCTCACGACATCTGAGTGAAGCATAGCTATTATGCCTATTTTATAGATGAGGCAACAAAGCCCAGAAAAGTTAAGTAACTTGCCCAGGGTCACCCAGCTAGCTGGGGCAGAGGCAGGAGTCAAGCCTGCACACCATTCCCTGGGCAGCTGGGGGGCAAGGGCCCAGTTCCGAGCCTCTGTCCACAGGCTAGGCCTCCAGGGGTTGTGACCAGGCTGCTCCTGGGGTCAGGGAACCCTCCCAGCCCGGCCTTCGTCCCTGGCATCGTGGGCTCTGATAGAGCTCTCATCACCTTCTGTTCTCCTGAAGGTTCCTGCTTTTCCAGGGGGTGACATTCTTTGTGCCTCAATTCTGGGCTCAGATTCTGCCTCCTCAGGGCCAGGCCCAGTGATGCTGGATCCCTGATTCTGTGGTCACTCCTGCCCCTCCCCAGCCATCCATCTGAGCTGCCACGTCACACACGGGCCAGTGACAGCTGTGCTCCCGGACCCCTGGCTGTAGACATCCCCCCTCCCCCACCGCCATGGCCTGCCCTCGGCCTCCAACCCAGTCCTTCTTGCCAAGTGTTATTCTCCCGTATGTCAGAGGAGGACGATTACCCTGACACCTTTGCACTCCCGGCATCAGCCCAGGAATTGGGGTGCACTCCTGAGCAGGCCAGGCCAGATAAATACGTGGTCTGGCTGTGGTCTGCTTTCCCACCGTGAGGCATCTCAGGGGCCTTCCGAGGTTGGGGGGGGGGATGGTGCCAGCCCCCTGCTTCGGTCCTGCAGTCGTGACCCCAGAGCCAGCGTGGCCACTGGACCCTGCCTCTCCCTTCTAGCTCTTTCCCACAGAACATCCTGGCTTCAGGAATTCTCATCGTCCGGGCCAGAGTTCATCGGAAGTTCCCCCATCCACCCCCTCTCCCATCCCCTGGAGGCAAGCAAGGAGAGAGAGGGTCATGCAGCTGAGCTGGCCGAGAAGAAAGCTGGCTCCACTAGCGGGCTGGCGGCTTGGGGCAGGACCGTGCAGGTAGCTCCAGGGTCGATCCCATGCTGGACATCGTGGCCACGGGGGCGATGTTAACACAACACACCACCAGAGCCCCGAGGCTCAAGGAATCGATGCCCAGCCCCAGGACACCGGCTGGCCCTGCAGGGGCGGCGTGCAGACAAAGGGGCTGGCAAGCTGGCAGAGAAATTCCAAGGAAGCAGATGTGGTCCGTTAGAAGAAGCCCCAAAGCTCTCCCCTCTTCTCCTCCCTCCTCCCCTAGAACTATTGCCTAAAATGCCCAGGGTCTCCAGCCAGAGAGTGTGAGGATATGTCCATGCTGGGTCCCGGGGGGGTTCACTCCATGCAAAAGCAGCACTCTGGTCTCGGTCATGCCAAGTGCCACCTGCCACTTGCCACCAAGAAGGCGGGGATGTGGTTCCTGGGCTGGGCCGAGGGCAAGATTGAACACCTGCGAAACAAGAAGGAAGGGAGGGAGAAAGGGAGGGGAAATTTGGGGGGGGAGGAAGAAAATAAAAAGATGGGAAGGGAAGGGGAGTAGAGGGGAGGGAAGGGAGGAGATGGGACCATGAATCACCTCCCCATTTTGCAGGGATACTTGGGAGGGCCTTGGGCTGAGAGGCCCCTAGGTGTATCTGTGCTTACGGGCTGGCTCTGCGTGGCATTTGTGGCCCGCCCGGGCGAGCCTCCTATGGGCTCCGGCCCCTGGTCCAGCCGGGATGGGCAGCCCCCGTGCCCGCAGGCCTGGTCGCCTGGGCAACATCCTTTGTTAGGCACCAGCATCTGAAAATGTCAAACCGTTTTCCGAGGGTCAGATCTGGTTCCCTCCCTTCTTTCCCCTTCTCCTTTTTCAATTCCAGTCGCCTCTGCCCAAGCTACAAACTTCCTCTGTCTCCATGGGGACGGAGGAGGGCTGTCTCTCTTTTTCCGTCCCAAACATCTGTCTCTATAAACAGTTGTGCACGCAGCACCTCCTCCTTCTGGGCCTGGGCTTCGGGGAGGAAGTGCTTTGTTTATCTGGAGGGGGTCGGCTTCCTTGCTCCTCTGGGGTTGGCCCGCCTGGAATGGCTGCAACCCTGGACTCTGGGAGCCCTGGGCCAGTGGGCGGCAGCCAGTGCTCGCCGCTCCCTGGGGCCAGCGCGTGTGGGAAGGGCGGCTGCTCTGCGCGGTCCTCTGGTGGATCCGAGCTCCGCTTTGCTGGCTGGGTTGCTGTGGACAGGTGACTTAACCTCTCTGAGCCTGTTTCCTCCTCTGTAAAGCGGGGGTTGCTAGTCATGCCTCCCTAACAGACTTGTTGAGGGCCGAGGAGGTGATCTTCACAAGGTGTCTGTCGGGTGCATTCAGGGGGGCGCCCTCCAGAGGCTCTAATATTTCCTGCTCCCAGAGACCCTTCCACTGAGTCACTACCATCACCAGCCCCAATCAGGAGAAGCTGAGACACGGGGAGGTTAACTGGCCAGAGCTCTATGGGAACTCAGTCGCAGGAACAGGATTCCACCCCAGGACGCAAACCCAGGCACGTTCCACCCCATCAGGACCTCTACCCAAACCCCATGGCCTCCATTTGCAGACCGAAGGGCTTGGGTCAAGTGACCTCTTCCCCAGCTTGAAACTTTGATTTATTTCAGGGAAGAGGGTGGGGTGAGCTAAGAAGTTAGTGGGGTTTTGCCAAGAGCCAGGGACTGGAATGCATGATGTATGGGCGAGGAGTCAGGGACAGGGACTCCGGTGACTCAGCCCTGCTTTCCCTGGCTGGTGGAAATGAGAATTGGACCACAGGCAAGAAGGCAGGACTGGCCCCGGCCCAGGCCCAGCCCCAGCTTGGCCACCTTGGAGAGCGTGTCCTGGGCCCACAAGGCCCAAGCGCCAGCATCACTCCCATAGGGTCACCAACCTAAATTCCAGCTCCAGGGCCAACTTTTTCCCGTGTCCACAATTCTAGTGTGGTGCCCAGGATGAGATCGATGACCCTGTTTCTAGATGATCAAAGGACAGAGCCCATAAACAACCATGTCAGTGGCCAAGAGTGACAGATTGGGCTCCGGAGCAGGGAGAACTGGGTTTGAGTCCAACTCACTTACTTACTGGCTGACCTCAGGTGAATTAATCTGAGACTCGGTTATCTCATCTGTAGAATGGGGAGCAGAAGAGTACCCACTAGAGGGGATGCTGACAAAGGGCTCGGGGTTTAGCATAGTGAGTGGCTCTGGAGGACCTCACTTCAAAGACCCAAACTGAAAGACAAAATGGTTAAGAATTCCAAGGTGACCGCAGAGCACTAGACCCCAAGCAGAAGGCTCCTGTGTGACTGCCTGTCCCCGAGGAAGTGATGTGTCTGCTGTCTCCCAGGATGTCTTCCAGGGACTGACTACGGTGCTCCCGAGCACAGGTGCTGGGAGGAAGGGAGAAGTTACACACGGGTTCCCAGCCCCGCTGTGGTCAAAGTTCATCCCCCCCGTGAATGATGGCCCTGGACCTCATGGATGCTGAGTGGTCCTTCAGCACCCCAGGCCCGGCGGGAAGGAAGAACTTGGGGTGCTGGCCCCGGGCCAGGTTTGGTGGGGTGAACCTCCCCTCCCCGCCCCAGCCCGGCCCTCCACACAGGCCAGGAGCATCTGAGATGGGACATCATCGGACGTGTGGGCCTTCCCAGAGGTGGCTGAGTGAGCTGCGATTCTGCAAGGAAAGCCCTTGTTTGGGGAGGCACAGTCCTGCAGCGTTTCGGGGAGAAAGAGGCATCATGTCTACAACTTAGCCTCAAGTGGCCCAGGAAGAAGTGGGGATCCAGGCAGAAAGAGAAACAGTAACGCGAACTGGCAACAAGTGAACGGTATCTGGAAATCGTAGAACTTTTGCAACTTTTCTGTCAGCCTGAAATTATTTCAAAATAAGAAGTGGGGGTTTCTTGTTGGGCTTTGTTTTGAAGGGTCTGGGGGGAAAATACCAGCAAAGAGTCAGTCCTGCTGCTGGCCGGTTGGTGCCGCTGGGAGGACTCCCGGTTCTGTGGACGCACCGCGGCTGTGGGCGAGAGCAGCGCCGTGGCCCCGCAGCGCCAGCACCCCCCACTCCTGCCGCCGTGGGGCTCCAGCTTTCCGGCCTTGTGGCCAGTCTTTCCCTTTGGGGGGCCGGTGACTCAGCTGAGGGCTCTATGTGGCAGGAAGTGGGCACCGTGACTCATGGGGTGGCTCTGCACCCTCCCTCCTGGAGGCCGGGATAGCGGCTGAGGTCCCTGGCCAGAGATGGCCCCCAAAGAGGGGGAGCTGCACCCCACGGTCATGATTCCAGGGAGCGCTGCTCGAGGGGAGGCGGGCTGGGGTGGGCCCTTCCTCGCCCTCTGGAGGCTGGCTGAACGCGCCCTCTGCCAGCTCTGTCCACAGCCTGCGGTGGCTTCCGGCCATCTGTGGGCACACGCACGATGCCGGACGCTCCTTAAGAATTCCCCACCGTCTGCACAGGCGGCAGCCGCTGCCAAGGCCCCTGACCCCGCTGGCTGCCCCAGCCACGTGCACTTGCAGGGGCTCGTTAGCACTCAGCAGCCGTGCAGACGTCCGGGTGCCCGTTCCCTGGGGCCCAGGCCCGCTTCCAGCCCGTACAGCTCGAGCTCCACATCATTTCCCTCTTGCTTGACGATCAGTGCCGGGAACGGACGTGCTCTGTCACTGGTAGGTTCAAACCCAGCGCCCAGTTAGGGAACGGACATTGACCAGGGCCGGACAGAGCCGTCCCTCCAGGACTCCCCGGCCTCTCCCGCTTTCTCCTCACTTAGGGCTGAGGCTCCTCACTTTAAAGTTAAGGCCTGCTCGCGGGGAGGGGACCCCATGCTGATGCATCCATTGTCTCGTTTATCCTCATAGCAGAGAAAGAGAGAAAGAAGCTGAGGCTCAGAGAGGTTAAGGAACTTGCCTGAGGCTGCACAGCACACAGGTCTGGATTTGAGCTCGGGTCTTCCTGACTCCGAAGTCCACCCTGCCCTCTCCCACCTTCTGACGGGTGTGCATTCTCCTTCAGTGGTCATGGCTCTGTGCTTGGTCTCCCCAGCTCGAGGGGGAATCTGGGAGAGTTGGCTGGGGGTATGGTTCCTCATTTTCTAAAGCCTCTTAGCACCTGGAGTCCCGACACATCGAGGCACTCAGGCATGACTCGCAGGTGGACCCGGTGTCAGACGGATGGACGGGCGGATGGACGGACGGACGACTGACGGGGGTGGCTCTGGGCACAGCAGCAGCCCTCTGCAGCAAATCCTGCCCCTCCCGTCCCATCCCAAGTGGGTCTCCACCCACCCCCTCCCTCCCTTCCCAGGCTGCCTGGTCCCGGCTCCCACCGCCAGGGCTGGGCTGCCTAGCCTCTCACTTCCCATCTGTTCCCCACTTTCCCTCTCTGGTGCTTCTCTCTGTTCCTCTCTCTCTCTCTTGAGTTTGTTTTCTGTTCCCTCTTTCCCTTGACTCCCCTCCTCCTCTGTGTTGTTACCAGGCTGCTGTCATCCCTCCCACGGCTAGGCTTCCCCCCAGGGCCACCCCCACTCAAGGGCCCGGCCTGTCTGGGTCACTTTCCACGTCCTGGGTGCAAACACAGCCCCAGGGGAGGTGCTGCTAGTGATTGGAAGGGGACCCTGGGGTCACCTGGTCCGGCCTCCCGGGTGGTCAGCCTACCTGTGCCGGAGCTCCTCTGCCGGCGGCAGGCTCACTGCCTCCCTCCCGGTCCTGCGTGGACAACGGCGTAGGTTCTTGGGAGACCCGGACAAGATGGTGCTCTGAGGATCTGGCATTTTCCCCTTTCATTATGTTGAGTTGAAATCAGCCTCCTGGAAACTTCCCTTGTTCTTTGCTCTGGGGGAGCCATGTCCCTGTGATCAACTCTCTGGTGAGACCGCTCCTGCTGTCTTCTCTCGGGCGACATATCCTGGCTGCCATCGGAGATTTCCTGCCCCTCTGGAATGTGTGTGTTCACACCTTTCTGTCCTTCCCCTGACACCCTTGTGATGTTGCTCTTTAAACATGTTTGCCCAGAACAGTGCCCACGGCGGCCCGCCGAGGACCGGAGGCCACTCCGTCCTGATGAGGACCAGGGTGTGGCGGCTTTCTGGTGTCCCGTGGCACCCGAGCGCGAACTCACATGCAGTCAACCTCCTCCTCCACGGCGCTCGGTCCTGGGGCCCCCAGGGCATCGCATTCAGGACCCTATGTGCTAATCCTGTGTCTTTTCACCTACTGTCCTAGCTTCTCATAGGTTTGCATCTAGACAAGTTGCGTCACCCCCCGGTTTCATCTGGAAATCTGATCCTATGCCTTCATGCTGCTTACTCAAGTCATTGATGAAAATGCTGAGCGGGGCTTGGTCTGGGCCAGAGCCTTACACTGATCTCCAGATGGGCGTTGTTCCTTCGTCAATGGCTCTTTGGTTTGTTCGAGGAAGGCTGTCCGCTACGACTGTATTGTTTTCTAGGCTACTTTCCCACGTTTCCATAACGGTACCACAGACGGTCAGGTGTTCTGGTGGGAGCAAGACGTTCTATCTCCGTAGATCTCTATGATCTGAGGACCCTACCAAAGAAGAAAGGACTCACGTTGGCCTGAGTTGCTAAGAGTGAACTGTTTATTTTTTTTTAATCCTTGAAAAAAGGATAGTATTCAGTTTGTTAAAATTCCAAAATACAGATAAATGAGAAAGAATTTTAGGGCACTCTAAACGCCCGTCTGCAGAGATAAGTAAGCACTTTAAGCACTTCAAACACTTCGGTCTGTATTTTGACAAGTTCCTAAAAACATCTAGAAATGTATATGTCAAGAAATGCCTAAGAGTGTAATCAGACCTCAAATAGTCTTTTGTGACCTGTTTTCACTACTATCTTGTGACTATCTTCACATCTGAACAGACGTGCGGCTACATAAATGGTCGTTGTTGGTTGCATAGCGTTCCGTTACCAGGACATCACCTGTTACAGATCCCACGTGAGTGGATTCCAAAATTTTTTAACCTTTATAAACACTGGCCTATATATATATATTGTGACCACGTCTGGCTCCTTCCCTGAAATCAGTTCAGATATTTCGGTCTGCCTCTTCTAAGTGCCCTTCGAGTCCCAGTAGTGTTTTCTCCGTACGTCTCTGGTCAAAGTAGTTCCCATTACAATCATTACACACTACCACCTCCCGCTTGTAGCTGCTAAGGCCTTTAGGGAGCACCAATTTAAGAGTTCACCCCCAGTGCCTAACACAGTGGCTGCCACTCAGGGGCACTCCATAAATGCTTGTTGACTAAGGGCATGAATAAATGAATTTGTTTAAGGGTTCGTTCCGGAGTTCAACTGGTGGTTACCGTCCTAGTCCTGGTTACCAGCCTCTCGAGTCTGATCCCTGCTCCCCA
This sequence comes from Ursus maritimus, assembly GCF_017311325.1. NCBI lineage: Eukaryota > Metazoa > Chordata > Mammalia > Carnivora > Ursidae > Ursus > Ursus maritimus. The sequence goes on along the minus strand of NW_024424897.1, from coordinate 3,853,584 downwards.
GGGGCCCGGTTTGCCTGTCTTCCTGCCATTCTGCCAGCCTCGGGGATGACAGAAAAGGCACCGCTCCCCAGCCTGGGGTGCAAGCTCCCTCCTGTCCTGGGAGGCAGCCCTGGGCGGGCACTGGAGTTGATTCATAGCCTTCAGCCCGTTCTTACTGTCTCCTCCCCTATGGGATTTCGGTTCCCCCTCAACCTCGCCCTGTCCTGCTTTCTTTCTGAGTGTGACGGAGAACCAAGGAAAGCTGAGGGTGGGCTTCCAGACCTGCAGAGCCTTTTGGAGAAGGGGCAAGGGTGTGGTCACCTTGAGCCGCTCTCCTGTCAAGGAGCACACCAGCTCTTGCTCTGTAGGGCTTTGGGGGGGGGGGGGGGGGCGCAGGTACACAGTAGGTGCTCAATAAAAGCAGTCTGTTCTCTTTCCTCTTTGACACAGTTCAGTCTTCTCACCTAGGTGCTGGGTCTGTCCTTTTGCACTCACTTCTGTTTGAGAGCCCTCCCTCCTTCCCTCCTTCTCTGCTCCTTTTGAAATAGGACCTCAGCTCCCTGTAAGGCTCCCAGTGCTGTATTCCCTGACCTTCTGTGACTGGATTGTCCGAACTCTGCTTTTTCCCCCTGGTTTCTCATTTTTCCTTGGCTCATTTTCACTCTTAGAACTGTAGCTTTTGTCGGCCAGAATTCCCTGAACTTTTTGAAAAAATATCCCCTAAGTAGGGTGCCCACCTGACAGTTCCCCATCTCTCTTTCCTTGGCTATTATAAGCCTACAGGGAATCACCCTGTGTGAACCACGAGGCCACGGTGACATTCCTTTCCTGGAGTGCGAACATCAGCCTCCTCACGGGACTGAAGACCCCCCCCCCACGCCCACCGCCAACAGTCGCCCTGAACCCCGTTAGCCCGAGACTAACTAATGGTGCTGTGTCCGCCTCTGTGAGGGGTTGAGAGAGGCCACGGAATCCAAAATCACAAAATCGGTGGAGCTTTGACCCCGCAACATAAACCCAGGGACTGGGGAGAGAAAGGGGAGTGAGACTCAGTGTCCCCCACAAGGCGCTTCGACTCTCGGGAGGAAGAGTTGAGGGCTTAGAATGGAGCGTTTGTGACAGAAAGCAAGGGGACATAAAGATGAAGGGGGGAAGCTCAGGACGGATTTTTTTTTTTTTTTTAAGGATTTTAAAACTCTGTTGCCTTCCTGTTTCTTCATCAGGGGTAAGTAATTTCCAGTCATCCCATCCATTAAACAAATATGTATTAAGAAAGAAAAACACGCCCGAGAGCCTGCCGTGCTAGCTGGACGCACAATGAGGCCTTCTCGGGAGGCCGAGCTCTGCGCCTTGAGAAAGCATGAAACAGAGGGGACACCAAGGGCAGAGGGCAGATGCCCAGCCCCTGTCATCTTGGGCTCCACTTGAGGGGCTCAGGGCTGGGTCATTGAGAGAGTGGAAATCTCTGGAAAAACCCTAATAACCCTGTTGCAACATTCTAGGAAAATGGCCCATCTATTGAATAAGGGTGAATCAGCCAGGGGAAGGTTTGGGGCAGTCTCTGCCCTCCCACACCGACGTGTCCCCACCCTCCGGTTCCCCAGTGATGCTCCGGCTACCCTCTGGGGGCCGGGGTGGGGGGAGAGGGTGGCGCTCCTATCCGGAATTTCAACGAGACACATGCAAATGGCCAGCGGGCACTTCAGGGGAAGTTATGAGGTGAGAGGGGTCCCGCAAAGCAGAAGTGAGAGCAGTGAGATTTCCCAGTCCCCTCCCGTGCACCCCTCCCCTCCCCCACGCCCCCGTGTGGGCCCTGGTCCTTCCCTCTCAGAAAGGAGGCCTGTGGTTTTTCCCCAATTACCCAAGTCTGAGAAAATGTCCATGTTTAAAGGAAACTAATTTGTCAGTCTCATTTCAGCCCCAGAATTGAGGAATAGAGTTGGGGCACCTGGCGGGGCTGGTGAGTAGGAGACGGAAGGAGGAAAGGAACAGCCCCCCACCCCCCAGAGCAGCACAAGTCAGGTGGAGAACCCAAGCCAGAGCCCACTGTGGGGTGTTACCTCCCTCGCTCAATACCTCCGTCAGTGGGTGGTGGGGCCAGGACCTGACTTAGTCCACCAGGTTTCCGGGCCTTCTGGCCCCAGTGCCCTGGACCCCTGGACTGCAAGCCTCCCTAAGACCAGGCAGATGCTATTCGGGAAACCAGAACCCCACTTCTCAGAGCTCTTGGCCTCTACACAGATGCACCTCTGAAAAACGCCGCCTTCCCGTTCCGTTCTGATGGAGCAATTCTGCATTCCCGGTAACTTCCACTTTTAATTAATCGCCAATTGATTACCCTACCATTTACACGTGAGTGTGAAGGCTCGGGCCTGTCAGGAAGTCAACTACCTATCGACAAGTGAGTCAGAGCGCTGGGTGGCTGTGAGTTATTCATGAGCCAGGATGTTGGCGGACCTGAGCTCCCCCTCACCTGTTCCAGCTTGCCCTGAAAGATGGAAGTGAAGGGCTCTGGGGAGAAAGTGGTTTCCTGCCTCTTCCTGGGCCCACGTTTGAACCACACTTTCTTCTCTCTCTCTCTCTCTCTCTCGCTCACTCACTCTCTCTCCCTCTCTCTCTCTTTCACCAGATTGCCGTCCCTGGTTTGGTGGCTTTCTGCCTGACCTTTTACCCATATCCTCCAGTGTTAACCAAGGCTAACCCAAGGTGTCAACAAAACTAGACGGCATCGATTAAAGAACCAGTGGTAAACTGTAGACGGTATTTCGTTTTCTGACGGGGTAAGCTGAGCAGAGTTGGGTATGGGGACAAGTTTCATTGTTTATTCATATATAACTACTTTGTATTTGTTCTCATTGAGGATAAGTATACATTTAGTACTTGTTTTACAACTCACAGGTATTCCTGTGATCATGTGAAAGGAAAAGAAAGGGGGGTGGGGGTGGGGGTCTGGACCCAAGGCAGCTGCGGCTCGAGGGGAAGGGGGCCATCCCGTGGCCAGCGGTGCCTACGCGCTGGTCTCACCATGTCAAGCAAGCCACTTCACCTCCCTATACCTTGGCTTTGTCAAGGACTCTCCCTCTTCCTCCCCCTCCTGCCACCAGCTGTGGGAGGTGGGCGGCTGGCAGGAGGGAGACCACCTGGGGCTGGTTGCAAATGCAGCACCTCAGCCCCCACCAGAGGCCTGAAGAACCAGTCTGCATTTTAACAAGATCCAAGGGGTTCATGCTGACAGTCAAGTTTGAGAAGCACTGGGCTGAATGACACAGTGCAGTTAAAACACCTCGTGGAGTGGGAGCATGGACAGATGTTAGCTCCCCCGTCCCCTCCCTGAGCGTCCTCCCACACTCTCTTTGGGAAACCTTCTGCTCTGGAGAGAGGGGTTTGGGTTAGATAATGCAGTGGCTTGCATTCTGATGACGTTGCCTGTACTCTGTCTCCTTATGACCATGACGTGGGACAGACCACAGAGATTCTTATCCTGGCCCACAGATGGAAGAATGTGGCCCCGAGGAGTCCAGCAATTGGTCCTAAGGTCAGAGTAAGCCCAAGGGACCCTGGCCACGTGTGCAGATGCCTGAGGCTTCGTCCACCAAGCCAAGGTCCTGCATGAAAGTGGCCACTCCCTCTGGTGGGGGAAGGGGCCCAGGGGGCAGCAGGAACCTATGATCATCAGAAAAGTTTGCAGAACAGAATGTAAAAAGACCCCAAGGGATTGGAGTTTGGTGTCCTTTATGTGAGGACAAGTTTAACAACTTTCATCTAATGACCATTTGGGGGGATCCATCCTGTACTGGACACTAGGGATTTATTTGACATTGAACCATATGGACACATGGATGACACGTTACAGTCAAGAAGGGCAGGCAAATGGGACACAGGGGAACAAAGGCCATGCCCGGACAAGCACAGGGTGCTAAGAAGACCATCTGACAGAGAGGTGGAGAGGCTCCGGTAGCAGCACCTGTATGGGAGCACTGTATGGGGGTGCGCTGTGGCCGCTGGCTTTGGACACTCTGTCGGTGACCTGGCACCAGAGAATGTTCCCGGCCTAGGGAAGGACCTGGGTCTGGCCAAAAAGGGGAGGGAGCTGGGCGCGGCCTGGGAGGAAGGTGGGGAGGGAGGGGAGCCCTGCCCTAGCGTGCCCTCTGTCCCGGACGCGCACCCTGCCGGGAAGCCCTGGGGCCACAGCTGCTCCGCTGGCCCGGCCCAGAATAGCCTCCCTTCCGGGCAGGGCTGCCCCGGCCCGCAGCGCCAGCGCCCGAAATAGGGCTCAGCCCCGAGGCCCGCGGGCAGCGGCTGGAGGGCGCGAGGGGCCTCCCAGCTCCGGGACAGCGGGGATCCGGGCAGGGGCGCAGGCCGGGATCCCGGGCGCCGAGACCGGGGAGGTGGCGCGGGGGCCAGGGTCCCAGCTGCTGGGCCCGGGGAGGTGGCGGAGGGGAGGGGGGCGCGGGGCCGGGATCCGGGATCCGGGCGCGGGGACCTGGGTCGGGGAGGAGGCCGGCCCCGAGGCGGCGGGGTGGGGCGCTGACCTCACAGCCTGCGGGGAAGCCCGTTGGGGGCCGGCTGCGCTGATGGAAGGGCTGAGGAATGCGCGGCGGGCGGCTGCGCGGTCTGACTAGCGCTGGTGCGGTCCCTCCCCCTGTACACGTTGCCCCGAGGAGCGGTTGCCATGGGCACAGACCTGGCGGCTTGGGCCGGGGCGGGGGGGGGGGGTGCGGGGGGGGGGCACGCGCGGGGGAGGGGCGGCAGGGCAGGCTTCCCAGGACTCCCTACAAACCCCCCTCCCCGGTCTGCACCCTGCTCCCGCGCGGTGCGTGAAATGCGGACGTCGCAGTCAGCTGCAGCCCCAGGCCAGGTGGTCCTGGGGAGGCTCTCTGCGCCTGGCCTCCCTCTCTGCTGGAGCAGCCCGCAGCCCTCACCCAGCCTCCACTCACCGGCTTCCAGGCTGTTTCCTCGCCTAGTGACCAGTGATAAGTCGTATCTACCATACAGGGTTGTGATGATTAAAATAGAATAATTATGTAATGCGTGCCCTGTGCTCTATAAATGGGGTCCTCTCTTCTTCCCCACCCCCTTCCTCCTCAGTCAGGCCTGGGACCCTTTAGGCCTTCCCATGTCACTGTCCTATATCCCCACCCCCACCCCCGGGCCTGGACCCCCTGAGCATCAACTCCCTTGCCAGCCAGAGCCCTTCCCTCTCCTCCCTTCCCCTCAGGGTTACCTTGGAACCCACCTCATACAAGAGGATGGTCCAACTTGTTGTCGTCGGAACCTGCAGGAATCCCAGGCTGAGGTCCAAAAATACTCATGGAGGGTGCAGCCTGGCTGGAGTGAGTCAGCCTCTCCTTCTGAGCATCAGCAGCTGCTCCGCTGCCCTTTGCCGCTTGGGCCTGGTGGTTGCCAGCAGCCCCTGGAAATCACTGGGAAGAGCAGCCTGTTCCGGGGGTGGGGTTAAGAGCCAGCCCGGTGCACCTGGCAAGGAAGGGCCTCTCTATCCCCCTTCCCCTCCTCTATGGGAAGCCAGGCTCTGGACCGGGGCGCAGTGGTACCCCAAGTAAGGAAGGGCGGGCCTGACTTACTGTAACTGCCTGGCCCAAAGCCTGATTGTCCTGTGGTTGGGCTGGCCAGCCCAAGAGGGGCCCTGGTGGAGGGAGAGCTCCCAGTGTGAAAAGTGGAGGCAGGGCGTCACTGTTTTCCCAGGGAGAGCTCATTGACCAGGAGGGGCTGCCTAGGTCACCCCACTCTTCCCTCAGCGGGTCAGGCCACTACTTAAATGCCAGATTACGTGTAAGAAATCAGGTCCGTCGAGGGGCCGGCCCCTTTTCCGGAGCATCAGAGCAGCCAGTGTTGACGAGCACTCGCTGTGTACTGGGCAATGTGGGTGTTGGCTTACTGGGCCTCCGCCACAGCCCGGGGAGGGTGGGAAGCGATTTAGAGACCTTCCCAGGTCTCCTAGCTGTGAAGAGGCAAACTGAACCGGGATGAAAATTTAGGCTCCTAATCCCCACTCCATCTGGCCTCCGGAGTGTGGGAACCCGTGCTGCCGGAAGGGCAGATGGCCCGGCTGACCGCCCAGGTGCCTGAGCCCCTCCCCTGCACGCCCCTGCTCGGTACTCAGCTGACTTCCTGTCCCTGGAAGAGCAGCTGCGGGTCCGCTAGGGCAGGGCGGTCCCCTTCCTGTGGTTCAGGTAGAGCGCAACCTCAGGCCTTCTTGGCATCCTCCCTCTCTCCTTCCCCTGGTCCTAGAAGTCAGACCTGGGTACTGCTGAGAGCTTCTCAGAGCCTGGGCTCTGCCCAGAGTCCCCAGCTGCAGGGGAGGGGCAGAGCGGGCAGAGAGAAGGGGCTGCAGGCCCCGGTTGAGGAGGGCTTTGGAGAACCCGAGCACTTGGCCTTCAGCTCTCAAGGATCACCTGGAGGCTTTCTGCATCCCGACTCCTCTCTGACGACGGTGGAGAGGCAGACAAAGGCCCTTTAGCTTCACGTCCCCAGCTCTCCCCAGCCTGGTTGTTTGGATTCAACGGGAACATCTGAGGGATGGAGGCTGCTGGTGCCCGTGTCCACCTCACTGCCAGACACCCAGGACTTTGCAAAGAGCTGGCTGTTGGGCATCCCCTGGACTTTTCCCTGGGTAACATTGCCAAGGAACTGTGGTACTGGCCAGATTTCCCACGCCTGGCCCCGTGGCTCTACCTCCCTCTCTCTCTCGCCCATGGAAGCTTGGCCTAAGCTTTCTGGAGGATGCTCTTTCTTGTGTGAGGGGTCATCTGAGGTTGCTAAGACTGAGCTCTTCACCAGAGAAATGCAGGAAACATCCCTGAAGCTAAATGAGGCCATGTCTGTGGAGGACGAGGCCATGTCGGGCAGGCTACAATCCTATGTACGCTCCCTCCCCAAGAGACATTGACTTTGGCCATGCAGTCCTTGGCTAGGCCCACGGCTGCGCCCCATCCCTGGGTGCCTTTCTAGCCTGTCCTTTGCTTAAGGTGTCCTTAACAGAGCATAGAGGGACATTCCACTTGTCTCTCTGCCCAAGAGCTAAGAAGGACACATTTCTCAGGCTCTTCCTGAAAGATGCAAGGGAAGAAAAAAAAAAATTCTTAATCTGAGAGCCTGCAGAACCAATCGGCAGTACTAAGTTGAATAGTGTCCCCAGAATTCATGTCCGCGTGGCACGTGTGCATGTGACCTAATTTGGAAATAGGGTCTTTGCAGATATAATTAGTTAAGATGAGGTCATACTGGATTAGTTTGGGCCCTACTCCAATAACTTGTGTCCTTATAAGAAGAGGAGATTTGGACACAGACACAGAGAGAAGAAGGCCGTGTGAAGACAGAAGCAGAGATGGGAGTGACGCATCCACCCGCCAAGGATTGCCAAGGACTGCTGGCGGCCACCAAAGCTGAGAAGAGCAAGGAAGAATGCCCCCCACCCCCAATGCTCTGGAGGGAGTGCAGCCCCACTGACACCTTAATTTTGGACTTCCAGCCTCCAGAACTGTTTGAAGGTCCATTTCTGTTGTTTTAAATCCCCTAGTTTGTGGGCCTCTGTTATGGCAGCCCCAGGACCCTTGGACAACCCAATGTCATGCTGAGGGCAGTTGAGGAAAACAAGAAGGAAATGTAGCAGGCACACAAAGCAAAAACTGGAAGGGACCAAGGAGGAGACGGGAAGAAGTGCTCCCTCAGTGTCTTCCTCTCCTGGGAGACAGGAAACCAGGGAACAAGTGGTCGAGCTTTGCTGGTCTCCTCCGGGCAGGAGTGTGTGGGGCTGAATGTTGGGTGAACAGGAAGTGTTCAGATCTTGCTTGTCCCAGGGAGCCCCTGATAATAACAGTAATAATCCTGTGACATGGTCTTGTGTCACCCTTATAACGCATGAAGCAGGCTTTGTTGAGATCCCCCATGTAGAGGTTAGGAACCAAGGCAAGGCTATCAGGTGCCCACCCAAGATCGTTTGCCAGAAAGCAGTGATCTGGGACACACAGCCAGCTTTCATGCCCCACAGCCAGCACTCTGCCCCCTACCAGTCGGGGTGGGAGGACGGCTCCCAAACCAGTACCCAGTGCCTCAGTGGGGTTAGCAGGTACTGGCCATGGGCAGGGTCCCTGCAGCCCAGCTGCCTGGGTTTGGACCCCAGCTCTGTTCCTGGTTAGCTGTGCGATTTTGGGCAAGTCACAGCACATCGTGTTCAGCAGCTCTCTCCACTGAAAAACGGGACAATCATAGGACCTAAGACATAGGGTTGCTGGAGAATTAGATAAGTTCATATGTTTCATTTATTTTTCTTTATTTATTTGAGAAAGAGAGGGAGGGAGAGGGAGAGCACAGAGGGAGAGGGAGAGGGAGAAGCCGACTCCTTGTGGAGCAGGGAGCCCAATGTGGGGCCCAATCCCAGGACCCTGAGATCATGACCTGAGTCAAAGGCAGACACTTAACCAACTGAGCCCCCCAGGTGTCACGGTTCATATGTTTCAAGTGCTTAGAGTAGAGCTTGGCACATTACAAGCACAACCATGAAAGTGTGAAATGAATAAAACATGCCGGAGGGGGGGCACTCTTCCTCCAGGGTGGGGGATGGTGAAGAGCACTGTGGGATGGTGAACCTGTCCTATTCTTCCTCTACAGGCCAAGGGAGACCAAGGCCAACACCATTCTTATGCCGTCCTTGTCTCTTTCCCACAGAACCCTCTGGAGACCAGCAAGAAGGGCCCCTGAGACTAGGGAGCAGAGTTCTGCTTACACCCTGGGCAGGCTGATTCGGTTGTTTAAATCCTGCCTCCAAGGCTGGGAACACCTTTTGATCCCTACTTTTTGATGGGGCCAGGCCAGCTTCCTCCTCCCAGAGGAGAGCTCAGACCCCTGCCATCACCTCCGCCCTGAGTCCTGGTCGGTTGCCTCGTGGTTAGCTGTATTGGTCACTGCAGGGACCTAGACTGGAGTGACTCACCGTCTCACACCAACCCATGGAAAGATAATGCACAGCGCACATCGAGTGGATGGTACCGCCTGTTGCATTTTCAGACGGAGCTCAGAATGTGCTGAGCTCCGCGTTTGCTTAGCAATGTGACCCTGTGCTCGTCCGGGAGGCCCTCCCGTCCTCTGTGACCGCTTCCCCACCTGTCTCCTGGGGGTCTGCAGCCTCTACTGGGGATCTGCCCTTTTCATTGGCTCCTCTCCAGATGTCTCTCTTACCAGCCACAGAGCCCAGCCGGGTGACCCCGGGGCCTGTAGACTCTGCCTGGGTTGAGGCCCCTCCCCTCCTGCACTCAAGACTGACCAGCTCAGTCCTTAGCCTGGTGTGGGCACAAGGTCTCTTGCTGCAGCTGGGCCCCTTGGCTGACCTTCGCAGCTCCTTCTCTTAGACTGGAGAGGTCTGGCAGTGTGCCTGCGGGCGGGCTGGGCTGCTCTCCTGGGCTCCTCCCCTTCACTCCAGGGCTCTGGCCGTAGTCTGGTCAGGGTCCTTGCTGACTTCCCAGCCAAACCCCAGAGTGATGGCCTGAGGAGGCCAGTGGGGAAGCCCTGATGTAGGGCAGCATTCCACGGCCCTTGACTACCCCACCCCCCCGGGCAATGCCGGTTGATCTCCAAATATCTGCAGGGTAGCCTTCCTGCCAGACCCCCTTGCCTACTTTCACCAGGAGCCAAGGGACACTGAAAAGGGCAGTGAAGGGCTGGAGGACCACTCCTGGAAGCCAGCCTGCCTCCCTTCCGATGCTGGCTCCTCTCCCTCCAGCCTCCTTTTCATAGGGATTCCGTAACAGCGAAGTTACGTAGAGGTCATCTCATCTGTGCCCCAGCTTCCAGAAAGAAGAGTTTAGGGTGATATTGGGGTTCTCTGAGGCTTCAAGCAAAATCCTGCACATTGGGTTGCCCAGAGGTCTTGCTGGAGTTTCCTTGGGAATTCTGTGTCCATTGGGACACCAGCCCCGAACATCCGAGGCTCCCCCCGCTGAGAGGTGGGATGATCCTGGTGTTCCCCCCCCCCCCGCAACCGCCCAAGCTCTGCACAGATGACAGATGGAATGAGAGCCCTACGGACTGTCTCACAGGGCTGAGCTGGTCTCTAATGAGTGCCCAGTGTGGTCCCAGCTGCCTGGCGAGCCTTCACAGCCGCTGCTCGATGGTGGGGCGCTCGCGTGCAGATGTGAACTGTAGTGGAGGGGGTGTTAGGCTTGAAGTCAGGCAATGAGTGCTCTAAGTCTGCCTCTACCCCTAACTATCTGTGTGCTTTGAGGCAAGTCTAAATCCCCTCTACACCTTGATTTGCTCGCCTGGAAAATGCAATATATTTCATTGTACTTGCTTCACTTGCGCTGGAGGCATAGAGGGAGCGTGGAATGATATCACGTATTAGGATGCATTTTGAGAAAAACAGGAACACGATTTATGCAAACATAAGGTACTAAAAATAAAAGAAGCCTTCTTGCTTCCCAAAGTATAAAGTTGTGGATGACATAATACTTGAACGACTTCTGAAACCCCATTATTTAAAGACAATTCTTCTTTTGTACGGCTACGGGTCAAGTGCCTGGTGGGCTTCCACTGAGCGCGACCTAATCTGCTGGGTTTTGTGAAGAACATAAAAGAGCAGAAGATACAGGGCCTGGTACAGAGTAGGCATTCAGGAAGTAATCATTGAAGGAATGAATAAGAGTTTCTTTCCTTCTTTCTTTCTTTCTTTCTTTCTTTCTTTCTTTCTTTCTTTCTTTCTTTCAGATTTTATTTATTTGACAGAGAGAGAGAGAGTGGCAGGCAGAGGAGAGGGAGAAGCAGGCTCCCCGCTGAGCAGGGAGCCTGATGCAGGTCTTGATCCCAGGACCCTGGGATCACAACCTCAGCTGAAGGCAAACACTTCACTGAGCCACCCAGGAGCCCCAAGAGTGAGTTTCTCCCTTCAAAGTGTTCACAGTCCATTTGGGAAGAAATCAAGAAGACATAATACCATGAGACCAAGTGATAAACGAGTAGCAATGGTTCCATGTATGGGATGCCTTCAGAGGGAAGAGAGGTCTCCAGGACTCCAAGAATCTGGGAGAACTTCAGGGAGGAGGCGGGAAAGGAGGAAGCCTCAAAAGAGAGACAGAACTCGAAGACAGGGACAAGGGGGCAGGCTGGACAGTTGGGTGGGATAACCCCAACAGGCCAGGACATGGGCTCCCCAGTGAGTACTGGGGTGACGCGTGTGGTGGGCAGATGAGGAGAGCACCCTCGTGGGAGGAAGCGCATCTGCCAGCGTGGGGTGCAGGGGGTAGGGAGCTGACGAGGCCGGGTTTCCACTCAGCCGAGAGCCTGAAGAGTGCTGGAACCCAACTGAGAAGACATGCCCAAGGAACCGGTGTGGATCCTACGGGGGTGGGCCTTGTGCGTGACGTAACAAAAGCAGTATTTTTAGAAGATGAGTCTGGCGTGGATGTACCCGATGGGGACATACCAAACTTCTTGAAGTTCCCTAAAGTTTTTTTCCCTTTTCCGGGCCATTTCCCTGTTTCTGATCATTAGAATGCCCCTGTGTCCCACGCCGCCTGGCTGCGGGAGGGAGCACCTGCTGTTTTGCCTTCGCTCACGAGTGGCACCTCTTCTGGGAAACCACTGTAGGTCATTTCCTCCTGGGGGCCCCCAGCTGTATGCTGTATAACATTTTATTTTTACACCCATTCCTTTTTAGGATACTTCTTGGTTTTCACGTCTGGTTCCCCTTTCAGACTGTAAGCCTCTTGAAGTCTGCATGCTTCTTGGTTGGCATTGATCTCCAGCATTGGTCACAGTGCCCAGAACAGGGTTCTTACCAGCACTGGGATCGCCCTGGAGTGTCATTAAGGCAAGGGTCAGGCGCTGCTAAAATTCACAAACACTGCAGCCCCCTGCCACACAACTTCCCGGGACACCATCCACAAAGATCATATTGTGAACAGCGCCCCTGCAGTTGGGCAGCACGGCGGTTCCTAAAGGACCAGATTGTATATTTCATGTCTTTAACATCCTGTACGGTCTAGATACTACATGTTTTCTGTACGAAAGGAAGGTCGGAGCTTTGGTGGGAAGGAGGTGAAAGGAAATACATTTTCTTGGTCCCCTGGGTGGCTCAGTCAGTGAAGCGTCTGCCTTCGGCTCAAGTCATGATCCCGGGGTCCTGGGATCTGCATCAGGCTCCTTGCTCAGTGGGGAGCCTGCTTCTCCCTCTGCCTGCCGCTCCCCCCCCCCCCCGGCTTGTGCTCTCTCTCTCAAATAAAAAATAAAATCTTTTTTTTTTTAAAGGAAATACGTTTTTTTGTGTAATGTACATAACAAGCTAGCATTCTGGTTGTTTTCTTTTTTTCTTTCTTCTAAGTCTAGCCTCGGTTCAGCCTTTCTCTGACGCTGAGCCTGGTCATTGTTCTGAATGGCAGCAGTGACGTGTAACCAGGAGTCTGCGAGCGCGGTTTTAGCATTCAGAGCCCTAGCTTCTTTTCAGAAGAGAGCCTGGGGCCTCTGGTTCTCTGCAATGCAGACTTCCAGACCACTGCTGTTGCTTAAGGCCGTGCTGCAATGCAGAGCACTCAGGAGTGGGAAGTCCAGAGTTCTCCCCGCTTCTGGGAACAGCCCCCCATCCCCCTCCCTGCACCAGCTTCCACAGGCAGTCCTCATGACAGTGGGTCAGGCTCACCCAAGGATTTCACAAATGCCTGGCCTGTTCCCAGCACAGCACAGCTGGGAGGGCTCAGCACTGGGGGCGGGGTGGGGGGGAGAGAACCATACTCCTCCCCCATGGGGCCCCCTGTTCTCAGGCCCAGGGCCCAGGGGCTGGAGCCCAGGAGAGGGAAGGGCTACACTTGCCTGCGCTTGCCGGGGCGCGGGCAGTGAACAGCCTTTCCCTCCCTGCTGACTTCCCAGATGGGCTTAGTCAAGGTTCAAGAAGGAAATTCCCTGTCCCAGGAAGAGAGGAGGATCCAGGCTTGTCTTCCCCTGAAGGCAGCATGGAGTGGTCTGAGAATCACCCGGAGTGCTGTTGAGTATGCAGATTCCCGGACTATCTTCAGGGCTTCTGATTCAGAAGGAGCTGGGCTTGGAGTCTGGGAGTCAGCAATTTCATCCACTCCCTGGGGGGCTGGCCGCGGGTGCTTCTGCGCTTGGGGGTGCCTGAGGAGGGTGTGTGTGAAGGGTATTTAGCGGAAGGAGCCCTGGTTTCTCAGCTGGAGGGCCTCCAGCTCCTGCTCTCTAACTGGCCCCATGACCCTGGAAGAACTGCCCTGGTATTTCGGGCCTTAGTTTCTCCATCTCTGAAATGGGTGCATTCTGACCCGGGGGTAAGATGATCAACTAGAATGGTTTGCCGCACTTTTAGGGCCAAACTGGGACGGTGCCGGGCAAACCAGGACAAGCTGGTCACCCTATCCGAGGGTCGTCCAGAATCGTGGATGTGGGGAGTACTGGAAATGTGACTTGAAGATGCATCTTTGGGGTACTAACAGCAGTCTGTAATTACTGTATTTATGTATTTACTAGTTCATTGTCACTCCTGCTAAATCTCAGGAGAGCAGGACAATCAGGGCCTTGTCTTGTCCTACATTCAATCCCCTGACATGTAGGATGTATTCAATAGCTATTTGCTGAGTGAGCGAACGAGGGGCTGGGGGCTGTGGGGCTCCAAGGACTGGATCCCTGGACAGAGAGAGTGTGCGTTGGGGGGCGAGGTGGGGGGGGTACTCACCAGCCTGGAGGGAGATTTGGCTCCCTTGGGAGGAGAAAACTTGATTCACTCCTGCCCGGGAAAGAGTCAGTGCTTTCTGAGCAGCTCCCCTCGGAGGGGCCAGTGACCCCCGGTGACGGAGGTCCGCCTCTCTCCCCCAGGAGCCCCGGGCGCGCTGGTCCACCCTCTCTCCTCCCCCTCCCGTCCCCCACCCCAGGGAGGTGCGCCTGGCAGCCACCCCGTCGAATTTCCTGGCACTCGGCTGAGAATAAACAGCGCTCCGCGCCTGTAATCCCGTTGTCACGGCGACCGCGCTCCGCGGGGCGGGGGCGTGGCGGGGGCGTGGCCTGCCCTCCGCGCGCGCGCTGCGCTGGGCGCGGCGGCGGCGGCGCGAGCCCGGGGGTGCCACCCGCCGGGCTCAGCGCGGACATTCTTCGCATAGCTCCGCCAGGGCTCCCGCGGCGTCCGGGAAGTGACTCTTCCTGGCAGAGGCCGGCCTGAGAGCGACGCGTCCGCCCGCCCGGCGGCCGCCCGTACGGGAGGGGGCGGGACGCGGCGCGGGAAGGTGCGTCCCGGGCCCGGCTCTTCCCACCCTCGGCTTGGGTCTCCCCGCCCCGCCCCTGTGCACGTTGTCCCCCACCCCCGCTGACTTCTGTCCCTGCTTAGACGCCCTCTGTGACTCTCTCTCCCCGTCTCTCAGCCTCGTACCCCGGCGGTGCCCCCTCCCGAACCTCCTTCCTCGTTCCCTAGACTAGGACCCAATGTGCAGGCTTATTTTCCATCTCCAGCTCCCCTGTCTGTGGCCTCCTTCCCTCCCTCCCCCCAGAGCAGGCCTTAGATTTCCCATTCCTGGCTCTAGCTCATCCGGAGGCCTGCCCAAAAACAGCACCACCGGAGAGAGGATAGGGCCTCTTGGGGGTGGATTCTTACAGCCAGAAGCAGCATAATAGGGCACAGGCCTGGAAGCACCAAACTCTCCCCTTTCTGGGGGTTGGCCAGGGACCCCCAGCTATGCTCTTCTTAACCCCACTGAGGCATGGGTGCCTGCTCAAGCTTCTTAGCAAATCTGGGACCCAGGCACACTCCTCTGGCAGCCAGGACAGAGGGCCTCCCTTAAATTCTTGGGAGGAGGTGGGTTCTGTCCCCAAGAGGACTGAGAAGTACAGAAAGATTTCTGCAACAGGAGGGTGGGATGAGGAGGGAACACAGGAAGGAGCACTAGAGAGCAGATTTGATCTAACGAAGAGATTCCTGCCTTGGTGCTGCCCCTAGCTTGCTGTGTGAATTTAAGCAAATTGCTTTCCTTCTCTGGGACTCAGCTTCCTTGTCTGCAAAACTAGAAGGTTGGTCTAGTTTGTGGTCTGAAATTGGAGAGTCAAATAAAAGTGTGGGAAGAAGGATGGGAGGGGGGCATCAAGGGAAAGGAGTCAGGGGTCTTCCTGCCTCTGAGTTTAACCTCTAGGGGGGCCGGGACAGCAGCTTCCTCCTGGGCCAGAGATCAAGCCCTTTCAGTTAGTGCCCTGTGAACGCTGGACACCCTGGCTGAATAGCCACCTTCTGGGCCAAGGACGGGGACTTGGTGTGCTCTAGGTTCCAAGGTTCCATGGAGGCTGTCCTTCCAGCAGCTATACAGCTGAGGCAGATGGTGGCCGACTGGCAGTCTACCCCCCACCCCCACCCCGGCCCCCAGCAGGGAAGAGCCCGCCAGGAGCTTCCCAGGCCTCACTTGACCTTGTGCTCTGGGAAGGTGAGCTTACCTGGGGGTCTGCATTCCCAGTTCCAGAAGCAGTGGTCTCTCAGGAGTGGTTCCTACGTGCTCTGTCCTCTCAGTAATATCATGCTTAGCCTGGCCCTTTCTTGTCACTTTACATTATTTCCCCCCAAAGTCTAGGAAATGGGAGAGAAAAATGACTTTATTTACTCTCAGTTGCCTTTTGGACACTGATTTCTGGAGCAGCTAATGGGCCCCCACGGCGGGGGGCAGCAGGAAGAGGCCTCTGGCATTCCTTTCAGGCATCTGAGGTTTGGGGGAAGGCATGGGGACCCCTGACTTGGGGATAACATTCATCTCTTCAGCCGTCAGGTCTGAGGTTGGGGGGAGGAACCATGGAAGGAAAATGTCAGAGAAAGTATTTTTTGTTTTCTAGCACCACCCTAATGCTGAAACCCCAGAGTGGGATACTCACCTGTTGGCTTTGCAGGGGGGTGTACAGAGGGGCAGCCCTGGGCACGTACTTAGTGCTTAGGGAGGCAGAGAGAGTTTGTGGGCTTTGGAAACCAGATGCTCCCAGGTTCCACTTCTGGGTATTTTCCCACATTCCCAAGTGGTGTGTCCTTGGGCAGGTTGCTTAACCTCCGTGAACCTGAGTGACTGCCCCCCCTCAGTCAACAAATATTTACTGAGCACTGTTCTAGGCATCAGAAGTGACCAGCGCAAGCCCCCAGCTCCCGTGGAGCTCAGCTGTGTCTATGAAAATGGCGGTGATAACACCTGCCCTGTGGGGCTGGGAAGGTTAACGGGATAGCCTCTAAGTGCCCAGGGGGTGGGAGGGACTAAAAATTGGCAAATAGATGGGTGCTGTCACTGGGAGGCGTGTGCCCGGCCCTTGCTCGGGCTGGGTCTCTCAGGAATGGAGGGAAGCTGGAGGGGTGGGGAGGCCGTGCCTGTAGGGACCACACCTCCCCCCACCTCCCGTGAACCCGGCTGTGCTGAGGTCACGGGTCACCGCCAGGACCCCGGAGTCTGGGCTTTCTCGGAACACCTCCTTGCCAAGGAGCAGAGCGCCTCTAATAGCCTGGAGTCTCTAAAAGCTTTGACCACAGCTCAGCGTACTCCCTGCAAACTCTTTGAAGCGCTTCCTTCGAACTTGCTTTGCATATTCTGGTCAGATCTGAATCAAACTAGCAGGAATTACCCCTCTCGGTACCGTCTAGGTGGCTGCCTTAGCTTGTCAGTGAGTGGTGAGGACGAGCTCGATTCCTCGGCGAGGAGCGCCCGGGACAGCGAGGGGGCAGAGCCTGCACCCCCGCGGCTCCCTCCCTCCCCTCCCACGCGGCGTGGGTGCGGGTGAAAGAGAAAGCAAGGCAGGGGAGGGGCGGGGAGGAAAAGGCTCCAGTCGGCTTTCATTAAAAAATAGTGCTCTTTATTATAAATTACTGAAATGTTTCTTTTTTGAATATAAATATAAATATGTGCAAAGTTTGACTTGAATTGGTATTTCGTTGAGTTCTTCAAGCATCTCCTAACAGCCTCGAAGGCCTGGGTGGGGGAGGGGAGAGGACTGGAGGTGGAATCTTTATAAAAGACAGAGTGATTGAGGCAGATTGTAAACATTATTAAAACAAAAACAAAAACAAAACAAAGTAACAGAAAAAAAAAAAAAACCAAAAACAAAAACCACCCCAACACACAGCTGCCCCATCCAGCCCAAAATACCTGACACAGAAACTCTGTGTTTGTTTCATTTTCCCCAAAAAAGAACAGTTCCAGGTATAATTCCATCGCTGCTACATTCCTGTTAACTTTTCACTGATCAGTGCTATTGCAGAGCGGGAGCAGCTGGGGTGGCAGGGGCCCCAGTCTCTCAACGACTTCCTGCCTGTGCCCTTCCCCCACCCCCACCCCCCAGGTGAGGAGGGCTGTGGGACCTGGTGGCTCTGCTCTGCCAGAGCCCAGGCACCGCGAGGCACCTGTGACTGGCCAATACCCAAGGGGCTCGCATTCTTCCAGGGCTGGACTGGAAGGCACGGATCTCCACCCCCTCCCCCTCCGTCCGCCCCTCCCCCCACGCCGAGCGGCCGGGGGCCGGCCCTCCGGGGACCCCTTGGCCTCTGCCTGGATTGGCCGAGTGTGTGGCTTCTTGTGTGCCAGTCCCTGTCCATGGGACAGGGAGCATTTAAGGCAAATCTCCTAGCCAGACAGTCAGGAGGCACAAAGTAGAATCCCTCATCTTCTCTGTCCGCGATCTGGGGTCAAAGATGGCTCATCTCCTCCATCCTCCTCCCACCCCCCAGGTGCCAGAAGGTAGAGCAGGGGTGGGGAAAAGAATAACTGACCAGCCCACCCCTTCCCCTCCAAATGCCACTTCCCCCTTAAAACGGGGGAAGGACTCTGGGCTCCGGGGCACTAGATGGACTCTGGGACCTGTGTTTCTGATGGCTTTCCCAGAAGGGGGGCCCCCTTCAGGTCACCCCCTTGCCCTTATCCCCAGAGCCAGGGGAGGAGCATGCAGCCGCCCTCCTCACCTGGGGTGGACAGTGGGAGTGGCCATCACCGCTGCCAGCCTGCAGCCCTGAGGCCCCCGGGCGCCCTCTCCCGCACCCTTTTCCAGGCCAGAGACCTGCTCGGGTTTAAAGCTACCTTTTAAACCAAATCAAAGAGCAAACAAGTTCCGTTGGAAAGTTTGAAGACTCCCCGGCAGTTCTCACTAGTTCAACACTCCCGCAGTGTCCCCTGTTTGGAAAGGCAGGGGGAGTTGAGGAAGCGAAGAGTTGAGAAGAGAATCCACTGCTGTCGTCGCTGTCCCCACCGGGCCAGCTGGCTCCTCCGGAGAAGCTGGAGTGGGGGCGGGGCGCTCAGGTGGCACTCCCCCTTCCCTCAAACACATTCCAGGTCCCGCCGGCCCCATTCTGCGGGGGGGAGGGCCGAAGGGAGGGGCCAGTCCACCCCTCTGGCTCACCCAGAGCTGCAGGGCTCTCCCGGCTGGATTCTTGTGCTTGTGCCATGTGCCACGGAGGAGAGGGGACCCAGGCTCCTCGCCCCGACCCCTGTCCTTTGCTCTTTAAAGCGGGGCATCGTACTGGTCCAGGAATTCCCGAATGGGCCCAGGCAGCTGGGTGACTTTCTCATAGGAGTCCAGGTGGCCGTTGACGGTCTTCCGACAGAGATGTTGGAGGGTGGCCACGTTGGAGGAGAGGGGCCGGCTCAACACCAGAGGGATCTTCTCGCCCCCTGAGTAGATGTAATAGGCTCTCCTGGGAGGATTCCCCGGGAGCGGCTGGGAGGGCGGCTGCTCCGGCACCTCAGAGGAGGGTTCGGGCGGTGGAGAGGGCAAGGAAGGGGTGCCGGGGGGCGGCATGTAGTGATGCACCAGCTTGAGCACGCAGTCGAAGCGGGGCACCGGCTGCGTGCTCCGGGGGTCGCTCTGCAGCGAGAAGCTGCCCCCCTCGCACTGGATGCGCAGGTTCTTGGTCCCCGACTGGGTCTTGACGCTGAGCGTGAAGAAGTGGCGCTGGTCCGAGCTGTCGCGGATGAGGAAGGTGCCGGCGGGCTCGGCGCTGAGCAGTAGGTTCGCCTCGCCGCCCGTCACGGCGCTCCAGTAGAAGCCGCTCTCCTGCAGCTTGCGCACTGCGTTCACCACCAGCTGGTACTCGCTCTTGGAGCTGAAGGTCTTGAGGCGCAGGCTGGTGTCCAGGGGGCGGCTCATCCCGGCGGCGGGAAACTTGCTGTGGGTGACCATGGCGCACGGAGCCAGCTTGGATCTGCGCGGCGGCGGCTGCAGCTGCTCGGCGGCCTCCGCACAGCGGCCGCTACCGCATCCCGGGGGGCTGTGGGGAGGAAGGGGCGCGCCGCGTGAGTGCCCGGAACCCTCCAGCGCGCCCGGCCCGCCCCGGCTCCCCAGCCTCCGCCGAGCGGCCGGGGCACCCCCGGCCCGGAGGCCCCCGCCTGCGCCCTTCTTCCCACCCAGGCACCCCGCGGAGCCTGCCCAGCCCCCGCCCCCGCCGGCGGGGTGGCCCCAGGCAGCCCCCTCCCCAGCGCGCACTGGGAGAACGCCGAGTGGGAAACTCGGGCGCGGAAGTTGGGTCTCCGGGAGCATGGCCGTGGTGGGGAGAGGGCGAAGGGCCCCCGGTAAGCTCTGGGCGCCGCTCAGTCCGGTGGCCCGGGTCGGCGGGGACGGAGAGAGAAATCTGAGGCATGGGGGGTGGGGTGGGGAGGGGACAGGAGAAGCCCGAGGGCCCAGCCTGGGTCTTCCGGGAACCTGGGATCTCCGGCTTCCATCCGCTCTGGCCCCTACCTCGTCCCCTCCCTGCCGGGAATGACCCGGGAAGGGGAGGGGAAACCGGGAAAAGCTCCCGGGACTAGCTAACCCCCCCCCAGCCCCCGCTCCCGCCCCGCTCCACGCCGCGCCCCTCCTTCCTACCTGGTCCCAAAACGAAGTCTCCGGCCTTGGGGCTGCGCCTCCTACGGTCCCCAAGGCGAGGCGGCGGCGCGGCGGCCAGCGGTGGCCCGCGCTGCGCCCAGATGTTGGCGGCAGTTAAGTCCACAAAGGGCCTCGCGCGCGCGTCCCTCGGGCTTCGCTGGGGCGCCCGCCCTGCCCCCTGCGCGTCCCCGGGCCGGCCGGCGGGGACGAGGCGAGGGGCCGCGGCGGGAGCTGGGCCGGAGTGGCGGCGCTGGCGGCGGCGGCGGCGCGGGAGTGGAGTCGGAGCCGCCGCCGAGGCCGCGCTCGCGGGTATATACGCGGCCGCCGCGCCCCGCCCCCCCGATTCCTGGAACTGCGCGGCCGGCCTTCTTGTAATGTTTAGTCACTACTCGCAGCAATGAAAGGCTGCGCGGAGGGCGAAGGAGGGGCCGCGGGCGGCCGAGGGCGGGCCGCGAGCGGGGCCAGGACCGGCCGAGACGCGCGCACAGACAAAGCGCGGCGCGAGGCGGCCCCGGCGGCCGGCGGGCGAGGCGCCAGCCCCGGCGGCGCGTTCCTGGCAGCGGCCCCTCCCCCCCGCGCGCTCCGCCCCCAACTTCTCATTCACACTTTCCCCCTCCCTTCTAAGAAGGCCGGTTTCTAGCAGAGGCGGGGGCCCCGCTCCGGGAGCGCGCGGGCAGTTCCAGGAGGCCGAGCGGGACAGGCTCCCGGCTCCCCTTCCCTTTTTCTCAGACCTCGCGGGGACACCCCCTCGCCCCCACCCGGGCCCGCGGGAGGTCCCGATCGCGGCCCCAGGAGGCGGGCCTGCCGCGAGGGAAGTGGGGACACCCCAAAGCCGGGCGACGAACCGGGGGCCGGACCTGGGAGCTGAAGTGGGGGGTGGTGGGGACCTGGGGTCATGTCCCCGAGGTGAAGCCGGGAGTCCCAGGGATGGAGGGGACGCAGCCTGCGTGGCAGCTGTCCGGCCTCAGCCCCTCGGCGCACTGCCAGGTTCTTTGCCGACGCGGACATGAGTGCCGCCTCCCGCCACCAGAAAACCAGAGACAGACAAACAAGAACCGCTTTCACACATCTGGGTCTCCAAACTTTCGGGGTGCGGTGTGGGTCTGGCCAGGTGCTGTCACCGGGCGGAACTAGCCTCAAGGCAAGCAATGGCCCCACCCCGCGCCCCGCGTCCGCTAGAGGGCGTCCTGGGGTCTCGTAGCGGGAGTGGAGTTAGGAGCTGCTCCTCCGGAGCCGGGGAATGGAAACTGGAGGGGGCGGTGGGGAGGCTGGCTCAGGAGCTGGGGAGGGGGACCTTCCCGGGGGACCAAGGAGAATTCTCATCGCAGTTGGAATTAGACCTGGGACTAAAAGTCCAGCAGCGGAGGATTTCCAGAAAACAGTGTTCAGAAGTTCAGCCCACTTCCAGATGGCCCAGCACCGCCAAGAATGTGCCCCGCCTCCCTTTACCTCTGAGTGTGGGGGTCTGATGCCCTGGGGGTGAGGGGGGGTGTGTGGTGAATGATGGATTTGCTCTTGGTCACGCTGGCATGGGTGTGGGTGGCTTGGGCTAACCAGGGCCAGCTTTATGAAGGTTGGGAAGTTTTGCAATCTGTCCCCAAACAGGCAGTGGGGTGCTTCGGAGACCTGAGGACCAGTGCACACTGCACTTAAACCGTCACCTCGCAGGACACAGGGGCTGTGGGCTTTGGGCTGTGCCCTCTTCCCAGATGCCACCCTGCTGAAGATAATGAGTCGGAAAGGAAGGGAGAGAGGCTGACCACAGGCATCTCCGGAGTCTAGCACACAGAGGCCTGGCTCCTTCGCTTCTCTGGGAGGCGACAGGCACCTGACTGTCTTTGTCACTGTATTTTCAATCTGTACCATCACCTCTTTCCCTCACGCATGTCGGGACTATGTGAGATTTGGGCAGGACACCCATCCTCTCTGGGATTCAGTTTGCCATGCGTAGAATAATAACAGTAACCTCTTCCCAGCAGAGAGCTGAGATCACAAAACAAGACAGGAGTCTGCACATCAAAGAGTGCTAGAAATGGGAGGGATTCTGTCTCCTTCCTCGGCTTCTTTTAGGAGACAGGGGTAAGGAGGAAGTCTTCTTGTTATTTCTAGTTACTTCCACAGAGGGAGAAATGGATTTATTCAACGCATTTCTCAAATATTGGGCTCTGTGTACCAGGCATTAGGCTAGGTATTGAAATATGATGATGAATAAGACCAGGTCTTT
The DNA here is from genome assembly GCF_017311325.1 of Ursus maritimus. NCBI lineage: Eukaryota > Metazoa > Chordata > Mammalia > Carnivora > Ursidae > Ursus > Ursus maritimus. Next base: position 3,831,572 of record NW_024424897.1, on the reverse strand, counting down.
GCCCTCAAAATGCTTGTGGGCTAATGAAAAGGATCCTCGTCTCTCGAATCAGGAGTTTGTTCTTTCTCTTGTCCAGGAAAAGGACAAGAGGAGGCTGCACCATGACCATACACTTCTGTGCCGAGCCCGTGGAGGACAGGACAAGAAGACTCACAAGGAATAGCCCTCGAGTTAATGGATGAGAAAGTGCTTTGTAAATTATAATGCTCTGACACAAGTCAGCTTCATTCATCTAGTCCACAAGCCTTCATTGAGTGCCTGCTTTTGCCAGGCACGGAGCAAAGTGCTGGGAAGACAGAAGTGCTGGATGAATCCTGCAGGGAGACAGGCGAGGCGAGAGACATGCCCCCCCCCCCAAGTCAGGTTGGCAGGAGAAAAGGGTGATTGTGATGAGGACCCTAGGATACTGTTAGAGTTCATTGAGGGGGGGATGTTGAAGGGGGGGAGATAAGGAGGAGGAACCAGCCCTGGAACTCACCTCTGAAGCAAGAGCATGCTCCCGGATGAGCCTAGGCTCTGCAGAGAACCCGGGCAAAGGCTGCTTCTCTGCATGTCGGCCAGCGAGCTGGGAGCCTGCCCTAGAGTTCAGGGCTGATTGGAAGAGCCGTGAAGAGGGACAGTATCAGCCAGCACGCAGGGCTAGGGTGGGCGGGGGTTGCTGAAATGACTCTGGAGATTGAACTGTCTAGGCTCTACCAGGCAGTAGCTGAATGACTTCTGGCAACTTACTTCCCCAGCCATGCCTCGGTTTCCTCATTTGTAAAATGGGCTGATAATAGTACCTACCTCGTCTGGTTGTTGTGAGGACCAAATGAGCTAATGTGTGCAAATGCTTAGGATGGTACCTTGAACATAGTAAATGCTCAGTGTACGTTGGCTAGATTTTCTAGATTTTTTTTTGAAAGCACTGGGGTGTCTGAAGAGAGGAGGCATGCAGCCTGGGCTGCTAGGGGATGGGTGTGGCCAGGAATGGCTTTCTCTTTTGGAGAGCCGTGTTATCTCCTATGTAAGATACATTCCACGAAGCTGCTTGTCTTCAAACAGATCAGCCAGCTACCAAGTTTCCCTTTGGCTTTCTAGTATCTCCAGGTTTCCAATGCCTTTGGGATGATCCAAACTTCTCAGTGTGTGTCTAAGGCCACCGTCAGAGGCCACGACCCCACCAACCTCTCATGGAGCCCCAGGCTGTCTCCAGAACGTTCCCCAGGCCTGGGTCTTTGCATGTTCATTTCCTTCCGGGTGGAACTGCCTTCCGCACTTTGGCTAGTTTCTACTTTTCCTTTAAGACTTGGCGGAGATTCAGTCTAAACTTCCAAGGAAGTTCTTTCCACATTGACCAAAACGCCCTGACTACTTGTCCAGTGAGAACCTTGAGGAAACAGACTGTGTTCGGTTTTTTCAAACTCAGTACGTAGAAAGTGCTTGATGAATCTTTTATTTTTTTAAAGATTTATTTATTTATTCTTTTAGAGTGGGGGAGGGGCAGGTGGAGAGAGCCTCTGCACTCGGCACAGAGCCCAACGCAGGGCTCCATCACACGACCCATGAGATCGTGACCTGAACCCAAACCAAGAGGTGGACACTTAAGCAACCAGAAAGAGATGGTTTTGACTCCTGTTTTCCATCATTTTCAGATGCTGCTGACTGCTTGTTTCTAGAGCCGCTTTTGGTTTCTCCCTGCAGGACTCAGGAGCACCTGTAGGTGGGACAGAGGGGGTGGAAGCCCCGCATGCCTTTGGTGGAGATTATTAAACCTGCTAATCTGAAGATAGAGTGAGGACTCAAACTTTGCTGGAAAAGTAGGAAAGGAGGCACCGGGCCGATACAGGGCCCAGCCTGGGAGACCCTCTTACAGGCAAGAGAGATGCCCGAGCAGAGCAGTCCCAGGGCCGTGCCCCTCCCGCCCTCCCTGCCTGCTGGGGGCTCCAGGGAGAAGAGCTCATCCAGGTCTGGCCCTTCTGCCCCACCCGCTGTCTTCCTGGCTATGGGATTTGGGAGACTCCTGCCTTCTAATCTCTTCCTTTGCAGAATTTCTATGAAGTCAGAATCCCATTTCCAGGCAAAGGTGCTTGGTCATAAAGATAATACAGATTCATTCATGAGGGAGGGGAAGTACACAGTGGTTTCAGCTGCCTGTGGGGCTCCACTTACTCATGGTGAGTGACAGATGATGAGCTCTTCCCCAAACCTCGTAGATGGGAACTCTGGCGCCTGTGGGGTGGTCGTGGGACGCGATGGCCTGGCCTGGTGCACACAAGCTCCCATACTTGCATAGACGATCTTCCTGTCTTCTGGCCAGCCTGGGGGTGGGCTGTGAGGTTGCCATTGGTCAGAGGCCTCATTTGCACCCAGATGGGTTAGGAGACTGGCCTCAGACCGCAGGGTTGCTCAATACCAGGCCCTCGGCCTCTCTCTGTCTTTGAGACTGGTGGGCTCCCTATGGCACAGGAAGGCAGCCTGGTTGGCCTGCCCCGCAGCTTTATATTGCATATCCCGCGTTCATTGTGCCCCTACTATGTGTGGGTTAGTTGACTAGGCCTGGGGATGCAGTGGTAGGGGAAAGCATCTGGTTCCTTCCCTCTAGCACTGGTAGTTAAGAGGGGCAGGAGGCAGTGAGTCTTCTCTTCTTGCCCCCCCCCCCATTTTATCAGCTAATTTGAAGAGGATGCGTGGGGGGGCGCGTGTCTCATCAGACCTCTTGGAAGCCGTGTCCCCTGCTGCCCCGGGGTGGCTCTTCCAGGGCCGGGCTTCACTGGGCCACCCAGGCCTGATGCATCTTGTTCCCTCCCCCAGGAAGCCCCTGCGGTCCTTGTTGGAGGCAGGGTGAGGGCAGGCATGACCTTCCAGTGCAGGGGGGAAGGTGGAGGGATCGCACCACAGGTAGACCCTGATCTCTCTTTGCTGCTCCTGACAATCCCCAGAGGCAGGCCAGGGAAACCAGGACAATGGCTTGTGGCATTTGTTCCTGCTGGGAGGGGCAACAAAGCTAATGAAAAGGTTTGTGGCTCTAAGGTCTGGAGCAGTGGAGGAGTTCTTTCAAGCCTGACATTCCAGGCCCAGCTGGCCTCTGGCATTTCCCAGAAAAAGTGCCGAGGGAGGGGAAAGACAACACTTCACCAACCCACCCACCCACTCACCCACCCTGCCTTTTCAGATTCCTGGTTCCCTCCGGGGCTTGGGCTTGGCCACAGCTCCAACCCCTGCCCCAGGGGGTCCATTCTTCCACCCACAGAGGGCAGTGGGAGAGTGGTGGGTCAGTGGGGGAGACTTTAGGAGGGCGCAGAGGGTATGAAGTGTGTGGGGTGCATCTTGGGGGGAGGGAAGTTTCTTCCCACTGCTCTACGAGGAATCTACATCTGTTCCAAGTTCTGAGTTGGGGGTAGAGAGTGGGGCAGTTTGCTGCCAGCCGACTGTTTCTCTTGACCCCAGACCAACAAACCCTGCTCTGTCCGGGGCTGGGATGGGAATAGTCTCCATTCGCCCTGAAGCAGCCGCTGTGCCCGCGCCCGCACTCAGGAACAGACACCAGGGCAGCGGACAGTTCTGGGAAGAGGCCGTGGTGAACCATCGGGTTGCAATGCAAGCGAGGCCTGGCCTGGCGCCCGGCGCTAGAGTGGCAGTGCCCAGGAGAAGGAGAGCCTGGCGAGGGGGGTGAGGAGTGAGGCCGGCTCCCGGGAGCTGTTGCCCTGGGCCCCAGACACCCAAGGGCTGGTGAAGACCACTGGGTCCAAGGCCTATAGTAAGCCAGACGCCTGGGCCCCCCGGAGCAAGACGGCTTGGAGCCCGTGACCCGTGGGGTTCTGCGGTCAGGTGTTGCTCACCACCTCACCTGTGTGTGCATGTAGTATGTGAACTAACAGCCCGTGGCCTGCACTCGGCTCCCTGCAGTGGAGTGGACCTCCTGAATGGCCCATCCAGGGGTGTGACGGCACTAGGACGGTCCTTGGCTCCCCCACATGGTGAGGCACACACTGGCAGGCACTCTGGCAGGCATCTGGTCCTGGGCCAGTTCAAAGGGGAAGTGATACATCCTCTCTCTGGCTCCTAAGGCCTGGAGCCAGCCACAGGGGCAGAAACGTGTGTCGGAAGGAGTGGGAGATGGGGTCTGTATCAGGGATGGGGGAGGTTCTGAAGCATGATGTCGAGGTGGGTCTCCCAAGCCCTTCCTCCCCGCTTCTCCCTTTGCTCGTGCTGCACTCACCTGGCCTCACGTTGCATAGTTCAGAGCATCTTCACCCAGGTACGCGTACTGCCCCCTCCCCAGGACTTCATAAGCCCCCTATATTTATAAACCAAGTGCTAGTGGCAGTCCAGATTTCCGGGTAGATAAACCTACGTCTTGCTTTTGCAAGACGTAGGTTTACAAAACCACTCACTCACTCATTCATTCATTCCTTTGAGAGACAGTTATGGGGCACCTACTATGTGCCAGAGATTGAGCAGGGTGCCTGGAATTATTTATCAGTCTGGGTCCTCATGAAGCTTCGATTCTTTCCAGAAGGACAAGAGTCTCCCACAATTGATGTCATGAGTAATTAATTTTGACTGCACTAAGTCCTGTAAAGTCCTGGGGGGTGTTCTGCAGGAGCATATTACGGGGAGACCGAATCTATGGGGGGGGGGGGACAGCCGAGGGGATTCCCTGAGGAAGTGCCACACGCAGGCTGATGGGAAGCTGAGGTCTGAAGGGGTCACCTGACCTCCCCCAGTTTCCCAGCTGGTAGGCACCGGGAGCAAGCAGAGCGCAGGTTGGGTGCACAGTGTCAAGGTGCCTGGGCTGCCGCCAAGCATCTTCCCTGCGGCTCCAGGCTCCCTTCCGCCTCTCTCTCCCTCCCACTTACTCGAGGTTTAGCTCCCTGCTTCCAAGCTCCACCTGAGGCAGCTGGGAGCAGAGATGAGAGTATCATCCTCCATTCAAACCCCGAGAGCTGGGTCAGGTGCATTCTCTGAACTTGGGAACTTTGAAACGTGAAATGCATTTTACGAAGAGGAAATACAATCGAAAGGTACAAACACTTAACTATCATCTTCTACTATTACCTTGTCCTCCCATGCTGCCCGGGACATTTTGTCACAGATCAAAGACGTGAAGTGGTGGATTATAGGCTGAACACCACCCATAGATGCATTGGTGGGATTGCACAGAATTAAAAAAAAATGTTTTTAAGGATTATTTATGTATTCATTTATTTGAGAGAGAGAGAGCACAAGCAGGGGCAGAGGCCAAGGGAGAAGCAGGCTCCCCATCGAGCAGGGAGCCCGACACGGGGCTGGATCCCAGGACCCTGAGGTCATGACCTGAGTCGAAGGCAGACGCTTCACCGACTGAGCCACCCAGGAGCCCTTAAAAAAAAATCTTTTTTGAGACATTTAGAAATCTGGAAATTTCACATTCGCATCTGAATTTGGGGCTTTTTCTTTGGAAAAATTGGATGCTCTGGCGTCACTGGGTCTACATTCTGGCAGGTCTCCACTGGCCCTTTAGATGGGACCTGGGCTCTCCAGCTCAGCACAGGGCCACCCCCAGGACTGGCCTCCCCTCCCTGCCACGAGCTCCAGGCAGGGAGGCAGCAACCCCACCTGGCCTCTGTCTTCCCACCTCCCCTCTCTAGGTTAAAGGCAAGATGGGCGATTGACATTGGGGGATTTACTCTGAGTCTCTTTCCTAAATTCCAAGACACTGGAAATAAATCACGCCTGGCCCTGAGAGTCCCACCTGCTCGGGCCTGGTCTGATTTGGCCTCATCTCATCAAGCCAGACCTATCCTGACCCGGCTTCGCGTGCCAGGCCCAGGGCCCGCTTAGCCCCTTAGCCTCTTGTTTCAATTTGCCCCTGGGGGGCCAGGCAGGGAGAAGCAGGGCGGGGTGACGGTCTGCCAAGGAGCCCCCCGCAGCTCGCCTTGGCTACCCAGGCGGGACCCAGCGAGCCTGGGATTCCCTGGGACAGAACTGGCCACGGGCCTCCGTGTTTCCCGCCGCGCAGGATTGCTGCGTGGGGAGGAGGCGTGCAGCTCCTCGCCGGGGTGGTGCTGGCTGCCGGCCACGCCACAAGAGGCTGAGATTCCCCTGAAACTGAGAGCTACATTTATCTCTCGCTAGCGACAGAGAAACAAACCAGCACGCTCTGCCCAGGAGGCATTTCCAGAAATTTGGGCCCTGGCTTCTTGTTGATGAAATGCCAAATTATCCCGGGCCTCTCTTTGCACAGGGAAGCAGGTTGGGCAATCGGTGTTTTGTTGTGCAGATGACAAGATTTTCGACACTGAGAAGTTTAAATGATAAATACAAGAACCTTGACCAGCTCCCCACCCCTACCCTGGAAGTGGCTGTTTTGAGCTTCAGTCTTTGGCAAATTTGTTTTCCACAACCTTCAGCTTCTCTGGGCCTCCCCCAGCCCCGGCCACCTCAGGTCCGCGGGGCAGGAAGACCTCAGCTCATCCACATTTAGGGCCGTGTGGGCCTGGCAGGGCTCCTGCCTGCTCCCCGGCTACAGCCACGGGAAAAGATGTTTTCTTTGAAGCACCAGTTGGCAAACCATGGCACACAGGCTGGCAGACTGGTTTTTGTCCGTGAAGTTTTATTGGAAACACGGCTGCTCTCGTTAGCACTGGTTGCCACAGCTTTTGTACCGGATTGGGCAGTTGCCACTGGAGGCCACCCGGCTCACACAGTGTAAAGTGTTTACTCTCGGACTCTTGAAGGAAACGGTAGCCAGCCCCTGCTCTGGAGGGACAGAAGCCTGCCTTATGCTAGGGAGAGTTGGAATCAGGTCCTAGTTCGGAAGGAAAAGGCATCAAGGACTGGGGAAGCTCAGAGTAGATCTTGGGAAAATGAAAGCAGGGAAAGCTCTGGTGGCCTGAGGGGAGACTGAGGGCTCAGGTAAACCAGCCCCCAAAGGTAGGCCTGAGCGGCCAGGTTTGCAAACTGATCTGTGGCAGCGGGTCAATAAATTCCCAGGAGGCCAGATCACAGTTTCTCCCACCCTCGGTGGAGAAGCACAGATTCACCACCTTCTCACGTGCCTTCATTCAACCGGGGTGGGCAGAGCCTGCTTCTGTTGGCAGGTCCTCCTGTGAGGGGCACTCAGAGTGCACAGGGCACCAGGGGCTCTCATTCTGGAGAGTGGGGAGCGGGGAAACAAAATGCACAGTAGGGAGTGGGGAGATGGGCAAAATGGGGGAAGGCGAGTGGGAGCTACAGGCTCCGAGGTATGGAACGGGTAAGTCACGGGGCTGAAAGGCACAGCATAGGGAGTCCAGCGCATGGCATCGTAATAGTGTCATATGGTGCCAGGCGGCAGCTACACTTGTGGGGAGCAGGACATACGGTACAGTGGAGAGGTTGAATCCCGGTGCTGTGCACCTGAAACTCAGGTAACGTTGTATGTCAACTGTGCTTCCATAAACACACACACACACACACAAAACAATAAACCAATAACTAAGATTAGATCACGGTACGTAATAGGCAGAATAAATGGGGCCGGGAGGTGTTTCTAGGGGAAGCACAGCGCTCAGAAGGAAAAGATGAGCTGGGGGAATATGCCTGTGAGCAGCTGGAACAACTAAACAAAGATCCTCAGGTGGCCGCGTGCGTGTGTGTGTGTGTGTACGTACGTGTGCGTGCATGTGTGTGCGTGTGTACGTGCATGTGTGTGTGCATGCATGTGTGTGCGTGCGTGCGTGTGCGTGCATGTGTGTGCATGCGTGTGTATACGTGCGTGTGTGTACGTGCATGTGTGTGTACGTGCGTATGCGTGCATGTGTGTGCGTGTGTACGTGCATGTGTGTACGTGCGTGTGCGTGCATGTGTGTGCACGCGTGTGTACGTGCGTGTGTGTACGTGCGTGTGTGTGCATGTGTGTGCACGTGCGTGTGTGTACATGCGTGTGTGTACATGCATGTGTGCGCACGCGTGTGTACGTGTGTGTGCGTGCATGTGTGTGTACGTGCATGTGTGTGTACGTGCGTGTGTGTGTGTGCATGTGTGTGTGTGCGTGTGTGCGTGTGTGTGTTGGGGGGTGCTTGAGGGATTGAGAGGAGGCAGGCGGGTGAGGCTGGGCAGCGACCAAGTGGAGGAATGGAGGCAGAGACTCCAAGGCTGGTTTCATCCTGTCCTCGTCCCTAAGCCGCGTTCCCTAGGAACAAGGGTGGGCTCCTCCAAAGCAGCTGATCAGCCCCTACGATAAACTGGCAGAGTTTCTCATCGCTGGAGGGAGAAGATGGGCTGGCCCACCTCTGCCTTTTTGAATTTGCCAACAGCCCTGTGGCTGAGAGAGACCCTTGCGCACGAAGTAGGATCAGGGAGGAGGGGCCTTCCGCTGGCATTGACATGATTTTCGCTTTGGGTGTGAATCACAGACAGTGAGCCCCGGGCCCTTGGCTCAGGATTTCCTGGTGTTTCCTGCCCGGGAGAGCAGCCTTGCTATCAGGGGCAGCAGCCCACCACTCCCTGACGTCAACTCTCCTTCCAATGAATGCGTTTCCTTTTCCTTTTGGGAAGACCAGATATCTTTCATCAGTCCCATCAACCCTGCCATTCTAACCCTGGCACCTCCTGTTCGGGAAGGAGCCGGTCAGATTAACCAGAAGGCAGCGGGTGAGGGCAGGAGGGGGAGGGGGGCCTCAGCGGACCGGCTTTCGAGTGACCAGGGGATCTCAAAGGGCAAGTGCCTTCTGGTTCAGGGTCATCAAGGTGTGAGTAGGGAACCCAGCAGCAGCAGTGGGGTCCGCCCTAGACTGCAGGCCCTCCGAGCAGCCTGGGGCACTCCCACATCTCCTCTCTGGGCCACCTGTGTCACCTGAGAGTGTCTTATCTCCTCTACTTGTTCCCACGAACCTGCCCAGATGAGATTTCCTGGTGGAAAGTGCTTATATTGTCATCACGTAAAAAAAAGAAGAAAAGATTGCTCAATTTCTGAAAACCATTATTTAAAATTTTTGCAACTTCTCCATGTGTGCGTCCTAGGGCAAAGTCATGGTTGCTTCATTCTGGTTGTAGCTCTGACAGTTTCAAACTAGCCAAGAAGGCCAGAGGCTCTAGCTGTGTGGCTTCAGAAGCGACTGGGTCATTGCCTGCTGTTTATATGTAATGTAAATACTTACTGGTTTAACTTACTGTGCTGTAATATCACCGTGTGTCAGTACAATTTATTCTATTTTATTTTAAAGATTTTATTTATTTATTAGAGAGAGAGAGTGAATGAGAGGGAGCATGAGCAGGGGGAGGAGCAGAGGGAGAGGGAGAAGCAGACCCCTTGCTGAGCAGAAAGTCTGACAGGACAGAAGGACAGACGACTCAGGGCTCGATCCAGGTACTTCAGGATTATGACCCAAGCCGAAGGCAGATGCTTAACTGACTGAGCCACCCAGGCGCCCCAGTACAAATTATTTTGGATCAGAAATCCCCAGTGGGACATTACTGTGGTTGTTTGTCTCACTTAATACCTCACCCTGCAAGCACTACATAGAAAAAGAAACTGCCAGCTCTTTCCAGGATGGGTAGGGTGCTCCTGTGGTCCCCACTGAGCACCATGGTGCAGGCATTCAGCGACTTGCCTCTGCAACCACCCTGTGTCCCAGGAGCTGTGCAAAAATGGAATCATGCAATGGACGGTCTCATTCTAGTTACTGGAAATTAGGAAATTTGATGATTCACCCCTTCTAACTCGGAAGAGTTGAATCAAATTCCACCTTGTGTTTGTAATGCGATCTAAATGTAAAGGAAAAATTAAAACAATCTGAAATGCTCGTTGCTTGTAAACAACTTGGAAAGTCTTGAATTGCACCAAAAAACTAATGTTAGCATTTTGGTGTATTTACTTTCAGTCTGTCTGTACACAATACTCCCTCTAATTTTTAATTTTCCCAATGAGATAAGCTCTATAATACTCGTTGGAAATTTGGGTTTTACACTTCATGTCATTAAACATTCTTCTGGGACGTAATTCTTTGTGGATGCCTGATCTTCCAACAGTGATGTACCATTATTTACTTCACTGTTTCACCAACTTTCCCACTGTTGATTGCCTCCATTTTGGGGGGTTTAAATATTTTATTTATGTATTTGACAGAGACAGAGAGAGAGAGCATAAGCAGGGGAGAGGCAGGCAGAGGGAAAGGGAGAAGCAGGCCCCTGGCGGAGCAGGGAGCCCGGTGCAGGGCTCATCCCAGGACACGGAGATCCTGACCCAAGGGGAAGGCAGATGCTTCACCGACTGAGCCACCCAGGGGCCCCTTCTTCCACATTTTTGATATCATGAACAATGCCAAGATGAACATTCTTGCAGGGAGCATGTAACGGACCTCCTTGGGATACCTGGGGGGACGTGGAATGCGGAATGTTTCGCATGCAGAGCGTCCACACCCTTGCACCCTCACAACTCCCCCCTGGGACAAGCCAAGTAGGATGTGACATCTCCCACCGTTCTCCTGGGTTTCCAAGTCTCAGTCCTTGTGGGTCCGCCAAGGAACCCCATGTTTCGGATCAGAGCCATCCCCCCGATCCTGCAACAACTTCCTTTCGAAGATCAGCTACAGGGGGTGCTCCCGGCTCCATGGACGCGCGGCCCTCGGCTCGCAGGACCTTACGCTCCGGGGCCGACCCCGCGCACCTGCCTGCGAGTTTCGGTGCTGGTCGTGACCCGGTGGGCGCGAGCCCAGGACGCTCAGGAGCGCAAGTCGGGGGCCGCGGAGTGGGGGCGGTGAGGGACCTGGAAAGAAGAAGCTCAGCCCGCTGCGCCTGCGCCCCGCGCGCCGCTCGCACACCTGTGCCTGCCCCGCCCCCTCCCCGTGTCCGCGAGCGCAGCTGTCAATAAAGTTCTTGCGCGCCGGAAGCGGAAGCGCCGAGTCTCCATGGCGGCGGCGGCGGCTGCGGCGGGGCCGGTGCTCTGGAGGCGGCTGCTGGGCCTGCTGCCTGGCCGCCCCGGGCTGGCCGCGCTCCTGGGGCGCCTGTCGGACCGCCTGGGCAGGAACCGGGACCGCCGGCGCAGGAGGTGAGAGACGGCCGGAGTGGGGGCGAGGCCGCTGCCCTGCCTCCCTTCCGCGCCGGGAGTGAGCTCACGCGGAGTGGGGGGGGGGTGGGGGTGGGGAGGCGAGCGCGGGCTCCCCGGGGCCCCGGGCGGCGGGCGTTGGAAGGTCTGGTCGCGGGAGACGCAGCTTGCGTTCCGACGCGGGCCTTTCCTTGCGCGGTCCTGGCTGCTGGGTGGCTCGGCTGGGCTCGCAGTGCCTGGCCGGGATCCTGTGCGTGCAGCGCTTCGCACATCCTGCCCGAGAGGGCTGTGAAGCAATCCTGAGTCAGGGACTCTCAGGCCAGGGAAGAGGAACCACTCGGAACCCCCTTCACACTTTTCAAAGGGCCCGTGTTCTGGAAAAGTACTGAAGTGAGTTATGTAAGTGGTGGAGGAGGCTTTGAAGCAGTTTGTTCAGGCAGTGGTCTTTCTAAAGTCAACATTTGCCAAGAACATGCTGACCTAAGAGGCCTGTTGTTATTGCTGATGTTACAGGAAAAAAAAAAAAAAAGATTTCTTGTGTGCAAATGGTTTTCTTATCAGAGACTCAAGCCTTACACTTGACCCTTTAAAAGAAAAAAAAAACAACTATCTTAGACGTGCATCTTTTAGAAGAGTTTGTATTATCTTAGATTTTATCTGTGCTACTTTGGTGAGGTGGGACCTCTTGGCTTTCGTGCACAGATCTGTGTTCCGGTCGTGCGTGCTGTCTCTACTTATGGGAAGGAACTTGCTTCATACTGGGTTACGGTGGATGATTTTCAGCAAAAATTCGACTTTGGTTCAGGGTAACTTTTAGGTGATAGCATCAGTATGGAGCCCTTCAGAAGCTTGCTGATCAGAATGACTTTAAGTTTCACATCAGCGAAACCCCGTGGGGGCGGGGCCGGGGAAGAGGTGGCCTCTGCATTTTCTGTAGTTGGTGTTTAGCCAAGACCTGGCCATTGCAGTGGGTGGTGAAATCAGATGACTTCTACATCTTGGCATCAAACCACTGGGAAATTTGGTTTAAGGTTTCAAGAAACGTTCTCTCCTCAAAGATGAGGTGTTCAGGCAGTTTTGTCATTTCCCTGTATGTGTTTAAACCATACGAAAAACACTTGTTAATTATTTAACATTGGAATTGACTGCTTAGGGATGTTGGGGCAATCTCTACAAATTCTTTTGAAAAAGACATTTCTTTTGAGTGTCTTTTGTCGGTGGTGGTGGGGGGAGAGGAGCAGTGTGGCAGTGGGAGTAGTCTAAACTGACTTCCCAAAGTCCTTTTTGTAAATGGATGCGGTAGGTGTGGCACCATATGTCTTTTTTTTTTTTTTTAAGATTTTATTTATTTATTTGACAGAGACAGCCAGTGAGAGAGGGAACACAAGCAGGGGGAGTGGGAGAGGAAGAAGCAGGCTCCCAGCGGAAGAGCCCGACATGGGGCTCGATCCCGGAACCCCGGGACCACGCCCCGAGCCAAAGGCAGACGCTTAACGACTGAGCCACCCAGGCGTCCCGGCACCATATGTCTTTTTGGTGAAGCTGAGAGAAAGAGCTGTATCTCTTGGTCAACAATTAAACCAGAAACTCACTTAAAGAAATACAAGTTTTGTGTTTTATTTATTTGTTTATTTCTTTTTAATTTAAATTCAATTAGCCAACCTATAGTACATCATTAGTTTTTGATGTAGTGTTCACTGATTAGTTGCATATAACACCCAGTGCTTATGACATCACGTGTCCTCCTTAATGCCCATCACCTAGTACCCATCCCCCCACCCACCAAGTTTTTGTGTTTTAAAGAAATTTGTGGGTGTGCCTGGGTGGCTCAGTCAAACGTCTGCCTTCGGCTCAGGTCATGATCCCAGGGTCCTGGGATTGAGGCCCGTATCTGGCTCCATGCTTAGCGGGGAGTCTGCTTCTCCTTCTACCCCTCCCTCCCCTGCTCATGCTCTTGCTCTCAAAAATAAATAAAATCTTAAAAAAAAAAAAAAGAAATTTGTGTTTTATAATCCTTAGAATGTTTTGCTAGGACTGAAGATAAGTGCTTTGACTGTTGTTACAACACTGTGGCTTTCTTTTTTTTTTTTTCCCCCCTCTTGCCTTACTTGGTTTACAGATTTTCCCGACTCTGTGGCCTTGGTGTTTGGGGTTTCTCTAGTGTATCTGGCCACTCATCCTGTATTGGCTGCTGACTTTCGTTTCTCCCCCTTTAGTTGTACCTCACAACTCCTCATTCCCCGAATGGTGTGGTTTCTTGTAACTCTGATCATTGATTCATTGATAATAGTTCTGTGTAGTCATGAGCTGAGACTTTGTCAGAGTTTAGCTTGCCAGTCTGACTCACCTGTTAGGCGCCTGATGAACCCTCGTGGCTAACGAGAGGGGTGGAGGGAGGGTTCTTTCATTGCAGTGGCTTACATGTTAGTTACAGAGACAGCCACAGTGACAGAGAATGCTACTTAAAATTACTTCCAATTAGTGATCTAGAAATACTGTTGTGTTTTCTCTTGTTCAGGCATCTGACTCATCATCACTGTGGACTGCTGGGCTCATTCATGTATTCAGCATGCGTGTGTAGAGCACTGCTGTGCTAGGTACCAAGGAAGCAAAGATAAAGACCTAGCCCCATCTTCAAGGTGCTCAGACCCATAAGCTGACAGTGATAGTAGGGTAAGGTAGAAGGTCATGGCAGCATCTGAGAGGCACAGCAGGAGGTCACAGAAGGCTTCCTGGTGGGGGTGATCTCAGAGCTGTGTTTTGGAGTGTAGGAGCAGGCTGGGTAAGGAAGGGGGAGCTGGTGTTCAGGGAAGGGTGGTGAGTGGTGTGGGCTGATGATTGTAGCGGCCAAGGTGGAAGGCAGTTCTGAGACGCCCCAGGTTCCCAAGTCATTTCCAGGAGCCTAGTGGGGGTACTGAGTAGGGATGGGAGGAGGCAGAGGGAGGAGCCAGGAGCAAGCTTGTCCTCTGGGCGGAGACCCTGGGAGGCAAGCTCTGAGATTGCTTGTACAGTTTCCTTTGATGGTGGCCTAGGCCTGAGGTGGTATGGAGTGGAAGGGGTTAGAGTCAGCTCTGGTGCGGGAGGTGTAGGGGGGCTTAGGGGACTGCGTGGATGGAGTCACGCATCACTAAAACAGGGGATAAGAAAGGACTGGGCTTGGGGGGCGATGGTAAAGTGAGTTTGGGCATGTTAACTAGCATCTAGATGCGTCCGAGTAGAGGTGTCAGTGTGCAGCTGACTGACAGATCTGGAGCTCGGGAGGGGGAGACGGCACCTCGAGGTGGTGTGTAGGAGTCCGCAGACTCCAGGAATTGACTCGTTGTTTGGAGTAGATGGGACTGAGTGGGAAATGTGCCCGGTGGGCAGGAGTTCCTGATCTTGAGCTTGCCTGCCGTAGAAGGAAGTATTTTCTTTGTGGCCTCTTTCTCTAAAAACCCCAAACAGACGATTTTTAGCTGGAGCTGTACGTGCAGAAAGGGCTTTATTATTGAAACTCAAGTCCCGGGGTGCCTGGGTGGCTCAGTTGTTAAGTGTCAGCCTTCAGCCCAGGGCATGATCCCGGCGTTCTGGGATCGAGCCCCACGCCAGGCTCCTCTGCTGGGAGCCTGCTTCTCCCTCTCCCACTCCCCCTGCTGTGTTCCCTCTCTCGCTGGCTCTCTCTCTCTCTCTCTGTCAAATAAATAAATAAATAAAAACTTAAAAAAAAAAAAGAAACTCAAGTCCTGTTTTCTCTTCAGGGTGTGCGTGTGTGAGAGTTAGTGAGTTGAGTGTGAGAGGAGGTGGGGGGCTTCTAACCTCCCTGAGTTGTAAGAGGGAGACAGACAACCGGAAGACTGTTCTTTCAGTTAGATGTCTGACGTCATCGTGGCAGGTCAGCATACTCCGTCCGGTTCAGCTTGTTAGTAGTTTCCACTCTGAGGGACCACCAGATTTCCAGAAATGACTTCTTCTCTGAACTTAGTGATGCTTCTTACTTGTTAGCACTCAGCAGAGCGTCTCTTGGCTTCCAGTAGTAGAATGGGTGGGAGGGGGATATTTAGAATTAAAGCATAATTTCCCCAAATAATTCAAATTTGGTTTTACAGGGGATTGGAATAAGATTTACAACGGATGAAGGGCGCCTGGGTGGTGCAGTTGTTAGGAGGCTGCCTTCGGCTCAGGGCGTGATCCTGGCGTTCCGGGATCGAGTCCCACATCAGGCTTCTCCGCTATGAGCCTGCTTCTTCCTCTCCCACTCCCCCTGCTGTGTTCCCTCTCTCGCTGGCTGTCTCTCTTTCACATAAATAAATAAAATCTTTAAAAAAAAAAAAAAAAGATTTACAACGGATGGATTTTTAAATTGTAGCTTTATTTTTTAAGATTTTATTTATTTAGTTGACAGAGAGGATGAGTGGGGGGGGCAGAGGCAGAGGGAAAAGCAGGCTCCCCACTGCTTCCCGCTGAGCGGGGAGCCTGATGCGACTCGATCCCAGGACCCTGGGATCATGACCTGAGCCAAAGGCAGATGCTTAACCGACTGAGCCACCCAGGCGCCCCAAATTTTAGCTTTATCGAATTCATATGAACAGAAGTATCCCCTGAACACATTGCAGCTGGTGATGAATTAGGCAGGGTCAGTCGGTTGTGTGCTCCTAGAGAAATAGCAGCTAGCCTGGGATTGAAGTGTTCTGATAGATAATCCACTTATAAACATGTGATCTGATTCATGTAAACGAGTTCTTTTCAAGGCTGCTGGGAAGTCCGGCTGGTCAGAGCCTTTGGATTAGTTCGGTTCTCGTCAGACACTTCCCTTTGCCTGCTGCTTTGGCCCCCCGAGGTGTATTATGGGTTATGTTAGCTTTCTGGCCCCTGGATGCGATTGACTTCCTTTTGGGCAAGTCAAGAGGACAGTCATCTGGTCAGCATGTAGTCAGATGCTGGCAGCCTGGCCTCCCATGCAGGACTTCTTGTGGGAGTTCATCAGGCCGTTGGTCTTTTGTAAGCTACGGGAATTCACACTCAACTTCCCTTTCTTGGACTTGGGTGTTGCGTCAGTCAGGAAGGGCCGCCTGCTGCCGGGGACGCAGGAAGTACGGTGCCTTCGCGTAGTGGAGCTCTTCTCGGGAAGTGCTATGACTGTTGCTCTTTGCTCCTCAGCTCACTTTCTGACGCTTAAATGTGCATGACTGAGGGGGGAGGGTGGGTTTTTCTTAAAAAGTAGTTTCTGAAAATATTGCAGTCCACAGAACTTAGTTTCTTTTAAGAACTTCTTTTTTCATCATTTTTTACAGATTTGGGTGGGACCCAAGCCACAGAGCTTGTACCACAAATCTTATAGTTCCGGAAAAACTCATGGATTCAGAGCATGACAGAGCCCATCGTGGGGGCCACTGAGTTAATGCCCTGAGTACAGTCCAGGACAGAGAGTAGAACCCCTGTACTGTCTGTCGAGGGTTTGTGCTTCGTGTGGGAAGACATTCCTCCCGCATCACTGTGTTCTTTGTTCAGAGCCCAAGGTGCCCCCTTTTGGAAAGACCCTAAGAGGTTGGCCAGCTTACTTTTTTTTTCCCCACTGGTGGTGGGTGACACTCTGCAGCCCCTGGGGATCAGACTTGTGTCCTCTGAGGTGGAGAGGCCTTGGAGGGAACGTGTCTAAAGGGAAAGTGTAGACCTGGGTGTCGTTCTCTAGTATTTGTCTTTCTATTTCTTCCTCTTCCCCCTGCCCCCCTTCTCCTCCTCCTCTTCTTCTCCTCCTCCTCCTTTTTTTTTTTTTTTTAAAGATTTTATTTATTTATGTGACAGAGAGACAGCCAGCGAGAGAGGGAACACAGCAGGCGAGTGAGAGAGGAAGAAGCAGGCTCCCAGCAGAGGAGCCCGATGTGGGACTCGATCCTGGAACGCTGGGATCACGCCCTGAGCCGAAGGCAGACGCTTTAACGACTGCGCTACCCAGGCGCCCCCCCTTCTTTTTTAAAGAGGGCGGGTGGGGGTGGGCAGAGAAAGAGGGAGAGAGAGAGAATCTTAAGCAGGCTCCACACCCAGAATGTAGCCTGACGTGGGGCTTGATCTCACCAACCTGAGATTGTGACCTGAGATGAAATCAAGAGTCAGATGCTTAACTGAGCCCCCCGGGCGCCCCTGCCTTTCTTTATTGGCATCTCGCCGCTGGCCCCGAGCTTGGTTGGACCTCCAGGCACATTGTTGCACATCCAGACAAAGGAAAAAATGCAAGGTGTGCCGGTATTTTTCCATGGAGCACACGCAGCTTCAAGATACTTGGTGAAATGGAAAACTCCTATCTCCTCACAAAAAGGAGAAATACCTTCTCTTTCCCCTGAGGCTCCCTGTGTCAATCGCTCTGTTGGGTTGTGTCTCAGTGGCTCTTCTGCTCTGTTTCCGAGTGGCTGATTATTCTGAACTCAAGTCCCACTGCCTTCCCAAACCTGGCAGGAGGGGTGGGCTGCCCTGTCCCACCTAAGCTTCTGCTGTCTTCACTTAGTGGCTGCCCCCCCCCCCCCCCCGTCCCCACCCAGGCGCTCAGGGACAAGAGCATCCTTGGTTGAGGCGGTTCAGATGTGGATTTGTCTTAGAGATGTGGGAGGAAGCGTCCCTGCCCCGCGCGCCTCCCCGCCTTCACGCTCCCGTGCCCTCCCAGAGTCGCCCCGGAAGCCTGCCCCCACCCCGCCCGCACAGGTCTCTCCCTGGGTGGAGGAAGGGCCCCAGGTCAGGGGTCTTCAGCACTTAGACCCAGCCTGCTCCACAGTGCAGGGACCTTGCAGATTCCACGGGAAGCCTTAAATCCCGTGGCTGAACCTGTACCTGGAGTCGGGTGTCCTGGGGGTGGCCGGAGCCTGTCCTTCACAGAGCCCCCGCTTCATTTCACCATTTCACCTGTCGGCTGGGACCAGTTTGCAGTGCTTGCTGTCGTTGCCTCTGCCACTGGCTTGCCTGAGCGTCCCTAGGCGCTTGCCCTAGCCTTATTTTCCAAACTTCCGTGATATTCTGGAGTCGGCAGAAGCTATTACCTGGTCCCCTGCCCCCACCACTTCCTCTTCTTTGTAACTAGAAATGGGAGCTGGATGGTTCTAGAAAGATGATTCAGGGGAGTCGAGGTCTAGATGTGGAAATCGTGTATGTGTGTGCGGGTTTAGTTCTCTGAATGGTGTGTGTGACACGGCTCTGCTTTTTGGGTGAAGTAACCACAGCTGCTCAGATCTCTCGGGGCTTCGGTTCCTGACCTGGGACGTGTGGTTTCTTAGTAAGCCTCCCTGGGGTCGGGACTTGCCTGCGCAGGTGGTCGCCCCTGGAGACCGGGGTGACTGTGACATGGGGGTGCTGCTAGCACCGGGAGCCACCTTTTCTGGGAAGATTCCCAGGAGTTAGGCTGAGGAAAGCGGGAACTAACCCCCCATGGGCTTCTGGCTGAGGTGAAGGAAAACAGTGAGCCCCTAAGTGGACTTGGGCCTGCCTGCTTCTGCCCCAGCCGAGGCACTCCAGTGAGATTTTGAGTGTCACCCGTCCAGGTGTGGTCTCCCCCGGCCCATGCCGTCACTGAGGGCACCTTCATGAAACGCTCGGCTCCTTCTCAGGGCGCCTTCCTCTTCGGGTGTCTAGAAGTGCCGCTCGAGGGTTGGGTCTCCCCCTCCATGACTCCCTGCACCTAATTGGCTTTCAGCTCCTTCTCCTCTCTAGCAAAAATAAACCTGTCAGTACACAGATTAAACAGGAAGCCAACATAGAAAAGCCCTCAACAGCTCTTGGACCGAGGCCCTGGTGGAGCATTCCCAGGGAGAGCTGCCTGGCAGGGACGAGGCCTGCCCACGGTAGCCCGGGGCCCTGAGCCCGGCGCGCCCGAGCCTGCCCGGTGCCTCTCCGGGGCAGGATGGGGCTGACGGTGGGCCCTGGGTGCATGTGCCCTCTGGCCTGGCTGGGGACACCCTCCTGGGCTTTCCCGCGGATGGTGGTGCTCTCCAGCGCCGGCGGCATAACGTTTGCTCAGTCCCCTCCTTGCCCGGAGCAGCCCCTCCGCACGGCCTGCCTGGCCTCGCCAGGGACAGTGTCCTCAGGCCTCCCCGGCCGCTCAGCACCACCGGCTCCCCTTCCCGATCACTGGAAGACACATGCTGCACATTTCAACCTTTAGGTCATGGTGGCATTTTCCTCTTGCGTCGTTCTTGGATGGTTTCAGGTGTGTAAGCCTGTGAGGCCGCCAGGTGTGTGGGGGGCTGGGCTGCTCTTCGCTTGTGCCCCCCACAGGATGGAACAGCGCTGACACGAGGCCTGGGGTCGTGGCCCGAGCCGGCACTTGCCCTTTCTGGGTCGCCGTGTGCCGAGGATGTCTCTGAAGCTTCCTTTTGGAGCCGATCAGAATCTCCTGGCCCAGGGGAAGGATGCGAGGACCGACAGCGCGGTGGAGGGCGGGGGTGGGGGGCGTTAGCGGTCGCCCTGGTTCTTTTTCATACGGGTTGAGAGAGGCTAAGTGCCGTGAGGCTGGGAGATCTGTTGGTGTGGCGCTGCTGTGGGGTTTTCCACCTCAAACAGACCATGTTTAATTAATGAATATTAGACTTTAGGCCCCCTCTGGGGCTTCAAATTGATAGAGTGTTGTGCAGACTTTCCCATTGTCTCGTGGTTTTCCATTGGACCGAAGGATCTTTCCCTCTCCTCCTGGAAGTTAGCTTTGAGCACAGCAGGAATAAGGCCTCCGGTTTGGGAAATCGAGGCAGCAGTCCCTAGTTTACGCATCTAAGCCTTTCCTTTGTGAGCTGCAGCTCATCCCCTGGAAGCCAGAGAACCTCAGCAAGCTGGTCACCCCCCGTCTGAGACCGAGAAAGTGTAGCCGCTCTCCCCACTCTGCACCTTGGGGCGCCAGGCCAGTCCCTAACTTCCCAGGATCTGGAGAGCCGTTACCTTCCAGCCGTTGACTAAAGTTTTCTTGGCAGTGAGTCGGCTGGGACAGACCAGTGGGCTTTCTGGGAAGCACAGCTGTGGGCCATCTGGCGTCTGTGTAGGGACGTTTGCGGGCCCTGGGAAGATTCAGCGCTTTATCATGAGGCAAGTGAATGAAGTCATCTTCCTGGAATCTGTGACCCTTCAGGCCTTGGGGTGTGCAAGCGCCCTTTCCGCAGAGCCCCCCTCGGAGCTGCAGTAGAAGGGCACACACCGCAGAGGATTTTCCTGCTGCTGTTGCTGGAGTTGAGAGTAGGGCCGGGCTTGTGCGGGGCTCTGCGTCTGTTGCCCCTCCCCGTCCCCACGGGGCGGGCAGCAGACGTGTGGTTCACGGGCAGGACCTCGGTTGCTGCTGTCTCTGCCTCAGTGGAGTGGAGCCGGCCGGTGGGGGCGGGGGTGCAGCTTTACGTGGCGTGAGCCCCGAGGCCGACGTGGCCAGGGCTGAAGGGGCAATTCTTGCCACCACCGAGATGGCCCCCCTCCCCCAGGCTCTTCCTGCTCCAGCTCTTCTCTCTACAGCCGAGTATTCAAGAGAAAACTTCGGTTTTCTGGGTCCTTCCCTAAATAAAAGCTTTGTTTATCTCCGCAGCCCTGCAGCTGGGGGCCTGGGTTGCAGCGGTCACCCTCCTCCCAGACTCGCCCTGGCTCCAGGTAGCCATCAGCGGCTCCTGCAGGCTGGCTGGTGGGGCGCCCTGGTGTTGACCGTGCGTGGTTTCTGTGAGTTTACTTGTGGCTGCTCTAAATTTGGAGCTGTTTGGAGCCCACTGCAAGTTGGGGTTTATCATAGGCATTGGCACTTCTCAAGTTGCTCAGCGAGTAGCGGCTGAAGGAAAAGCCCTTTTGCAGTTTGCTTGGGCTCACTTAAAATGGTCTAGAGAATCTGAAATTGGTTAAAAAAAAAAAATTCCTGCCCCCCCCCCCAGTAGCTGAGAGGGACTTCAAGGAAGTGTTTGAGAAGTATGACCCTTTGCGTGTCTCTCTAACCAGGTCACCATGGCTGCTGTTGGCTCCTCTGCTGTCCCCAGCTGTCCCTCAGGTCACCTCCCCTCCTTGCTGCCTGTGTCCAGAGGGTGTGCACAGGTTCCAGTGGATCCGAAACCTGGTCCCCGAGTTCGGGGTCTCCAGTTCCCACGTCAGGGTGCTTTCTTCCCCGGCAGAGTTTTTTGAGCTCATGAAGGTAAGTAGTGTCCGTAGGAGAGAGGGGTGGACGCTTGAGTGGAGGCTTGGGGGCGTGAGGATGGGTGAGTCCTGAGCAGAAGTGCCTTCTGTTCTGGAGGTTTCTGATGGCTGCTCGGCTTCTTGCTGTGGGTTCTTCTCCCTGTTAGGTTTTCAGCCTCACAAATGCTTGAGTTGTGCCATCATCAGAGGCTCCCCCGCGTGGCTGATGTCTCAGGTAGGGTAGCTCAGAGCGTGTGGGCAGTGAAGGGCAGGTCCTGGATTTTGACTCTTACGAACAGATGGATTCCGTCGGTTCCATCGGAAGGGAGGTTATTGCGGGCGTGTGGGCGTCCTTGCTAGCGATGTCGGGGGCTAAAAGGAACCTTCTTACTGTAGTCACGGCATGACAGAGCCCTCCCCTGCAAACATGTCCAGAACACAGTGGTGTCATCTTGGTAGGCAGGGCGTACGGGGAGTGAAGACTCAGCTGTGAGCCGTGGATGAGACTGACGTGTAGGAAGTGGCTGGAATTCTCTTGTTGGTGAGGAGGCTTTATGGATCACTGGAAAATTTGGACACCTGGTTTTAGGCCTTATGATCCCTGTTCTTTCCTGTGACTTTGTCTAAAGTTTGTGCCTTCTCTGTCCTGGTAGAGATGCTGACCTTCGCATTTGAGGGGTCGAGCTTTCAGTACTCAGGTGTTTGTGGCCCATCTATTACTCGAGGTGAAACCGCTAATTGGAATAAGTAATTTGAAACTGATTAATTTTTATTAACATAAACCCTCTGGGTTCACATTAGCAGTGATGTTAGAATTAAGGTGTGATGAGGTCAGACAGGCAGAATGGTGGTGGGTAATAGGAAATGCGTGTAGAGATGAATTTTTCTGCAGAATGAACTGTACTTGATTTGAATACTTGTACATTCTCCTTTTGCCCTGTTGTTCTGTAGGTCCACACTCAGCTTTATTTCTGACCGGCTCCTTCCAGAACGCATTCTGCGTGCGTGCGTGTGTGTGTGTGTGTGTGTGTGTGTGTGTCTGTGTACGTGCTCTCCGCTCTTCCCTGCGCTCCTCATCTGTCCTGTGCATCTTTTTTGTGGAGAACTGATACTTAGCTGGTTTGCTCTTTGCTCCTATTTGGTTCTCTGTTTGGCTTGAAGAAACAGGTTTTGCAGAGGCGGTTCTTCGTGTTTTAGTCAGCTCCGGGTGAAGGACTGGCTGAGTCTCCGAGTGGCCGTCCCCTGGCTGCGCACCTGCCTGGGTGGGGCCGTGGAGGACAGGAAGGGCCCCGGGGCTTGGCGCAGCAGGCTGGGAGGAAGCCCTTCTCTCCTGCCCTTTGAATCGAGTCCCGGGCGGGCAGATTCCCACACAGGGATTGCGTGGAGCGGGATGTGTCTTTCCCGGGCCCACAGAGCGGCCTTGTTCCCTGAGACGAGAGTGCAGCCTGCCGTCTGCCTGGCCGGCGAGCCCTCGTTCCAGTGCCTGAGCCGAGGTACCTGTACCGGGGTCACTGTTCGCTCTGTGTCCTCGCGTTCCCTTCAGGCCTCTGCTTCCCAAATAACCAAACAGAGGAGACGGCGAACTAGGGACATTCTGTTGTGCTTTCCTGGTCTGCAGGCTTTGTGCCAGCGTGTTCGTGTGTGCCTGTGGTCGGGGCGCCCCTCCTGTGCAGGCCGTGTGGGCTGTGGGTCGGAAAGCAGGCGTGTGCCCTGCTTCCTGCCTCCCTCCTTCTGCCAGGCCTGGCCCCCCTGCTCTCCTTCCAGAGTGTGACCTTGGCAGGGCTGCCCATCTTTCTGCCCCCCCACCCCCAGGGCAGAGTGCTTCGAGCTCCGGAGGGGGTCATCGGTGCCCACGCTGCAGCAGGTCTAGAGAGAGCACTCTGTGCGGACTGAGGTGACACAGTCATCTTTGCCTGCTGGGCTGTTCTGTCCTTGGGCCTGGGGACCTGTCTGCGCTTCAGAGGAGACGCGTGCCCGCTCATTATGAAACCCAGCCATGCAGGGACGGACGGGGGCAGAGTGGCACGTGCGTTGGCACCCACACTCCCCTCCGCTCTGCCCCTCAGGGACCGCTCTCTCGCGCCCTGCCCGTGCCCCACGGGACACCCCCTGCGGGCTGTGCACGGCTGTGCTTTGAGCCCGGGGCAGTGACTGCTTCACTCCCAGCAGGATGTGGCGGGCGTTGTGTCAGGTCGCTGTCACACCTCCTTCACCCTTCCCATGGCTGCGTCGTGTCTCGTACAGTGAGGTCATGTCTCTCGGAGTAGTTCGCGTTAGCGTCGCAGGCCTTACTTGGGCGGTTTCCGGGAGCGTGGGGCTGGCTTCCGATATCAGGAGGTCGCGCCGAGCGTTCCGTGGGAGATCTCAGTGAGCTGTGGAAGCCGTGGCCGTGACCCGTGTCTCCTCTTTCAGGGCCAGATCAACGTGGCCAAGAGACGGGTGGTGATGGCGTCGCTCTACCTGGGGACCGGGCCTTTGGAGCAGGAGCTGGTAAGGTTCGAGGTGCCGGGGGGCTGGGGTCGAGCCGCGTGCCGGCCATGGCAGGAGGGCCACAGCAGGAGGGCCACGGCAGGAGGGCCGCTGTGGGGCTGCTCGCCCGCCCTGCGCGCCATGCCCGGGGCTCTGAGGCTGCGGCCCGCTGCCCGTGTTCGTGTGGCCCGTGGGTTAAGAATGGTTTTTGCATTTTCAAATGACTGGAAAAAAATCAAAAGGAAGAGAATGTTTGTGACCCAGGGAGAGCATGTGAAATTCGGATTTCTGTGTCTGTAAGTCCGCTTTGTCATGGCGCAGCCGTGCTCGCTCACAAACGTACGGGGTAGCTGCCCCTGCGGCGGGACGGGTGTTGTGACGGAGCCCGTCCGCCCCCCAGGCCCAGCCCTTTGCAGGAGAGACTTTCTTTCTTTCTTTTCTTTCTTTCAAGATTTTATTTATTTATTTGACAGAGAGAGACAGCCAGCGAGAGAGGGAACACAAGCAGGGGGAGTGGGAGAGGAAGAAGCAGGCTCCTAGCGGAGGAGCCCGATGTGGGACTCGATCCCAGAACGCTGGGATCACGCCCTGAGCCGAAGGCAGACGCTTAACTACTGCGCCACCCAGGCGCCCCAGGAGAGACTTTCTGAGCCCGTCCTAGACAAGTGGACTGATGCAAGGTTGGGCTGGGGCCAGGTGCCGGTACGTGGCCCACCCGCCCCACCTAGACTGGGCATCCCGCGCCGGTGGCCTGCCGCGAGCGGGCGGGATGGGAGGGAGCGCACACGCCGGTTTGCTCAGGGGTCCTGCGTGCTCTGCGCCGCCGTCTGTAGGCGGCCTCCTCGTGAGTGTGCGACACCGTTCTCTTGTCTTGTCGTCTCCTTGGGATGGCTTTCCACTCTGAGGCTGTGAAATGGGCCTGGTGGCCACAGTGTTTCCTCTGGGTTCCTCCTTGTCTGGAAACCCCCAGGTAGGAGCTGGGAAATACCGGGGCTGGGTGCAGAGAATGGGGGGACGGTGGGTCAGCAGAAGCACTTCTGTGCCCCCCTCTCCCTCCCAGGCAGGGAAGTCTTCATCTGTCTTCAGGACATGCTTCTAGCTGCAAGCTCGGGAAGCCTGTTTGTTCTTCTGGGAGAAGAATGTCATGTCCATGGAGAGCGGCCAGTGGGCAGGTTGTGTCTCGGATTCATTGGGTCAGCAAATATTTGCCGAGTGCTGTCCGTGTGTAGGCACTGTTTGCTGTGTGTCTGTGGGGATTGTCTGTTGAAACGTGCGAGAGCTGGTGTCTTAGAGAGCCTTTCCAAGAGCGGCAAGGTCCAGACTGCTTGGGCAACGTATCTCTGACCCACAGACACTCTCTTCTTGAGAAGCCTGGCTGGACGAGGGTGCCAGCGGCACCTTCTGGTTACTGTTACTGGTCTCCCGAAGAAGTCTCATGGTGTTGACTCTTGAGCTCTTCAGTGCATGTGTGTGTTCCAAGAGGATGTGGTGGGGGTCGGGGCGCGTTACCTGGCAAGTTTTTTTTTTTTTTTAAAGTAGGCTCCACACCCAGCATGGAACCTGATGTAGGGCTTGAACGCACAACCCTGAGATCAAGACCTGAGCCGACAACCAAGAGTCAGATGCTTAACTGACTGAGCCACCCAGGCGCCCCTTGATCTGTTCTTTTAATACATAATCGTGTTTTTGGATCTTATACTTCTGTTCTTTTGGGGTTCTTTCCTTGATAGGTAGATTGCCTGGAAAGCACTCTGGAAAAGTCACTCCAAGCCAAGTTCCCTTCAGACCTCAAGGTGTCTATCCTCTTGGACTTCACACGGGGCTCAAGAGGTGGGTCTGGCACACTCCCTGCCTGCCCTGACGCTTCCTCTTTCAGAGCCCTTGTTCAGGAGTTACGCTTTTGCGCCCCCCCCCCCCCCCAGCAAAAGCAAGGATGTTTGAAGACAGCGCAGACTGCCTGGTTGCCCATCAGCATTCCTTCTGTAGCAAGTGACTGGAAGCCCAAGGAAAAACAACTTGGGCAAAAAGAGAGGCCGTTTTCGACTCCAATTACTGACCTTTTTTGGGTGGGTCATGATCTGGGGGTCTGGCTTGTCACCAGGACGCAGCTGCTGGCCCTCCTTTTGGGCTGGCTTTATTCTCAGGCTCCATGTAGTGACCTCTGGCAGCCCCAGGCGCATCTGGCCATGACATTTTGTCCATCGGAAGAGAGTCTGCTTCCTGAGGGTCAGACCAGAGCTCCTGACTGACCTGCCGTGGGCCATGCACTGGGGCTCTGCGTGTGCTGCCCGGCCCCGTCTAGGCCTGGGTGCCCTCCCGTGGAGCTGGGGCGAGCTTTCGGGGTGGGTAGGGCCATCATTACCCAGAGTAGGAACGCTAAGAGTGGAGTGGGGTGGTGCCCCTAGGAGGAGGTTTGGGGTGTGATTCCCAGGAGGAGGGAGAATGGGTGCTGGGTACTAAAATGACAGATGTCTGCTGCCCCGAACGCCCAGTCTTGTTCTGAGATGTGTCCGTGTCCAGAGCAGAATTTGGTCTGAGGTCCTCCAGCTCACGATGGTGCCAGGGGTTCTGGCCGATTTGGGTGGACAGCGCAGGCAAATGTGGGCCCACGGTGGGCGGTTCCTCCCCATGCAGGCTGGTATCTTTCTGGTGTGAATCGCCTGTCCTTTTTCTTTCGCTCACCCCTGTATTTAGGTAGGAAGAACTCCCGCACAATGCTGCTCCCGCTGTTACAGAGGTTTCCAGAACAGGTCCGCGTCTCTCTCTTCCACACGCCTAACCTCCGTGGACTTCTCCGGCTCCTGATCCCTGAGCGCTTCAATGAGACGATCGGCCTGCAGCACATGAAAGTGTACCTCTTTGACAACAACGTCATCTTGAGTGGGTGAGTCTGCTGCCTTCTGTCAAGGACCTCCCCTTAGTACCGTCCGGGGCGGAAGTTAGCGGAACACGGAGAAGGAACGTCCATCTCCTCAGGTCTTCAAGGACGTGGCCATACGTTTCTAGTCTAGTTGTCATACTGCCTCAGTGTCATCCATGACACCACATGTGCCGTGGCTGCTGGAAGCCCACCCCGGGTGCTCAGAAGGGAGCCCTGGCTTCTTGAGCACTTCCTGGGTGCTCGGACCCACACACACCTGGGTGTGCTGTCGCATGCCGTCCTCGCGGAGACCCACGTAGTGTTTTCCTCACTTTGTGCATGAGAGACTAGAGAGGACAAATGACTTTCTCAGGCAGAGCCAGGAACACAGAAGAAACAAACCACAGAACCACCATGGCAGTCTGGGTCCTTTTCATGCTGAAACGCGGGCCCTGGGGTGAGCCCCGGCGGGCAGTTGGCTTTGTGAGTGTCATTCTTTTTCCAGCTGATTGTTGCCTCAGGGGCGTCGCTCTGTGGCTCCCTCCTTTGTGTCACCTCATGCCACTCTTGCCTCGTCTTACATGAGTGGCCACGCTCAGGGTCGGCTGCTGCCGTGGGGTCCTGACCCGTGTCTGTCGCCGCCCTGGTCACGCTAGTTTCCTGGCACCCGCTGTCGCACCCTCTCCGGCCTGAGTCCTCACCCGCCTCTTTCCTCCCTGCAGCGCCAACCTGAGCGACTCCTACTTCACCAACCGCCAGGACCGCTACGTGTTCTTGCAGGACTGCGCCGAGATCGCAGACTTCTTCACGGAGCTGGTGGATGCGGTGGGGGACGTGTCCCTGCAGTTGCAGGGAGATGACACGGTGCGCGCGGTGGAGGGGATGGTGCACCCTTACAAAGGTACGGCCCGCTCCGCTGCCCTCCTGAGCTTGCAGGGGGTGGGGTGAGGGCTGAGAGGAGCACACCTCTAGGAGCCTTACTGCGGGCTGGCGGGACTTGGGTGGCAGAGCCTCATTCTGCTTTTGTTTCTGAGGCCAGACAGAGGTGACTCACTGGCCACCAGTCATGCCCTGTGGGTCCAGGGAAGGTGGGAGTGTGGGCTTCGGCCTGGGCCTGGGGGAGGAAGCCAGGGGCCAGCCCTGCACTTCCAGGAAGCAGCCTGCTCACTGACGGCCCTCCCCAGGGCCGGTTCCCCAGTGGGGGCTCTGTGGCTCTCAGCTCTGCTGAGGTCTGTGGCCTCCTGCCTGGAAAGTGAAATGGGAGAGCCCTCAGCTCTGCTCCCTGGAAACAGGCAAACCCTGGCAGCTAGTGTTCCTGGGGGCATTTGCATTCCTGTGATTCCTGTGGCTTCCTGGTGGCCTTTGGGAAGGCCTGCTGCTGAATTTGCAACAGTGTCAGCACTGCGGGGAGGGGCAGACCCTGACCTTATAAGGAGAAGAGCCCCCGTCCTGGGCGTCAGGGGAGCCCGGGCCCTGGAGCCAGTCTGTGACGGGGTGGGGTGGGGGGCTGCCCTGCCTGCTGCTAGCCTGGACGCTCAGTTATTACATTATTTTGAATTTTTATCAATAAAAAAATTTGTGGAAATTTGTTTTTTCTTGTTACATGAGTGCCTATGTATTATTCTCCATTTTGCCCTTTGGTTCGTGAAGCCCGAAATACTTAATCTCTGGCCCATAAAAGAAACACTTGTCAAACCTGGTCTAACTTTACAGGCCAGGCTCGAATGTGCAGAGAAGTAGGCCCCACGTTCTGGGAAGCATGAGTCAACATGCTCAGGGGGCAGGTAGGGGCGCCTGGGCAGGCGCAGATGTGCTCAGGGGACCAGGGCAATTCAGAAGGAGTGAACGGATGTCGGGGACACTCGCGACACTCAGAAGGACGGCCTGAGACATAGAGGGGCTGGAGGGCTGCCACCTCCCCCATGGGTGCTGCTGTCAGGGAGGGAGGGTTTGCACAGGCCATCCCTCCCCCTGTCCCCGGCTGTGAGCACATGAGTGTGTCCTCCTGTTTCTCTTTGATCCTGGCTCAGCCTTCCCTGAGGCTTGCTGTTTGCTCAGCTGCCCGGAGGGCCAGCTCTGGGCAGCTCGGACATTCTCGGTTCTCCCATCGTTGTCATTCTGTGCACTTCTGCTCGTTACCCACTCCCTGCTCACGCTGTGCTTTTGGTTTTGTCCTCACTTCTCAGGTTGGATGCTGGCTTGTTAGCGTTCAGGCTTGTCTGCTGGTAGCATTTATGGTCATTTCTCATCAGTCCCTGGACGGCTGCCTGTCTCCAGGGTCTTGTGTAGACACAACAGGGCCCCAGCCTGCCTGTCGTCGTACTACCCCTCGGGGCCCCACTCCCAGTGTCCCACCGCGTGGAGGTTGCTCAGTCCACGGTTGTGCCCGTGCTTTGTGGCTCACACTCACACGTGCCTTTATCGTTAAACCTTCTCACTGAAGTGCGCCCTGAACACCAGCCTCGGGTGTGCGGTTCACATGCACGTGCATCGGGGGCCGGCTCCCAGAAGCCCCCTCCGGTCCCCTCTCAGGCACTGCAACCCAAGGTTCCACTCCCTTGATTTCTGTCGTCCTCAAGTCGTCTGGCCTGTTTTTGAACTTTTTATAGGGGCGTCTGGCTGGCTCAGTCGGTAGAGCATGTAACTCTTGATCTTGGGGTTGTGAGTTCGAGCTCCACGTTGGATGTGGAGAGGACTTAAAATCTTAAAAAAAAAAATGAACTTTTTATGAGTGGAACTGGTAGAGGCCTTTTCACGTTCCCTGGTGCAGGCTCTTCGTGGCCTTTCCTTGGACGTCGATACCCACGGAGCAGCCTCGCTTGGGCCCTGGGCCCGGTGCTCCATCGAAGCGTGTCTGTAGATGGTCAGCCGGGGCATCTGCACTTGCCTGTCTGGCACCGTGTCCCCGTGCAGGCAAGAGTCCGGAGCCTCCACTTTCCTCCTTCACCCTGCCCTCCCGTGTGTCCCTGCAGGTGACCGGGCTGCCTACTGCAGGGCCGCCAACAAGAGGGTGATGGATGTGATCAACTCAGCCAGGGCCCGCCAGCAAGTGCTGCACGCCCAGACCTTTCACGGCGACTCCCTTTTGACTCAGGAGGACGCGGCAGCTGCTGGAGACCGGAGGCCGGCCCCCGATACCTGGATTTACCCACTGATCCAGATGAAGCCCTTTGAGATCCAGATTGACGAGATTGTCACCGAGACCCTGCTGACAGAGGCGGAGCGAGGCGCCAAGGTCTACCTCACCACCGGCTACTTCAACCTGACCCAGGCCTACATGGACCTGGTCTTGGGCACACGGGCCGAGTACCAGATCCTGCTGGCCTCCCCGGAGGTGAACGGCTTCTTCGGGGCCAAGGGGGTGGCGGGGGCCATCCCGGCCGCCTACGTGCACATCGAGCGGCAGTTCTACCGTGCGGTGTGCAGCCTGGGGCAGCAGGAGCGGGTCCGGCTGCAGGAGTACTGGCGGCGGGGCTGGACGTTCCACGCCAAAGGTATGTGGCGGCCAGCCGGGGCTCGGGGGCGGCGTGCTCCCTCGTTAGCGCCGGGTCCTCCTCCTCTCTCGTCCTCCCCGCAGCCGTGCGGGTGCCACCCCTGCCACTGAGATGCAGTTGTACAGAGTTCTCCCTCTGACGCTCCCAGAGCGTGACACGGGTGACTGGGCGGCTGTCATAATGTGCGCACAGAACTTCTCCGGGGGGCGGGCGGCGTGTGCCGTCGCCCTCCCTGGTCGGCGGTTTCTCCCGCCCTGGCCGTGCCCTTCTCAGGGACAGAGGGTGCGATAGGGATGATTTATTTGGTATTAAACAGCCCGGTTTTTCAGTCTTTCCCTCCCCACTGTGGTTCTTTTACCTCTATGTGAATCCTCCGCTTTTTTTCATAGCTGAGGAAGTTGAGGCCATGTCCTTTCCATTCTGGGCCGCACGGCACTGCCCGCACGTGGGTCACGGGCTGAACTGTGTGCGGATTCCGAGCCCCTGTAGGCACTGGCGTGCGATCCCGGGGCAGTGCGCACGTGCCGTAATCCCAGGTCCGTGGTCGGAGACGGGGATAAGTGGTTTAAAACCTTGTGCTGAGCAGAGGGATGATCCCCGCCGCTGCTTGCTGTTTCGAGGGCACCTGCCTCTGGGGTGAGTCACTCCTTCCGATGCTCCAGGGGCCACGCGACCGAGCTCCTTAGTCCTGTGTCTGAAGAAGAGTGACCGATGAGAGAGCCCCCGGCCACAAGTGGTGTGTGTGGTTTTCTGGCTTCTCTTTGGCGGTCACAGGCCTGTTTTGCTCCTGGGCTGGTCCCGGAGTCTTGCGGGAGGGCCGACGGAGGAGGGGGCGCTGGGATCTTGGGCTCTGGTCTCTGCCTGGGAGCCCGGGCCGCACACAGCGTCTGCGTTGTTTAGATTTGAGGTCATTCTGGGAGCATCGTGTGGGTGGAACTCTTTTTCTTACATCAGCGGTTTTCACCTGGGGATGCGTTGAAGGAAATACTGAAGCCCAGATTGCCCTAGATCTCGGCAATCCAGCTCTCCGGGGACAAATCCAACTCGGTATTTAAAAACAAACAAACAAACGCTCCCCAGGAGTTTCTGATGCCTTAAGAATCCCCGTCACAGCTTCTGGCCTCTGGGGTGGTTTGTGCTTCCTGCCGGGAGGCCCGCTGCCTGGGCAGGTGGCATTGTTGGGTGCGGGAAGTGAACTATTTCATTGTGCTGTGGGGCCGAGCCAGGCGGGTGGTCAGGGTGGGTAGGGTTAGCCAGTGAGGAGGTGTGGAAAGTATTTTAGGATTGGTTTTGTTCCTTGTGAGAATAGCGGAGGTGCCTAGGCGTGGGGCATTGAAGACCGAGCTGGAAGTCGGGAGCAGCTTTGTTCTTTGGAGGGGACGTGTGTGCTAGGGAGCTGTGCAGAGGGTGCCTAGAGAGCGCTCCCTCCTCACCTGTCCTGTGGCACTAGGGGCCCCCCAGCTCAACCTGGCCTGACGGTTCTGATTGGGCCGTGGGTTATTTCCCTGAAGCGGGCGGTCCTGATAAGCGAGCAGTGGAGCAGTGACAACCCCCCCCCCCATTACCGTTCAAACAGAAACACCCAACCGGCTCTTCCAGTGCGGCTCGCCTATTCCCGGACGGGCGTGCTTCTGCCCCGCCCCGGGTGGGGCCTTGTACTCCGGGAGCACTGGAATCATGGGGAAGGCCGGGAATCCCAGGGCGCGTGTGCCTGTGTGTGTGTGAGAAAAGAGGGAATGGGGTTTGGGGTATGTGAGCAGAGGGGCCAGGAGTCAGAGGCCAGTCAGTGCTAAAGTCAGCGGCCAGGGTTCTTTCCTGTCATTGTGATCGATAGGTGGGGGGGGGTCCTTAAGTTGGCCCCCTTTTCTGATTCATTCCTTTTTTTTTTTAAGATTTTATTTATTTGTCAGAGGGAGAGCGCATATACACACAGGCAGGGGGGGCAGCAGGCTCCCCGCTGAGCAAGGAACCCACTGCGGGGCTCGATCCCAAGACCCTCGGGATCATGACGTGAGCTGAAGGCAGACGCCCGACCGACTGAGCCACCCAGGCGCCCCTTTCTGGTTGGTTCCTGGATGCCCATTCTCTGCAGAGCAGCCTGGGAGAGGAGCAGGCCGCCCAGGTGGTGGCTGGCGTGGGCGGTGGGACTTGCTGACTGTGCTCTCTACGGGGCCCCTTCTGGGTCTAGGTGGTGTGTCTGTTTGCTCCTGCTGATGGCGGAGTAGCCGATACCCTGGTGGCCTTCCCACGCTCCCCCAGCACAGGCCTGGCTCTACTCGGCTCCCACTGCTCCCTTAAGCTCCTGGTGAGGAGAGCGAGCCAGGGTCCCCTGTCCGCGGCGTCCACATCCTTGTGGCTCCAGAAGTACTGTGCACCCCTCCCCCAGTCAGGCAGGGAGGGCCTCGGTGTCGAGCCTGCCGGTGGCCCTGGGAGTGAAGGGATGCAGGGACACTGTGTGGGCCCCGCCCCCAGGAAGCTGACCCGCTTGGCGGGGGGCATCCTCCTCACGGAAGTCACGGAGCCGTGTGGTCCGCAAGTGCCAGTCCGATGGCAGGAGGTTCCAAGGACGAGTCCTTTCTGGCTCGTGGTGGGCGGGGGGCAAGCCGTGGCTCAGACGCCTCATTGGGAGGACTGTGAGGACTGTGGGAGCTGAGTGCTGTGGAGGCGGTTCTTCTGTTCGGGGGGCTGCCGAGTAGAGGCCTGTCTCACGGGCATCCTTTGCTGGACTTGAGTATTTGTCATTTTAATGTTACTTCAAAGTGCCAGAAAAACCTTCCACTGTTTAAAGGCATGTACTCTAGAGGCTTTTGCAACGCGGTCTGTTCAGTTTTCTTTGGGTTTTTGCAAAGGCCACCTATTCGGGATGCTGAGGGGGCCTGTGTGCGTGTGATGTGCTGGAGAGGCCACCAGACATGGACTCTTAAAAGCCTGGTTCTCGGCCCAAATTTACCTTTGGTGAACGTGGAGGGATCCGGTCCAACCCCTGTGTGCCATGGTGTGATGGCACGGATTCGCCCTCAGGAGACTGCGGTGACCTGACCCGCATTCTCTTGGGGTTTCTGTGAAGTGGCCGAGAGAGAGGTGTCCCGGGGGCCGTGGGGTGGGCGCTGGAACACCCGGGGCCCCGAGGCTCATGGGCCGCAGGTGGGCGGCTGGTGAATGCTCCCGGGGGGCCTTGTAAGCTCTTGGCGAGGAGAGGTGTCCTTGTCACCTGTGGTTTATCCGCCCCCCCCCCCCGCCCCGTGGGTCCCTGAAGGACACTGTTGAAGGTGGTGGTCTTAGCTGCAGCCCTTGACCTCTGGAGGGGCAGCTGGGGGTCTGAGATAGACACGAGTCTGCCGGCAGCCCCTCAGATTTGTGCCTGGGTGGTTTCCTGTGGCCTGGCCCTTGCTCCTTCCCCCGCAGGTGGGGTGCGGTGAGGCTCTGCGGGCTGGAAGCATCCGGACGCTGCAGGACGGTCACCTGAATTGGCGCTGGGTGTCTGTCCATATTTTTTTTTCCGTCTGTGGTTTCATTTGTTTTGCAGGCATTCAGTGCCCAGCACAGCACGTCACAGCTCTTGTAGTTTAGCCTCTTAAGTGAAAATGTATACTTATTTGTGAAGACTTCATTTCTAGAGAGCAGTTTGGGTTCAGGGCAACGTTGAGGAGAAGGTACAGGGATTTGCCGTACACCCTGCCCTGCTCACGCGCAGGCTCCCCACTGTCGGCATCCCGCAGCGGAGCGCGCTCGACACTGACATGCTGTCGTCCCCCAGAGTCCACACTTCGTATCTGGGGTCATCCTGCTGTTGTGCGCTCATGGGCTCCTGTAGGTGAGGACATGGATCTGTCATCACGGTGTCACACAGACACTTTAACTGCCCTGAACATCCTCTGTGCTTCCCATCCGTGTCCCGTCCCCCCCCCCGGCCAGATTCTGACAGTCCCTTCACTATCTCCCTATTTTCACCTTTCCCAGAATGTCATGCAGTTGGACTCGTACAGTCTGTAGCATTTTCAGACTGGCTTGTTAGGCTACTAATGGGCGTTTAAGTTTTTTTTTTTTAAAGATTTTATTTATTTGGGGGGGGGGAGGAGCAGAGGGGGAGAGGGAGGGACAAGCAGATTCTGTGCTGAGCATGGAGCCTGATGCAGGGCTCCATCCCATATCCCAAGCTCATGACCTGATCCCAAAGCAGGAGTCAGCTGCTTAACTGACTGAGCCACCCAGGTGCCGCGTGTTTAAGGTCCTTAAACCTTCCAGCTTTTCACGGCTTGACAGCTCTTTCCTTTTAGTGCTGAATAGCATCCCCTTTTCTGGACGGACCAGTTCATTCATCCGTCCACCTACTGAGGGACATCTCGGTTGCTGCAGGGATTCCCCTTTTGAACCTGGTCCTAGTGGACAGCGGGGTCTGGGGGCCAGGTGCACAATGGCTGTCAGCTGGTTGTGAGCACTGTGTCTGTCACGTGCCAACGAACTAACCTCTCTAGGTCTTGGGGAGGCAACAGCCCCAGGGGAGCGTGAGTGAGGATGACAGATGTCTTTTGGGCCTGGTTCTCACGTCTCCTGCTCCCTGGAGAGGAGTGGCCCTGAGCTGTGCCCGGTGCCGTGGCGGGACTTCCGGCTGGGAGCAAGAGGCACGCAGCCCCTTTGGGCAGGGGCCACGTCCACGCTGGGGGACGTCTCGGGGGAGGATCAGAAAATGAGCTTTGAGGTGTCAACTTGCATTTCATTTGAGTGCAGTACCGAGAGCTAACAGCACAATGTGTGTGGCCAGGGTGGGGCAGGCCACTGGATTAAGAGATTTCTGGCTCCTGCTGACAGAGGAATCTGTTAATGATTGTGAGAATTGTCACTATTTTTACTGCTTTCCCGACAGGCGGCTTGGCATAGTGCCCAAAGGTGAGCTTGCAGTGCGAGCTGGGGCAGCTCCACCCTGTGTGTCCGGGGTGCGCGTGCCTCCCCCGGGCGCCAGCAGGTGTGCGCTGGGCCAGGGCCGCACCGACTGCTCTGCTGGGGAGCTGGCAGGCCCGGCCTCCGGGCCTCCCGGCCTCTGTGAGTGGCCGGGAGTGTAACAGGCAAGTGCTTAGTCCTCCAAGGTCGGGACTGTGGTGTCTCCTGTCCCCTTGTATTTTTATAGGGGTCTGAGGGTCCTCAGGAATTTATTGGAGAATATCGTGGCGGAAGTGAAGGAGGGGGCATGAGTTGACGTTTTCTTGGAGAGAGCCTCAGGGAAGTCCTCTCACCAGAAACAGTCATGAACTCCTGCTTTAGAACTCAGAGCTTTTTGTACTTGAGTTCGTCATCGCGTGTTGGAAGACGCACCGTTAGCCACACTTACTTTGTTGGAACAAGTATTTAGCGCCTGCCGTGTGCCAGGTAGAGTTCAGGGCATTCGGAACCAGTCACTGGGGGCCAGACAAGCCGCTGCCCTCCCCAGGTGTCTGTTTCGTTTAACAGGAAGCAGATGGATGAGTCTATTCAAGTAGAAGTCCAGAGCAGGAGGAGGAGTCTGGGTCGACGGGGGTCTGTTAGACTGGGGGCTCGGGAAGACCTCTCTGCGGAGGGGACACTCGCTGAGCACGGACTCTGGCTGGAGGGTCCATGTGGGGGGCCCAGGAACGTGAGGCCCCAAGACCATGCTAGACAGGAGAAGTGAGGGGGGCAGGTCGGGAGGGAGTGAGGCCGGCAGGTGGCCGGGATGCGGGAAAAGCTCAGAGGACTGGTGAGGGAGCTCTGTGGGAGCCCTTGGGCCACCTGATTTACCCTGCAGCCTGGTGCTGGGACCGCACGGAGGAGGGGCTGTAGGCAGAGCACAAGAGGTGGCCCGGGGCAGGCAGCGAGGGCTCTCCTTGCGGAGCGGGGAGCCTGCAGAACGCTTGGGACTCAGTCCGGTTGTCTGTGTCTCCACGCTCCCTCTGGGGCTGAGGACTGTCCACGGCCCATCCCCTTGGCCAGTCCCCTCCTGTGCTGTCTCTTGAGCAGCTGAGTCTCTCCCAGTCTGGCGGGTCCTAGATGGTAGAGGCGTTGGGCACAAAGGTCAGGCCCTGGGCTTGATAACAGGCTTGTGGCCCTGCCGGGAAGTGCAGGAGCCCCCGCCCTGCCCCTCACCCTGCCAGTGCGCTCAGCCCCCGAGCAAGGGGT
Source organism: Ursus maritimus (assembly GCF_017311325.1). Lineage (NCBI taxonomy): Eukaryota > Metazoa > Chordata > Mammalia > Carnivora > Ursidae > Ursus > Ursus maritimus. The sequence goes on along the minus strand of NW_024424897.1, from coordinate 3,795,544 downwards.
GCCCCCTCGCGAGTCCCTCCCTGAGTGGAAGTTTCCTGGCTGTCCTCCGGGCCTAGCCCAGCAGCAGAAATGTCCACCTTCGGGGAGCTCGTACCCAGAAGGGCCGGCTGTTCGTGGGGTGGCATCTTGAGCTCCTGGGGCACAGGCACCACGTGGCCTCAACATCTGTGGTCTTTATGTCCTTTTGGATGGAGAAAGATCACAGTCCACATGGGTCTACAGGGGAAGCGGTGGGGCAGTTACAGGCCTCACCAAGGTGGCCAGTAGGTTCAAAATGCGTACTGCCCATCACTTGGACATGCTCTCCCGAGGCCAGCCTGGGCCAGGGACCGAAAGCCGAAAGAAGACAGCCGTCTGTCGTGCCTTCCCAGTGACGTGATTGTGGCGGGTGGGTGCTGAAAAGCTCTTGTCTCACTACATGTCAATCCCAGGTACGTGCAGCACACGGACATGTGTCTGTGAGAGCAAGATTTCCTTCAGGGCTGGCGATTAGGAAAAACAGGTCTAAAAAAGCTCTTTAGTGGTCAGTAGCAAAAGCAGGCTGGGAAGCAGTGGTGGGGCCGAGGAGCTGTTGGCGTGGGCTGGGGCCGGGCCGCCTGCCTCTCGTGGCTGGCCCCTAGGTTGCCTTGTGAGGAAGAGATCTAAGCAGATTTCAGAAATAAAAAATACGCATAGGACCAGGTCCTTTCAGTCTTGCGCAGCTCCTGTGGTCCAGGAGCCTTGCACGGACGCACCGAGGGTGGCATGATTGACGGCAGCTATAGCCCATGTCAGCCACGTGGGTGCCGGTCCTTCCTGCTGCTCGCGCTCTGTCCTTGTCTGAGCCGACTCTGGAGAGCCAGCTGCGTGAGGAGCGCGGAGCGTCCCCCGTGCTTTTGAGTCTTTCTGATTGTGACGTCACACGAGTCGGAACAGCAGTGGCAGGTGGAGCGCTCTGAGGCTGCGGGAGGTCTGCCCCCCCTGGCCCAGCGCCCCGGCCTCAGGCTCTGTGGAGAGGCCGAGCCTAGCAAAGGAGGAGAGCCAGCCCTGCCCCACTGCCGCCACGAGGCTCCGCCGTCCTGCCCAGACCTGCTGGACATCTGGACCGGTGCCAGGGGCCAGCCGGCACACCCCCGGTCTCTCGACATGAGATACGGTGAACCACACGGTTGCCTACACGGCAGTGGCCCCGCGGGGCGGTACAGTTGCCGGAGCGACACACACGGGCAGGCAGGCGGCTTTGATGTGGCCCCGTGGGGGGTCGAGCGCATTACAGGAACAGGCAGCAGAGCGTCGTCATCTCTTACCCAAGGTATTCTTGGAAATGCTCTCGCTCTGAGTGAGAATTAGGAAACGGCCTTCTATTTTAGGCTCCTCGGTGTGTACTACACATTGTTGATTCGCTCGTGATGGTCATGCGTGCCTGGGGGCTCTTAGAAAGGGTCAGGCTGGCAGAGGAGAGGCCGGCAGCGGTGGGAGGGCGTGAGGAGGCCGGCCCGGAGCAGGGGGACCTTGCAGAGGAGCTGGGGCCGACCCCGGCACCCGACAGTAGCTGGGTTTTCTGGGCTGAACGTTCTTGGTGCTAGTGAGGGTGTGGCGTGGAGGAAAAGACAGATGCCAGATCCAGATCTGGGCTCCCCTGGGAGAAAGGAAGTCTAGGGTAGCAGCTGTCCTGGGGAGGTCAGGTTTTGGGAGTCGTCTCTTCAGGAGAAGTGGTTGTGACAGGCACTGGACCGTGCAGGCAGGCCATGGGACTCGGGGGAGGGGTGGACTGTGGGGGATGGGGTGCACCGCAGACCCACCAGCCTGTCGTGTTTCAGGGGATAGTTCAGGATTCTGAGACAGTCTGCAGCCTTCATGACAAATGTGTCAGCATGCGGGGGGATGAGGCAGGACCCGTACCCCACGGCTGCTCATACCGTGCCCTGCTTTTTGTCTGGCTGTGCTGTCAGCCGGCTCATTTCCTAGCAGAAGAGGGGAAATGGTGTTTTCTGGGGTGGGACAGAAACTCACAGGGCCTCTGGGTTCTCTCTTCCACTGGCCTCTGGTGGACTTCGCATGTCTGGTTTTGATGTCCCTGAGCCCCTAGCAGGGACTCATGTCTGTTGTCCCTTTGGGTGTGATGTGTCGGGAGCCCGAGACGGAGAATCGCGTGTGTCCGTGGGTGGGAAGGGGTGCAGAATGGAGTAAGCTGTACTTACCAAGAGTCTTTGTACCCCCCGCCCCCGTGGAACAGCCCCATGCCTGCGGACTTGGGTAGGAGGATTGCTGTTCCCTAGGTCACCTTCTTAGCACAGCAGGGGTGTCTTTCCTGAGAAGTAGGTGTGAACTTTGTCACCTCGGTGCTTGTGGCAGGAGGGGCTGTGGGTAGCACGGGGTGGTGAGCGCCGAACCTGAGCGTGGGCCTCCCGGGGCTCCCTGAAGGACCCACCTCTCGCCGTGCTTGGGCAGGAGAGGAGACGGCATCCTCCCGGGAACGTGGGCCGCCCCAGGTCCCTGCCCTCTGAGCAGCACCCCGGGGGACAGCGCGTCCTGCCTGACCGCTTGTTCCCAGCAGGGCTGCTTTTCTCTTAGGTTGAACGAAGCGTGGAGAGGCTCTCGGCAGATGCTGTGCTCATTTCCTGTCTGCACGTTTCCTTTTCCCTGCAGGCCTCTGGCTGTACCTGGCAGGGAGCAGCCTGCCCTGTCTCACGTTGATTGGCTCTCCTAATTTTGGGTACAGGTCGGTTCACCGGGACCTGGAGGCCCAGATCGCCATAGTGACGGAGAGCCGGGCCTTGCAGCAGCAGCTTCACCAGGTTGGTCGGGACAGGTGGGATTGCCCGGGTCGGTGGGGGGTAGCGGGGTGCTCAGCCCTGCCTGTGTCACCGGGTCCCCTGAGAGCTGTCCCCGCCATCGTCTTCAGTGGCAGAGAGAACCCGGGTCCTCACAAGCCCGCTGGTGGCCGGAAGGCCAGTCCTGAGAGAAGCCCGCCGAGGGGCAGCCCTTAGAAGCCGCGTGCCCCCTGGCCCTCCTGCCGCCGCAGCCAACCCCGCCCCATGGCCCCAGGAGCTCCCTCTGTGTGGGCGAGAGCGCGGTTCTCTCACCCGGACACCCCAGCTGCTTGTAAGAGTGCACATCAGCCGTCGCGGGGGTGTGGGGGAGGAGCCAGGCTCACTCAGGCCCGGGGCCACTGGCAGCAGGCTCTGCAGGACGGTGGCCACGTAGGCAGGACGGGCACTCAGGCACCAGTGTCTCTGCCGGGAGAGACAGAAGAGGCAGACCTCCGGAAGCAGCCCGAGCGCCCGTGCAGAGGGCTTTGTGCAGAACGGAGTAATTTCAAGGGCATGGGCAGCCCCGTGCCTCCGTCTCTGAGCCATAGAGTCCATGTGCACCCGTCACCTGGATTCTGTCTCACTCTGCATCATCCCCCTGGGTAGTGCACTGGCTGGGGATTGAGCGCGCAGGGGACGGTGCAGAGGGTGGGGATTGAGCGTGCAGGGGACGGTGCAGAGGGTCTGCGGGTGTGCCAGCCAGCAGCAGGGTTCCCTCGTGGGGTGTTGGCGGTGTCTGGAGGTGGGTGATATGCAGGACGGGCAGAAACTCATGGCTACCTTGGTCCCTTACCCAATGCCAGGGGACGGCGATTGGCAAAGCAGGTCGCTTTTTTCTTGGGGAGTTCCAGCATCTTAGAGTTTCTGTGGTGTTGTCCTCATGTTTGCAGTAGTAATAGGGCTTCTTTTCTTCTGTCGTCTGTCCGTGAAGGGGAGAAGCAAGCGTTCTCCTGAGCGTCGGAGCTGGGGCCTCAGAGGAAGCCTAACCCACTCTGGCTGGCTTAGCCCATTGGGGTGCACTGGCCGTCGGGCGCAGGTGGCCGGTCCAGGACCCACCTGCTCCCCTTGGAAGACACAGGTCAGGCCCATGTTCTCAGCCACTTGGAAGTGGGGAAAGCAGCCCTTTTTGTGAGCTGGGGTTGGAGACCCTGAGCCCCGTACTGCTGACTAGCTAATGGCCCAGAGAAGCAGGGGGAGAACCCCATTTCCTCACCGGGGCAGGGATGCAGGGTGGTTCCCAAAGGGTCAGCAGCTATCTCGGCCCTCTTTCTGTGGTGGAATGTTTTATTTTCTGACTAGAAGAAAACAAAGTTGCTGAGAATTCGTGAGCGCTTTTGTGGGACTGCGTGTTTGGTGGCCGGACTCGGGAGCCGCGAGCCCCACGCCGTGCGTGTGAGAGCGGGGTGGTGCTGGGCACTCCTCAGTCTGTGACCTTTACAGCAAAGCCTTTCCATGGAGGGGGCCAGCTTCCCTCCTGAGTCACAGGAACACAGATAACGCTGCTGTGGGCCAGACCTCAGAAGCCTCGGCTGTTGACTTTGCGAAGCTTTTATTCTCTAGTGTTTGGGAATGATTGTTGCGAAACTGTGGGAGCCTTTGTTGCTGGACAAGGACACGGTAACTGCCTTGTCCCTGGGACCTGCCTTCTGCCGTCTGGGAATCCTGTCAGCGGCCCAGTGGGGCCGTGGTGCCGGGAAGGCCTTCACGACCAGGGGCCAGAGGAAGTGGCAGCGGTTGTGCTCTGGGTGGCCAGTGCGGAATCCGAGCCGCTCAGCAGGTTTCTTGCACCGTGAGGCTTCCAGAAAATGAGGAAGCCTCACAGCTGAGGCTCTAGGCGGAGTCGCTGGTGCAAGAGGGGCAGGGCCGCACCCCGGTGGGGTCTGCGGGACTTCTGGATCGGTTGCAGAGACGCCTCGGTCTGGGAGCCCCTGCTCTGGGTCAGTAGAGTTGTGGGTGTGAGCTGGGCCTCAGGCCAGGCCTGGTTCCCCACGGATCTGGGTTGATTTGTGGGGGCAAGTGCCCCAGGCCTGTGCCTGGGGTCGTGGTGCTGGCCCCTCTGCCCGACCTCCCGAATGAGGGGATTGAACCCACATCCTGGATCTGGAGAGAAGCTGGGCCGGTTGTGGTCAGGAGCTGTTTTCCCAAATGACATATTTGGGATAGTTTCCTTTTCTTCCCAAACCTGAATCCCAGGGGCTTTAGATTGTGGGAGGGTGGCAGTTCACGCCGCCGCGGCTCTTCCTTTCTTCAGAGGCACACTGATTTCTGTGCTTTTGAAATGCAGAAACATGTTTCTAGATAATTCCACCTATATACTTAGATGCTGGGACTGTAGGCCCCCGCTCCTGCCAGGTGGCCCTACAGTGCCTGATCCTGGGACTGCCCGGCCACACAACATCCCCACGGCCCAGAAAGTCCCTAGAACCCCAGCTGCCTGTGTCCCTGCTCCCTGTTCTCCGTGGGAAGATACAGGGAAGGGCCCTGTTCGTATGGCACTGGGCACTAGGAATGGAGAGATATTTTTATCAGAGTCCAAAGCCCCTCCCTTCACCTAGTATGCACAATAAAAACTGCAAGCTTCCTGGTTTTGTTCAGAGAACACGGTTTACCACTTGTGACCCGAGAAAGACTCCCTTGAACAGCATTGTAACCTTGATCAGCTGACTTCCTTCTCCAGCCCTGTTGTGGGGTCTGTGAGGAACCTTAAGTGTTTCTGGTAATTTAACTGAAATCTTGGCTGAGTATTCGTTGGAAAGCCTAAAGCTGGCTGGGTCTGTGGAGCCTTCTGCAAGCCCGCCCCCCGGGCCGCCGGCGGCTGCTCCGTCAGGCACGTCCAGCCGGGGACCGGGGCCGTCGCCGCTGGCAGCCGAGAGCCCGCTCAGCTCGGCAGGGCCGTGTGGACCCGGCTCCGCCAGAGTGGCGAGGGCGTGAGCCTGAAAACCGTGCGGGAGAAGTGAAGTCGGGGTCCTGGGTCTGCCCAGCCCTGGATGGGAAAGCTGTGGATGCTTCCTGTCGGGTCCTCTGTCCCCCGTTCCTGTCGGGTCGTCCCTGCCCCCAGGGAGGAGCGCGTCCAGCTCCCCGGCGGTGCGAGCAGCGTCATCCCAGCGCTCCGTCTGGCGCTCCCGGGCCCACAGTGGGCCCCGTCTTCGAGGCCATTCTGTCGGGTCCTCATGATGGTGCGGGTAGTCGGTATTTTCTGGACGAAGGGTTGCAAGATCCAGAGAGCGATCGCCCTCTCAGCCCTGAGTGGTGCGAACCAGTAGGCTCACTTCCGGCCGCTTCGTCAAATCCTTTATTAATGGAAACACGGGACTTGTAGGGTGTGTTGTTTAAGGAAGTGTTTCCTCTCGAAGATTCTAAGCACAATTTAAGAGAAGGCTTATATGAGTGTTTTTAAACTTGTTTTTAAATATAAAATAAACGTTCATTGTAAAAATTCAGAAAGATGGGAAGACGCCTGTCCCTCCTTCAGAGACGTCACTGAAGTCACTCCGAGGATTCCCTCTCGTTCTGTGTGTGTGGAAAGGCAGGACTTGTCTTTTTAATGAAGTTAGCATTATGTTCGCTGTGTCATCTTCTGGAGCGTGATTACCTTGTGGCGCACACCCGTTCGTCGTGTGGGTTTATTAATCCGTTGTCATGGACATTGAGGTGGTCTCCAGCTCTCCCATCGTAAGCGTCGCTGTGATAGGTGGCAGGACGCAGAAATCTCGAGCGCGTAGCTTTTTTCTTGGGATGCAGTCCTGCAAGTGGAGCTCCTTGGAGCTTTGATACCTGTCGCCAAGCTGCTCTCTGGGAAGATGGCATGACCCTCTCCGGCCTCCGTCGGCTCGGGGTCACCGCATGACAGAACAACTTTCTGCCAACTCGAGAGAAGAGAAGCCCTCCCATTTCAAGAACGTGGCTTTGAGTTGCACGGGCTCATTTAGCGGGGTGAGCCTCGCTGCCCTCCGCCGGCTCCGCACGCCGTCCACTCCGCACATGTTGGTCTTCAAGGTGTCGAGACGCCGGCTCCTTAGCTTGCTCGCCAGGGCGGGTTGGACAGGGCGGCTCGCAGGCCGCCTCCCCTGCCTGGCGCCCCAGCACCCCTGCCCCCCAGCGCCCGAGCCAGCTCCACGTGGGACGCGGGGGCCGCCCGGTGCCCCGGGAGACGCTGACGCCCGTGTGTTCTCTCCCGCAGGAGCAGGAGCGGCTCTACCTGCGCTCGGGCGCGGTGTCCTCCGCCACCTTTGAGCAGCCGAGTCGGCAGGTGAAGCTGTGGGTGAAGCTGGTGACGCCGCTGATTAAGAACTTCTTCTGAGGACGGACAGGTGCTGCCTTGCGAGGCCGTGTGTGTGTGTGTGTGTGCGCGGGGGGGTGGGGGCTTCCGCCTCGGGGCTTCCCGGGACCTCTCGCCGGGGCCCAAGGGCTCTGTCCCGTGGGTCACCATGGTCGTCATCGAAGTTTTCCAGGCCCGAAGCTAGATTGGGTGGCCCTGTCACCTCATGTTAGCACCGTGGCCCGGGCTGGCATCACGAGTGGGGGGCCGGGGTGGTGGGCGCAGGAGGGATGCTTGGTGACAGGACACGTTCTGCCCACTGGGAGGAGCCTGCCACTAGGGACGGAGGCTGCCACTTGGCGCCCAGAGCCACCGGCTGTGGCCCACAGGGGGATGCCAGCAAGGCTGACCTGGGCTGCTGCTTGGCTGTGCCGACGTCCGGAGGTTGGGCAGGGTGCGGCTGCTGGTAGAGGTGGCCCTACCCCCCCCCCCCAGTGGCTCCAGAGGGGACCCGTCGCCCGGCTCTGGGCGGGATGCTGGGCCGCCAGCTCAGGTGCGGGGAAGGGGGTGCACGGTTGCACGGCAGCGGCTCCCTTGGGTGCTGGTGCCGGGCTTCTCTCATTAAAACAAAATTGTATTTAATCTCATCATTTAGTTTTCCTCCATACTTTCATTACTTTGATTCAAATAACGTAGACCCAGAGAGGAAGGTGATGCTGGCGATCCGACACCGTGCGGCCGTCTCCTGCCTCTCACCTCCCCAGCAGCCACTTTCGACTCTCTTACCTGTTTCTTCTGATGTTTACATACTGGTCTGTATTTCTAGATAATATGGGTATGTTGCCAGCCCCCCAAATACAAAGTCTCGTAAAAATCCCACCCCAAACGCCACACCAGTGTCACACCTGAAGCCGGAGCAAGAGCCCCTTAGCGTCGTCACCCCCCGAGCATGCTCAGTGTCGGTGGCCCAGGCTCTGGGTAAGGTCCAGACCTTGTGCTATAGGGTGATGTTACCTAAGTCTCTCTTTATCTGGGTTCCCTTCATTTTTGTTCTTTGCAGTTTTTTGTTGAAGAATGAACCTCGTTTTTATTGCATCTGCCTAAAACATGGTTTGTGTCACTGTCTCCCGGCAGGGCATCTGCACAGCCTGTAGCGTGTAGGTTTGTCCCAGGCCAGGGTGCACCCCCGCGCCCTGTGTCTCCAGGAGCAGGTTGAAAAACCTTGCTGCCCAATCTCTACATCTCCAGGTGCTTGAACCTTGCGCAGTGAAAGACCTTCCTGAGAGAAGGCCTTCGGGCCCCGGGCTATGGCAGCTCATCTTTTGTGGGGGGGTGGTGCTTTCCACCCTGGAAGCCACTTCTCGTGCCTCCCTCCCAAGGGCGGTAGCTGCCAGTGGTCCCCTCCGTGGGCTCTGGAAGGCGTGCTCGGCCCCTTCCGCACAGCCTGGCTGTGTGCGTGGGGCGCTTGCTCCAGCGCTAGGAGCACCTCGTCTTGGGCTGAGGGTGTCTGCACCCCTCCCCCCAGGGCCGGCAGCTCTGCAGGCTTTCGTGGTTGGGAATCGGGTGGAGTGGTGGCCGTGGCTACAC